>NW_020954557.1:6985940-7069148 GCF_900497805.2 Vombatus ursinus
AAGAAGAAGAAGAAGAAGAAGAAGAAGAAGAAGAAGAAGAAGAAGAAGTTGTCAACATATTTTATTTACAAAATGCATAAGGGTAAAGCCCTTTAAAATTATTTTATATGGTCACAACACTCACAATTTAGTTTCATGTGAATACTTCATCTACATTTCATTCAAGTTCATTTTAACTTCTCTTCCAATTTGCTTTTCAAAATAAAAAAAGTTGTATGTGTTAATATAAGAAATATTTCAAATACAAAAACAGATTTTAATTAGTGACAGAACTATTTGGTGAATGTAGGGATTTCTTAGTTAACTTAGTGTGGATAATCCTAGAACTTAGCTTAGAAATGACCTCAAGATTTTAAGATGATTTGAGTTTTATAAATTATGATTATGTCTGTTGAGTTGTTGCCAAAAAGCACAGCAAATTACAAGGGAATAAGGTCTGGGTCTTGACCAGAATATTAGTCTTTAGTGAATTCAGGATATAGTATCCCTAACACCCTAAAGAAGCAGACTGGGAGCTTTGGTTGGTCAAGAGACCATAGCTTATTAGCAGGAGAATCACTTAGAGCTATAAAAGGGGAAGGAACATGAATGAAAAGTGCCGGAAACCAGCATCAAGGACAAGGATCAAATAAGAGGATAGAAAACACAAAAAGTCAACGAGGTTGAGAATGGGTACAAGGCTAGATATGTTAAATGAATACTTTGTCTTTCAAACTTACTTTTATGCAAAGATTTTCCACCTCATCTCATCTGGCACTGGCAATTCCCATTTTGCAGACTAAGAAATATTAATAAGCACCTACTTGAACACAGGGCTCTCTTTTGAAGTAGGGAACATACAATATTTAAATAAAATCTGGAAAGATCAAGGTGGAGGACTATAAGAAAGAATAGATAGTTTTAATAAATAATATACAATAAGACACCTATTTTCCCTCAATAAAGCAAAGAGGGTTAGACTAGATGGCTTCCTAGGTCCCTAACAGTTTGAAGCTTATGATTCTATCATCCTAAGATTTTTGTTACCAAATAGGAGTATCTGATATGAAGTTTCTAAACAAAATACTGTTCTTTATCTATCTCTTTTACTCTGTCATGGCCAAAGCGCATAATTTTGAAATAAGTGTAAAAACTTAGAGGTTGATAATGAATTCTAAAAATTTAATAAAGTATAGGAGAAAAAGTCAATAAATTCAAGCTTTAAAAATTAAGCCAGGGCAGATAAAAATAGATCGTTTACTTTTCAGAAAATGTTTTTATGAAACTATTCAAATGCTATATAATACTTTGTAACTAACATGTGTCATAGTATACATATTATATTATTACTGTACATATTACATTTTCAATGATATCCATGAATAAATGTATAGCTCTCTGAGGAAAGAGTTCAGGGAAAACAGCATTGAACCAGCAGTCAGAGGATCTGATTCAGATGCTGATTGTGGAAGTTATTACTTACATGACATAGGGCATATAGGGCAGCTTACTTCCCATTTCTGGGTATCAGTCTCTTAATACATATACATATATATATATATATATATATATATATATATATATATATATACACACACATACATACATATGTGTGTGGAGAGAGAGAGAGAGAACATCTCTAAGGTAAATCACATACATTATGCTACTTCAGCAAAGTGGTAGGGCAGAAAGGAAGAATAAAGGTTTAACCAACAGGTAACTCTTCCAGACACTAAGTTGATCCCATTTAACAAAAAGTTCCTCACTTTGGAAGTTATCCATTCCTTCCATCTGATATCAAGAAAAACTTTCTAATAATTAGAGCTATCCAAAAATAGAATCAGCTACTTCAAGAAGTGTTACTTTTCTCTTCCTTGGAAGTATTAAAGCAGGGGCTGAATGATGACCTGTTGGTTATGTTAGAATGGAGATTCCTTCATGTATAGTCTATACTAGATAGCCACTGAGGTTCCTTCTCTCAAATTCTATGATTCTGTGATTCTGAGAGGGAGTGTCAGGGAAATAGAAAGTTCACTTTTGCTCTCACAATTAATCTTGAGAGAAAGCAAACAAGTATAGGAAACACAGTTTCCAACTAATATACAACTGTTCAAATTTAGTAGGGGCAGTGATGAGATGAAAGAAGTAATTCCTGATCTGGGTCTTGGCTCCTCCTTATGACCCATGGCCTAGGCTTGGGAGAGCCACAGGAAGGGTGGGGAAGCTGCAGCCTCCAGGTCACATGTAGCCCTCTAGGTCCTCAAGTGTGGCCTTTTGACTGAATCCAAACTTCATAGAACAAATCCCCTTAATAAAAGGATTTGTTCTGTAAAACTTGGGACTCATTCAAAATGCCACATTTGAGGACCTGGAAGACCACATGTGGCCTCGAGGCTGAAGGTTCCTCACCTCTGGTGCAGAACGAAGTTTCTACAGCTGAGGGTTTCTTCTCCTTGGAGACCTGTCCTTAGCAGGGATTCCAACTATTTCTCTCCACAACTCATCACTTCCTAATAATTGTGGAGAAGAGGGTGAATATTCAAATTTAAGTCCCAGCAAAAAAGTCCTGTAGCCATTCTTCCTTGGATGTCTCAAAACTTGGGAACTTTCAGTTCTCATTTCTAGTGGCTGGAAAACAAGACCTCCCTTTGGTTCTCCCCTGATTTTCAACTTTATGGTCAAAGGAAATGTGAAGTACAGAGCCATGGTCATCAAAGATATTTAGCAACCAGTTATATAAACCATTTTGGGCAGAAATTTTAAGGAAATGATTAAAATTAAATTTTTGGAGTACCCATTGAATTTCTAATAAATGCCATCCCTAAGTAACAGAGGAAAAAATCCTCAAAATTCATTCAAAGTTAATTAAACTATATTGGATGACCATTATTCTTACTATTTTGACTAAATATTTTAGACAACCAGAAATTGTTCGTTCAGATGACTTATCTATTTTATACCCATTTTTTTCCAAGGAAAACTTTATTATAAGGCTTACAGATCAATTCTGCTTTTGTATAACACCAGGGAACGCACCTGGTGAGAGTTTCTGGGACATAAGATTGTAAATATCTGTAAGCAAATTATGGTACTAGAATTTGTCAGAGTAACAGAATGACCTTTGCTAACAGCAGCAGAAGTCAGGGTTAGGGTGACATGGTAAAATATTCTCAGTAAATTTTCTTTTCTCACATTTGCAGTAGTTTTCTACCTCATCTGGGAATGAGACATGTCACTAGGTATAAATAGCCGTGTGTTATAGGTAAGATTGAAATAACCAAAAATGTTTTCTAATATGCACAAAATGAAGACCAGAATCATTTTATGCTGACATAAGGGAGACATTGATATCCATCTATCTATCTCTTTCTATCATCAATATATCTATCACCTATCTCTTTCAATTTATGTCTCTTTTTTTTACAATCTGGGGAAATATTTATTAATTAAAACTATTTTTCATAGTTTACAAAGAGGTTTGCTAACAAGGTTGAATTGACCTTAAAATTCTCAGGAGGCCCAAGGTATCACATCTTTCCTTATAAATTCTCAAGTGCTGTCTGGGCAGGAAGGCAGGGGCTGTGTGCAGGTAGTTTACAGGCGCTAAACCTGTCAATCCTTGAGATGCATATGGTAGCGACTGGCTCCCTGGAGCAAAATATCCTAGACTCCTCTGTGAGCTTCACTCTCCTTCTTCCCCTCTCTTCTCACCAGCCCCTCCTCCTTTCCCATCTTCAGGAAAGGTTTTTATCTCCTGTAGGATCTGTTCTTGAAGCCTTGATTGTCTTGGCCATCATCAGGGCATTTTTTTTTAACAGGAGGTTTCCTAGGATCATAAGACACTGTGCTGCCAACTGCTGAGGCAGAATGGGCACTATTGGTGCTCGGGCCATCATACAGCCGTCTTTCCTCAGCATTATTGTAAATGCTGCTGCTGCTACTGCTGCAGGTGTAGTTGTTGGAGGTGTATGTGGAAGGTTTGATCTTGATCTTTTCTGGAATAGCTGCTCCTCCGGTACCAAATTTCTCCTGCCATCTTCTGATATCAGTAGGCTGCTTGGCCACAGAGTCAACAAAGGTCATTTTTGCTTGTCGGCCTTTGGGTTTGTTGGCATGAGCTGACCGAATGTTATTGCTCAAGAGGTGCAATCACTTCTCCCGAGCATCTTGTAGTCGAAGACACATCTCCCACCAAGCATCAAATTGCTCCACTCTCTCTCTCTCTCTTAAAGTCTCTATGGCAGTGAATTTTCCACAGCTGATCAATCTCTTCAGTTAACATGTGGTTGCATTCCTCAATTCTATAGAATTGTTCAGGGGCACATCTCTCCAAAACTGATTTAATTACAGAAGAGAGAAAATTATGTTTATGTTATTATTGAGGACTCTAATGCACTGCTAGTGCAAGGACATCATCCTCCATAGGTAAGCACAATCAGAACCAGAATAGACTTGCATCTTTGAATTCATTGTACTTTTGGTAAACCCAGCTTCCTCTTCTTCATGAAGTGAGAAGACTGCTTTCCTCTTTGGCTGAAAGGAGTGAATCAGTTCAAGAGAAGGAAGTGGCCTGAATGGTAAGCAAGTGGATGTTCAGTAATGTGGAGGTCACATCAGTGGAGATTTTTTCAATCTGACATAACTGGCTCCCAAATGCTGCCTTTCTGCCATGATCTCATTCATCTTAGGGATTTTCTGAGCGGCATTATTAGAGTTTTTATAACCAGCTTTGGAACCATTCTGCTTACTGTGATTTTTCTCTCCACAATCCCAGTTGCAGTTTTAACAATTTTTTTTTTCTGGGGCTGGTCATAGCTGAGGTATAATTTAAAAGACGTGGTGGGCTGTTCATAGTCAACATTCACATCTGTCTCCCCAATCCCTGCAAATTGGCTTGATGGTTTTCTCTCCAAGTTTGAGGCTTTGGATTTCCCTTTCTGTGTCTTTAAGTTGTTAGACCCCCCTCTTTTCTCTTTTGGCTTGGGAGAAAATTCTCCCTCCCATTTTCCTACATCGAAGCTGTTCACACTCAACTTGGTCTTTTCCAATTTGGATTTCTATGCATCTTTGTGCTTTTTTGTTTGTTTGTTTGGTTTGGTTTGGTTTTTTTTTTCCCATATGGTTGACAGAAGCTACCTCCAACAGATGTAAAAATTTCTTGCTGCTGCTGCTGCTGTTATTGCTGCTCTCTTTGTCGCTCTCTGTGTGGCTGGCTACAAGAGGCCTTCCAACTTTTCTGACAGCCCACCTCTATTTCCTTCTCCTTAGGAAAAACATCTTGGGGACATTTTCTAGAGATACTTACCTCGAGGTCTTGCTCCTCAGGCTCAATATTCCTTTCAACCTCCTGAGCAACAGGAATTAACTTCTTCCAGCGGGCCACTAAGTCCTTGGCAAAGCCTCCTACGTGCTCATGTTTCCTCAAGCCAGTCACTATTTTCCAACACCTGTTTCTGCAAGAATGTCCAGCATGATAGGTAAATCTGAGAGTCTCTTCAGATGTTTTAGTAGCTTCTTTGGCTCAGGGTTACCAGCCAGTCTCAACTGCAATGTCTCTGCCACTTCCAGGTTGGACTTCACTGCCATGGTGGTCACTGGCACAGCCTCATTGCTGGGACTGGGCTCTTGGCACCTCCATGGACAGGGGAAGAGGGAAAGAGTGATAGAAAGGGAAGCGCACATCCCACGCCTCCTTTACAGCGCTGGCCTATATGTCCCTTTCTATCATCTATATAAACATATAGATATAACATATATGTAGGGAGAGCTCTACAGATGGATTATATGTATATATATATATAGTACATCTCTGTGTGTATGTGCATATATGTATATGCACTGATATGTACATTATATATAAATATATACACATATCTCCCTGTGTTTGTGAATTTGAATAAATGTTTTCTAAATTTATTCTTTGTTTAGAATTATTACCATATCTGCCTGTATCTCTTTGTGTCTTTCTTTCAATTGAACCTGTGATTTCATCAGTGTAGAAAGGTATCAGTGAGTTATTTCTTCTACCAGTATAGCTCAGCACCTTATATTTTGATAGAGAGCTACCCGGGGCTCTGAGAGGTTATCTCCAGGGTCACACAATGAGAATTCATCAAAGACAGGACTTGAGCCCAGTTCTTTCTGAGTTCAAGGTCAGTTCTCTATCCACTGCCACCTCTCTGTGTAAGTTGAAATGGAAAATTATACAAAAGATAGTAGAGTGAAGCTCATTATTTGATAAATAAGATTATTTTAACATCATTTATCTTTCAACCCAAATTAATACATTAATATGAGGACAAGCTTATAATAAATGTAGGTCAGGTGGAGATGGAAAGCCTAGGAAGTACAGGAGTAGATCAAATAAAGTCAAACAGATAAAGGAAGGGGGCAAAATATTTATCATTCACTTTGAAAATTTCATTTGCTTCAATTTGCTAATAATATTTCACGTTCTAAAGTATAGAATGGAAATTAAATTTTACACACCACTATTCAGGGTCATAATTGAAATTAAGTTTTACAAAAGGAGTCAGAAATTGTTCTATGCAAATATTTAAATATTAATATTTATTGCGTTGGGATAATTATTTTCTAAGTTAAGTACACATTTAAGAGTTCCCTTGAAAGGTTGCTTTTTTTTTTTTAAAGACTGGAATATACTACTAGAATTTTTACTTCTAAGTAGATATCATGTAAGTTGTTTTCAAATACTACTACAATAACTTTTTTTAAAAAAAAAACAGGATCTAAATTAGTCCATCACTAAGTCATTTTAAATATAATGATATTATGAATTAGAAAATAAAGTGTTCCATTTAATTCAACAAGTATTTATTATTATTTTAATTTTGAGAAATGATAATATAAAATAAAATACCTAAGGTAGTAAAAATAAAGTCAGAAATTCAAGTATATAATTGAGCTCATCATCATCTCCCTAAAAGCTAACTTATTTTGGAAACCTCTAGTTTTGTTAATATCACTGCTAGTCTTTGGGATCTATAGACTTGAGAAACCAGGATCATCCTGGCCTACTTCCTCATATCCTCCAAATCCAGGCACCATGTTTTATCAGTTTTACCTCCAAAATACTTTTCATATCTATATATTTTTGCCTCTTTTAATAGCCATTATACTAGTTCATTATACTAGTTCAGACTCTCTCCTTCTCACTTGAATGACTGCAATAATCTCTTACCCACTTTCAATAGCCTATAAGGTCATCATTCTATGAAATCCTAAATAATATAACCATCCTTTTTATGAATGCACAGTACTTATTGTATTATTCTTGCCAAAAAACAAAAACAAAGTAAAACAAACAAAATTTTGTCCCAGTACACAATCAATGAAGACTAGTTTTTATCTTGGTAATAAAGTCCCTCTTTATCTGGTCCCAAAGTATGTCGCCAGTTTTATTTCCTACAACTTCCCCTCCCTCTTCTCCCCGCATTGTACTGTGCTAAGAGTTATGGATATAATAATAATTATAACAACAACAACAACAACAACAATACAGTTGAAAGACCTTTTGGCCTAAAAGAGATTATATTCCAATGACAACAAGGTGGTAAAGCAATAGAGGGCTGGGTCTTGAGTCAGAAAGAAATAAATTCAAATCCAGTCTCAAATCACTTACTAGGTTGATCCTGAGCAAGTCACTAAAAATTGGTTTGCCTCAATTTCCTCAACTATAAAAAGGAGATAATGATAGCACTTTGGTTCCAGGATGGTTATGAGGATCAAATGAGATAACATTTGTAAAGCATTTAGCACAGTTCCTGGGACTTGGTAGGTACTTCAGAAATGCTTATGACCTTACTTTCTAATGGGAGAGACCTTATGAATACAAATAGGTATATACAAGATATGTGTAGAGTAAGATACAAAGTAACCTAAGAGGTTACACTGCAGACCCATGCAAGGCAAGACTATGGGAGATGAAACATCCTGTTTGAGGAACAGCAAGTAGGATGATGTGGCTGGACCAATGTGTGGAGGATGGTAATGTGTCCTTTTGTGTAGCATGGACTTTTCTTGTTGCATTTGTGAAAAAGCCCAAGAGTTCTCAGATTGAGCCCCAGGTGAATAAATATAAAACATCACAAGATCTGTAGAGCAATAAAAATCTGATTATGTAGAAATAAGAGGATCAAGCTCCTAAACCCTAGAGAACGTTGCAACTCTAGAAAGATTGTTGACAAATAAAATTCAGTGTTTGCTTTTATGATTATGTTTAGACAATTTCCAGAGCAGTACTCTCTTCTTAGATAATAGCTATTAGAAGTAGCCTTGATACTAACATCACATTGTGCCCAAAACTTGTATGAAGGAGGTTGTATCTCTTCTGACAGGGAAAGACCCTATTTTTGTGTTACTACCACCAGGCCTCATGAGGAATCTATGTGAGGAACTATAGAGGAAAAAGGAAATGCTTCCTACTTTCATCCTAAACCCTTGTTGACTGCAGGAACTGGAGGATAAGGGGATTGGTATAGAAAAATTGCCCAGTCAGGAAGATCTCTTTATCAAAAGAGGTTAGCTCCTTTTCTGCCATTTACAGTGTTAGAGTGTTGCCTAGAGCACTGAGAAGATAAGTGACTTGTCCAAGGTCACACAGCCAGTACCAATAAGAGACACATCTTTAATTTAGGATTTCCTGATTTTAAATCTAGCTTTCTTTCCACTAAACCATGCAGTCTATCCTGATAATCTTAATAAAGATTGGCTTACTACTAATGCAGTCTGAGATTCATTTATATTAAAATCTTGGAACCTGAGGACCTTCTGGGCTTTTTCACTATTTCTAGAATTATCTCTTCCCCATCCCGCTCCTTCCTTTCCCAATTTTTTTAACCAGATTATAGAATCATAGAATTTCAGGGTTCAAATGGATATCAAATATCATCAAGTTTAATCTGTGGGTAAAAATGTATTTCTTCTACAACATTTATAATAAGTAATCAACACATTTAAATATCAACAATGACAGCCCAGGAACTCAATATAACCTGAGGCAGATTATCTCATTTCTAGAAAACTCAGTTGATTAGGAAATCTTCCTTACATCAAGTTTAAGTCTGTTTCTTTCCAACTTTCAACCATTGTTCCTAGTTTTGCACTCTATGGATAAATTAGTCGTCTCCACATAACAACCCTTCAAATACCTGAAGACTGTGATCATAGACTCCCTAAGTCTTCTCAAAACAAGAAACAATATCTTCTGGTCTATTGCCTAAATGTTGGATGACATGGTTTCCATTTGCCTTGACATCCTGGTAACTCTCCCACAGAACACATTCCAAATTAACAATATCCTTCCTAAAATGCAACAACCAGAACTGAACACAAAACTCTGTATTTGGACTAAGGAAGAGTACAGAGATCCCTGACTCCTTTAAAATCTCATGGCATTTTCTTTACAATTCTCTTATTGCAGTTTAAAACATCACAATTGCCACATTAGAAGTACTTTGTTATCTGTTGGACTTTGAATTAAGAGAAACCATTGTTTGATACCCTTTGACTCCTGGCATTGGTATAACTGTGGCAAGTCCCTTAACCTCTCTAAGTTTCAGTTTCTTCACCTGTAAAAAGGGACTACCATTGTAATAATCAAATGAAACAGTATATGTAATGTGCTTTCAAACTTCAAAGCACTATATTCCATGTTAGTAATTATTTTGCTTATTATTTATGCATTTATCTAATCCTGCCTACTTTGACATAAATTCCTTGAGGGTCAGCATGGTCTACCTCTTTGCTTATAGCACCAGGCATATAACTAGAAAAATAATTTAGATAGGTAGGGAGAGAGAGAGAAAGAGAGAGAGAGAGAGAGATGATAGGGAGAGAGAGAGACAGAAAGACAGACAGACAGGTGGGGGTGCATACTCACAGAAATACATTGAATTAATGAGTGAACAAGATAACTTTCCTAGGTAAATACATGAATAAAATAAATATCTAATAAATCTCACCAACACAATGATTATATTGTTCTATGAAATAGGAAGTCATGTAGCTCTGTTGAAGAAGGGGAAAAAGGAGCTCAAAGGATTAGAAAAGACTGTTTCAAAAAAGTAGCAGTTACCCTTTTCATAAGAGGATTTCAGGGAAAGTCTAGCTTTCAGGTATCCTGGTAAGAGAATTATTTTCCAAGTATGGATTAGATGTCCCTAGAGATCCCTGCCAATGCAGAAATTTTGTGATTCTGAGGCTTGTTTGGAAAGTTCATTTATTTTATGTTATTTGGGAAACTTTGACCCACATTCCTCATCTACTGTTATTTTAAAAAATGCTTAGAAATTATCTATAATAAACTGACAAAATTTAATTTTTTATTATTCCTTTAAGAAAAGTAAAATCTTATCCACTAGTGAATGGAAGTCCAGGGTGTTAGCAAAAGGGCTATGTGTATATGTTGAAATACATCTCCAAGTCTTACAGTAGAACTTAGAAGAGAGCAAATATCACAGAAGGTAATTACTGGATAACTGTCTCTTGTCAGAATTCTTGTCAGGATTTCTTCCAGGTGAAAGAAAAGGAGAAATATTTGGTGGATCCAAGAATCTTTGTTGGAAAGCAAGGTGCCATCCAATCTTGTCCAGTCTGAATATGTAATACAAGGAAAGAGCAGCAACAGAAGTCAGACTAATTTGGAAGGCAGTAATGAGAGAGCTGCAACTTTTTAAGCAGCTTGCCATGCATGCAACCTGTAACAATGGGATTCAGAGCTCTAAACAGTGTGAGACTCTCCAAAAACATAAACCTAGAGCCCTTACTATCAAGTGACACAGTATTCTATTGACTTTTGTAGTGTTTGGTAGTATAAGGAATACCTTGAAGACCCCAGAACAATCAACAATCAAGCATGCCTAGAAGGTATTGGAAAGAATGATTAAATGGATAAACAAAACCTACATAAAAGGGAAATTTCCCATCTGGAAAGGGAAGGAGAATTGTTGATAAGAGATGGGCTTTTGAATGCCTGCTTGCACAGTGATATTCAAAAAAATCAGCAATGTGGTATATGAAAGAAAAAAAGTATAGAGTGTTGAAATTAGAAATTAGTAATATGTATTTCCACATTCTGTAGAAATAATTACTTTTTACTTCTGTTACTAATAATCTTAAGAAGGTATGAGTTACTATATCCTGCTTTGTTCAATTTTCATTTCTAATTTTTCCAAATCTGTCTAATAGGAATTGCAGTATAATTCCTTAACATACTTTCCATCACATAATAGGTCAGGATTCTGCATAAAAACAAACAAAACAAAAAAAAAATACTCATGACATTTAATGAAAGTGATTAATGGAAAATGCCCAGAATTAGAGGTCAGGACACCTTGATTCTAGGTCTGGTTCTTCTATCTGTGACCTTTATTGAAGTCAGCAAACTTTTTCTGTGCTTTAGTTTCCTAATGTATCAAATGAGAATAATGATATCAATCCAGTGTACCTCATATCTTACCAATAGAATCAAAAAAGGGTGTATTTTTCTTATTTATTTTAGTAACCATGATGAATAAATTCATCAAGCAGCCAGACTGCTGGCCATGAAATTAAAACACACATACACACACACACACACACACACACACACACACATACAAACACTACAGCATACATCTTCAATGATGATAAAGCTGACCATAAAGCACAGGTTAAGTTGTTGTTAGATTAGATGTGTCTGACTTTTCATGATTCCATTTAGTCTTTTCTTGGCAAAGATACTGCAGTGATTTGCCATTTCCTTTTCCAGTTCATTTTATGGATGAGGAAACTGAGGCAAACAGGGTTAAGTGACTAGCCCAGGGTCATACAGCTACAAAGTATCTGAGGCCACATTTGAACACAGGTCATCCTGACTCAAGGTCCAGAGCTCTATCCACTGTGCCATCTAGCTACCCACAACAACCACATATCTTACAAATAGGAAAAAGCGTGTTTTTCTTTTTTTGTTTGTTTGTTTGTTTTTTTGTAACCATGATGCATGAATTCATGATCAATTGGCCAGACTACTGGCCATGAAATTAAACAAATCAAAAAACAAAACAAAATAAAACACAAATTGTCACATACATCTGCAATGATGATAGAGTGGTGAAAGAGAAGGCAAAACCCATACCCATTATCTCTCCCATTAGAAGTGAATGTTTTGAAAGAAGAAACTGTTATATATTCCTATTTGTATCTCCAGCACTTAATAAAATGATTTTCTCATTTTCTTATTCAGTGGATTAGTCATGTCCAACTCTTCTGTGGACCAACTGTACATGGGGTTTTCTTGGAAAAGATACTTGAGTAGTTTGCCATTTTCTTCTTCAGTTGATCCAGCGGATCCATTTTATCAGGCAATCAGAGACTAAATGACTTGCCCAGGTCACACAGCTAGGAAGTGTCTAATGCTGGATTTGAGCTCAGGTCTTTCTGACTCCAGGCCCAGTGCTTTATCTACTGAGCCATCAGCTGACTCCTGTTTTACTCATAGTAAATATTTAATAGGTGCTGTTTTTATTCATCCATTCAGAGGGTGCTAAGAATCATAGTTTTTAGATTATAAATAAACATAAAGTTACTTTTGCTAATTTAAATATAACATCCTTGTCCAATGACCTACTACTGAATATGGAAACTGAGTTGGTTTTTCTTTTGCTCAATATCCTCACTGTAAATGCATCTAGGAGATGAAATAAAGTTGTGATTAAATGGAAGGATTGCTCAAATATTCTCAAGACTTAGAATCAAATAAAAAAATTGTTTTAGAGTTGGTTTGGTTGTATGTCTAAAGTCAGTAAAAAACAATTTTATTCAGATATTTCATCATCTTATATGACAATGTTGAATACATTGACTAAAAGACAATGGTAGGCATGGGTGAGGATGGTGGCAAATGGATTAAAATGTTTTTTAAGAGGAAAAAATGGGAACTACCAATGTAGTCTCATGCCAATAACTCATAAGTAAGTTCTTCAAGAAAATTATTATATGGGGGACAGCTAGGTGGTGCAGTGGATAGAGCACCAGCCCTGAAGTCAGGAGGACCTGAGTTCAAATCCGGCCTCAAACCAAACACTTGACACATACTAGCTGTGTGACCTTGGGCAAGTCACTTAAGCCCAATTGCCTTAACAAAAAAAAAAGAAAAGAAAGGAAAACTATTATATGACACCCCATGGTGATCACCAAATACCATCACCCAAAATGAAATTGATTAAATTGATATTTTAACAGAAAAGAAATGACTCATTACTTATATGGAAACAATTTCTGAATTGGCTGCCTCTGTCCAGTCATACTAGCAGCTTATTACAGAGAAGAACTAAACTAGAAGAATAAAATTGAGGAAAGGGTATGGCATATTAAAATAACTACCACCTTAGTGACATGAAGAAATCAATGATACCAACAATGGAGTTCAGACGCAAGAAAGGACTTAGCTAACAATTTCCTTCCTAAGTTCAATCTATTTAAATTAATTCCCATAGGAACAGTTCATTGAAACTTTATTTCAACCTATTTTGTAGAAGTCTTTTAAAAATGCATTATACACTTCTTTGTTCTTTTTTAATGGAACATATTGAATACAATTTATAATTTATCTCACTGCAGTCAGTTGTTATTGAATCATACTTCTTATTTGCTATATCTTTAATATAGGATTTCAAGTCCATACTTAGTAGAGGGGGGATCTAATACTTTTCTATGGTCTCTCCTATGGAACACATTTTCCCCCTCATTTCTTTAGAGGCTTTTTACATTGAGTTTTGAGTTTATATCTGTGCTCTGCTTGGTGTACTTTTTTCATAATTCTGGTTTCCAAACAGGCAGGGCCATTAATGCATAAATGGTTAAAGCCTCCTTGGTATAAATACAAATACTTGGCATTTAATCTTGGTCTACATGGAAAAACACAAACTAAAGTGGGCATTTGGCAATATTCAGTAAATCTAATCAATGTGAATGGCCAAATTGATTAATCCATGAAAAAAATTTTCATTTTTTGTATTTCTGTTATCTACTTTGGCTAACTATATTGCTCAAATTTATGGTATAGTTGCTTAAGCCCCACTTCACTTAATGTTTCACTATGTTATGGCCAAAACCATAATTTAACTTCCACTCAGTCAGTACTGAGATCAATGACTGGATCAACCATTCTGTGATTTGCATTGGTCTTTCACTGTGATCATTTTTTTTAATCTAATTCTAAAACAGGTTATGTTTTTAGTTCATCCTTCTGTTGATTGCCATCAAGAATATAATTTTGTAGGTGATTTCATTACAATAAACAACATAAATATGTTCTTTGTCCTTAATATGGTGAAAGAAATATTTTCTGATGAGAATACTCATTTCTAAATATTTGGTGATTTAAATTTCATTTCCACTAAATCAGTTATTACATTCTCTTGACAGTTTACTTACTCATGAAACCTCTGTGAAGTAACATGACACTGTTTTTTATTGTATAGTACTTTTTAATGCCATATGAATTGTATCTTATGTGTCCCCATATGAATCTCCGTATGAATTGTATCTTATGTGTCAATATGACAATTGTGTGTGTTTCATTTGTGTTTCTTATATAGGTTATCCTGAAATTTTCAATGCTGTTTTAATAGCTAAAAACTAAAATTTTTGAAACTCCCTGTAGAAGAATATTTTTAGATACAAATAGGAAAAAAAAACTAACAAACCAAAAAAAAAACAAACAAACAAACAAACAAACCCTCCATTCCTTTCTATGCCACAGCACAGTATAGTTTCATTAACTTTACAGTCTTAGAAATGAAAGGACTACTCTTAGGTTAGATAAAACTTATCATATGCTGTGACCTCATACTTCTTGCATCTTACTAAAAATTAAATCCAATACCAAATCTTCATTGAGAACATTAGTGTACCACTGTTAGTTAAGACCATTTCTCACAGTAAATATATTTTATTAGATTAAATAATATTAGCTAATAACTATGCTCTTGGATAAACTCAAATCACTTTTAATCTTTGTGAAAACTATATTTTTATTTATTTAAATATAAGATTACTTTTTTTTTTACTTATAGCAATACATATTCCCTAAAATTAATTAGGGAATATGTTTTTTATATAACAGAAAAATAGCCTACATTGAACTTTTTCTAAACCTAAAATCACTTTGTCTTTAAACTATAGGAGAGCAATATTACAACTGAAATTTGACTGAATTAAATCAAGAAAATTACCTTCTTGAAAATGTATATTTTGCTGAAATTCAGATAATGCCTTTAATATTGAAAATGAGTTGCCTTCCTAAGTGTTTTATTTAAATTTTATTTAAAAACCAAATTTCCTCTAAAGAAAACCACAGAAAGTCACATCAACCACCATAATACAAGCAATCCAAACCATTTTTCCAATAAGTTGGAATCTAGAACAGGGGTGGTGAACTTGCAGCCTAGAGGCCACATGTGGCTACATAGGTCCTCAAGTGCAGCCCTTTGACTAAATGCAAATTCAGCCTGCATTTCAGGATGTAAAGCACCACATATGGCCTTGAGGCTGCAGGTTCATCACCCCTGATCTAGACTGTCAGTAGTATTGAGTTGCATGCAGTTTAACAAACCTACCCAATTAAATGAGGGCTTCATTGCCAAGACAAAGCATGAAATGCTTTCACTGGTGGCAGGCATCCATATGTTTAGCTTGTGTTGGATAACATAGTTCCAAAATGGGCTTCTGCCTATCTAACATTTTAATGATAAAATTTGGGGGTATATTTAAATGTCTATCTAGTTCAAGGCAGCTCTATAATCTAAATGATCTACTTATTTGTTCAAATTCTGTACCTTCAACTATTCATTCACTACTTGTCATAAAAGTCACTGATAATTATCTCACATCACAGAGAATGTTAAAATTTTTCTCAAAATAAAACAAAAAAGTTTATTCCCTGAAACCCACACATATAGTTTTTTCCCTTTTGTATATGAACAGAAATTACAAAAGAAAAGTAGCTGAAATATTTTAATTACATTTAAATTATAGACCACAATAGTTGGATGTATCTCATCTCACTGATGTGGGTGTCCATAACCTTATTTAATTAATGTAAAATTACTTGATATGAATTACTAAAAAAAAACATAACAAATGAGATACAAGATACCTAAACCTGCTTTGAAAAGTTATTTAAAATCATTAGTGAAAGGAGGATTAGTGATTATGGTGCCAAAAACAAAACAAAAAAAAAGCAGGAAAAGAACATCAAAGAAACATTTTAAAATATATAAAAATGAGTAAATGGATGATCAGAAAAACATAGATAACATCTCAGTTTTATATGGCATTATGACTTGGAAAGCACTTAATATCAATTATTTCATCTGATCTGTATAGCAGTCCTATGAGGAGGTGCTATTATTATCCTTATTTAACAGAGAAACAGAGTATTGTTAGTACTATCACTTTAAATTGAACATAGGTTTTAAAAAACAAGCTATATATAATGGAGATTTAAGATTTCATACACAATCCTCTATTATCCTGTTGTTTACATATATAAATGTTCATATTTGTTAATGTTTGTTAAATATGTGATAGGTAAAAAAGAATATTTCTTTTTTTAAAATTATTAAAGTCTTTTAAATATTGGTTTATTCATAAAAAATAGTTAGGGTACATACTATATACTACAAATTATTAGCTAAGGCACCAATAAATAGCTAAAATTAAGCTTTTCTATTCTTTGTATGCAACTTCAAATATAGAATTTCTCATGAAGTAATTTATTTTTCAATCATTATCATTGCCATCATATTTTTTAAAATGCCAATTTCCTTAAAGAAGTGATTAAATGACATCATAAGGTTGAATAAGCTTATGTTTGTATATTGTTTTTATTACAAAATTCTTCAAATAAATTATCTCACATAATTGAAACTAGAGGAAATTTTTGAGGTCATTTTGACCAATCCCTTCATCTTAAAATGACACCCATTCCCACAGAAATCAAGCTACTTATCCATTGTCACTGAAAGTGTAAATAACTAATAGTATATTGAATCTGACAGTTACTAACAATAGGAACTTGATGTTCAATACCTGGATTACAGTCCTCTCAATCATAATTCCTATCCTCATAGTAGCAGAATTTAACATATTTCATGTTCTCATAAACACCTTAATATCTCAGTTTCTCAAACTACTCAACTCTTAGGACCTAATCTTCCTCTCTACCTCAGCTACACACAGGGGTGGTCATACCCTCTATATAACCCCAAATCACAATTATTCTACTTCCATGATTAACAAAACCCCTGAAATTCCTTTATTTGATCCTAAGTTCCTATTTTTTCCATTTCTTTCAATGTTTTATTACTCTAGAACCTATTATTCACCTTTAACATGACTTCTAATCCCTATGAACCTTAAGACTTTCCCAGAGTATCATGTGATTGAGTGTCACACATGGAAAACAGAGAAGGCCAATTTGACTAAATCACAGATGAATATGAGAATGGGGGTAATGTCCACTGAGTTTGGAAAGAAAAGTTGGGACCAAGTTCACTATGGCTTTAACAGTTAAACAAAGGAGTTAATATTATATCCTAGAAGCTATAGACAGTCACTGAAATTGGTTGAATAAAGGAGCTGTATCTGTACTTAATGACTGTTACTTTGGAAGCAGTGTAAAAGATAGACTAGAAAGTAAGAGATGTGAGGCATAGAGATTAACCAGCAAGTCACTGCATTAGTCTAGGCCTGAGATGATGAAGGCCTGTATCCAGATGGCAGCACTATCAGAAGAGAGAAGTGGAGCATTTATGAGAGAAATTACAAAGATAAAATCAATAGGACTTAGCAATAGATTAGATATGATAGGTGATGAGGGAATTGTGGGAATTGGGTGAATCACACTGGCTCCATCTTGTCACACATATCTGGATCTAGATCAGTTTACTTTCTATTCAATTATTGTCCTAGTCCAATTTCTGTCCTGTAGGAAAACTTTTTACATTGTTTGAAGCTGGCCCTGAATGGCTGGGAAGCTGCATAACTTCTACCTGGTTGCTTAGAGACCCTTATCTAAGGACTTAGGTTATGCTGACCAGAAACCTAGTCAGATCTGAAGATTGATGCAGGGAGTTTTCTCATAATTATACATTTCAAACAACCCATACGTCTTATCTGAAAACTGGCCCCATTCTGGTCAATCAGTTATTGTTTCCATGTTTCTTTGATTGAATATAGATACTTGGAGTAAGTGAGACGTCACTTTTTTTTCTGATTTCAAGGAATTTCACCTGTTTGTGCTCCATCTCTCAAATCAGAAAGCCCCTAATCTTCCCTCTAATTAGAAATCACATTAACTAATTATAAATCCTGTTTTGTATTCTATTTGTTGTCATTTAATGCATAAATATGTCTCCCCTTGTATCCAGGGTCCAGTGCCAAACCTGAGGAGGCCTGGTCCCAATTTGTTATGCAATTGGAACACATTGCTTAATAAGTTAATATGCTCAGAAGCATGAACCTTTGTTTCCTCGGTCATTTCATTTTTCACTCACTATAGTGAGAGAGTGAAATGTACAGGATGATACCTAGTTTGTGATCCTGGGAGACTGGAAGGATTGTGGTACCCTTGACAATAAAGGGGAAGCTTGAAAATGTTTTCAGAGAATGAGTTTAGTTTTAGACATGTTGTTATCTATAAGTCATCCATTTTGGAATGTCCAGTAGGCAGTTAGACTTAATTTGTCCTCTTTCTCTCTACTTATACATATAGTCAATGTAGTCTTTAGCTAATGGGTAGTCATACTAAAGGAAAAAAAAAAACCTCAACCCTGCCCCAGATCATAAAAGGAGATATACTACCTCCTTCCAAGCTTTGGAAAACAAATCATTCTTATAAGTGGAGGGAGAAGAATATGGCATAGACCATTTTAAATTTAAACAGGCATGCATGTGCAAAATTTGTTTCAGTTAGATGACTGTGATATTACAGTTTGTGACCAAACTGGGAAAAATGTTGAGATAGGTGTTTAGAAAGAATATAAAATATCCACCAGCAAGAAGTCATTTTTATAAAGAAAAAGGATGGAACAAGAGAGGTTTCTTGAGTACTAACAACAAATGAATTATGGAACAGTTTCTTGTAAAAGCAATGGAGTCTCTGTCACCAAAGTTATTTTAAAATAAATTGTAAAGAAAGCTTGAAGTACTTTTATAGTGTAAGAAGACTTCATTTTCAGCCAAGGAACTTAAGTAATTATTTAATTCATTGAAATTTTTTATTTGTGTGTGTGTGTGTATGTGTGTGTGTGTGTATTATATATACATATATGAAATTTTCCCACTTTATACATAAATAAATTAAAGCTGAGAGATTTTAAGTAACTTGCCAGGCTATGAAGTATCTAGTGCAGAATTTGAAATCAGGTCTTCCTGACTCCAAGTCCAGCACTCTATCCATTATACAACATAACTGCTGAGAGTTTCCTTACCAGGAGGGGTCCTACAATGAAGAAATTACAGTTCTAGACCTTCCCTAATATCCCCCTCCTCAAAAAAGAAAACATAATAAGATACTTATTCTCATGTATCTTCAACTCAAAATAGAAAATAACTACAATATCTGTGTTAACAGTTTAAATGGTTCCAAAAGTAAAGTATATTTTAATAATATGGTTTAATTTTTTTTATTTTTTAGATATATGGTATAAGTTATGATACTAAATTGAAAATGACTCCTAGATTAAAAATTTAGGCAACTAGAAGAATAGTGATGTCCCTAATAGAATATGAGGAGATAAAGAGAAGAAAAGTATTTAGGAGACGAGATGAGTTCCATTTTGTATATGTTGACCTTGAGATAGATATCTATGGAAAACCCAAGTGTAGGTGTCTAGCAGACCATTGATGATGTCAGATAGCAACTCTGGAGAGAGATGAAAGCTGGATATTTAGATTTGGGAGTCATTTGCTTAGATATGATAGCTGAAATCACAGTAGCTAATGAGATTAAGCAGAGAGAAAAAATAGAGAAAACAAAGTGGATGGGTTTCGGATAAGAATAAATCATCTATGAAAGGCACATAGAAATATAACCATGGCAGAACAGTATCATGAAAACCCAGGCAAGGTTTCATGATCTTATTATTGTGGGTTCTTCCTATATGACTGAGCAGAATGCAACCCATTCTTGCCTTTTCTTTTTTAAATTAATTTATTTTTAGTTTTCACATTCATTCATAAGATTTTGAGTTCTAAATTTCCCCCTCCCCCACCCCAAGATTGCATGCAATCTGATATAGGCTATACATGTACAATCACATTAAACCTATTTCCACATTAGTCATGTTGTGATAGAAGAATCAGGATAAAAGGGAAAAACAATACAAAAGAAAAAACAACAACAACAACTAAAGATAAAATAGTATCTGCATTAAGATTCTGCATTAAGATTCCATATTTCCTTCTCTGTATGTGGATAGCATTTTCCATTATGAGTCTTTTGGAATTGTCTTTGATCATTGCATTGTTGAGACAATCAAAGTCTATCAAAATTAGTCATCACACAGTGTTGCTGTTAGTGTATACAATGTTCTCCTGGTTCTGTTTACTCCACTCATCTCCATTCATGTAAGCTTTTCCAGATTTTTCTGAAATCTGCCTGCTCATCATTTCTTATGGAACAGTAGTATTCTATTACATTCATATACCACAACTTATACAGTCATTCCCCAATTGATGAACATTCCCTAAATTTATAATTCTTTTCCATCTCTGGCTTTTTGTCCTGAACAATTCTTCCGCCATTCTTTAATATATTTTCCCTATAGAACTGAGGCAGTATGCTGGAAATCTTACTTCAAAAGCTTCATATATTTCATGGATGCTGATATAAGATTCATATTTTCTATTTGTTAACTCTCATTAAAGAAAAGGCCATATTCATATACATACATGTCTCTGTGTGTATATAATGTATACACACACATATATATGTATTCATGACATCTCATGCTATTTCACATATGAAAATTATTGTTGGTAATATACTGAAAGATACTTATATCCATCATGCATATTTCTACTGACTTTTGAGTCACCTAACAGTCTCCCTCCACCCCAAAGCATTGGTGATTTATGTTCATCTTATTCATTATCCATTGAGTTGTCAAAGTGTTCTTCCTAAAGTGGAGGTCTGACCACATCTCTGTACTACTATCAATATTCCAATGCTCCCTATTACCTCCTAGATCAAATATATAATTGGCTATTTGGCTTTTAAAGTCCTTCATAACCTTTTCCTTCTTTACAGCCTCATTACATTTTACTCCCATTCATGCATTCTACAATTCAGCAACATTGCCCCTCCTGTTGTTTCATTTTATCCTTCAACTCAAAGCATTTTGACTGGCTGCTCCCCATACCTAAAATATTTTTACTATTAACCTCTCCTTTTTTTTGCTTCTCTAACTTCAGCTCAAATCTAGCTTCCACATCCATATTCCCTCATATTTTCAATTCTTCCCAAGTGTCAAGTTTGTTCGTTATAATTACACAAAATTTAATTGTTCTTTTTATTACCATAGTTGGCCTGTTTGCCTAATTGAAGTACCAGACTAATGATTTTTGATGAAATTATCATCAACATTTTACTAGATGTTCATATTTTGGGAGAACTGCAGTGACTGATCTACAGTAATGCTTGCAAAAGCAGAGTTAACTGTGCTATTGGAAAAGAAAGTATCCATTCCAATGATAGCAAAAAACTAAGCACTTTTAAATACTAAATAATAGAAAGAGTGCCCAGAATGGGTCTGTAAAAAGGTAGCATTTAATAAAAATATTGGAAAGTAATGATGACTCTGATGGAAGGTTAATCCAATATGTGTAAGGATTCTAGGAAATTTGGGACATATAATACACATTTTTATGATACACATTTTAAAATTATATATTGCTCATGGGATGCTTGGTTCAGTTGGTTCAACTAATGGAGTTTTCCATTAGATTATGATGAGTCATTAAGTGATAATATTATTAAAACTTACATTTACATATCCATTTACAGAGTAGTTTATTCACAAAATACTTTGTAATGTAGTCTACTAATATTTCTATTTAACAGATGAAACTAAGACACAAATAGGTTATGCAACTTTACCTAAAGTTCCAGAGCTAAATAGATAGCAGAGCTAAACTCAAACCTAGACCTTCTGACAACAAAACCAAGTCCTCTTTCCCCTATACTCTGCTGCCTCTCAAACAACATGAGGGAAATGAATAAGTATCATGTATTCCATTAGAATATAAACTCATTGTGAGTGGGGATTTAGCTTCCCCAGTGACTAATACATGGCCTGACATTGAGTAAGCACTTAATAAATCCCTGATTAATTGATTATTTTCATATTTTTCCATATATCTCTAAACATGTATTGTTTTAATATTCTCTAATGTGACAAAAATTCTAAAATACACTTCTGGTGCTGCATAAGAACAAAAAACATGCATTACTTAATATTTTCCATGGTTAAGCTCTATTATTCTTCACTATACAAACCTTAATCTTAAATTTTGTTCAAAATTGTTATATTTTTTAAAAATGTTATTTAAAAAGCATTTAGTGTTGTTTGCATTCTAATTTATTATTTTTAATCCTGTCAAAGCTTTAAGTAAATATAACATTATTCTTATTTTAAAGAGAAGGAAATCAACAATAATAGTTTATTGCATCATTTTTGTGTCAATAAATATAGCGTATTTTATCCTGACTCCAATTTGAGTGTTAATATAGTTTATTACTATATAATAGTAAATATAATTTACTATTCAAAAATTAATTTAAGTTCATTTAAATATCAATTGGTTTCATTGTTGGATAAAATATATATATCTTAAATACATTCATTTTTCTTTTTCTTTTAAATTTTTGTCACCTGTCCTAGTAATTTATTACATTATGGAAATACATGAATAATTGGTGACTTCATCTGTGTGGAAATCTCTCAGTGTGGGCATTCCTCCAAACAAATACAAATGGGAACATATCATTTATGACTCAGTAGACTTAAGACCTAAGGAGTAGCTTAAGACAAAGAGGCAATGCAATTTCCACGGGGTCAAAGAGCTAGGAAGTGTCAGAGTTGATATTTGAAACCAGGTGTTTTAACTCCAAAGAAGGCCTTCTAATCACTGTGTCATGCTGCTATTGAATTACATAGGATGAATCTCTATAGTTGCAGAGGAATAAAATATGACAATCATTTAATGACCAAGGGCAGAAATAATGGTAACATATAGTTTATTTATTTTTATTAAGTATACTTACAATGAGCTAGAATGTCAAACCATAGGCTCATAAAAATAATTAATAAAATCATTTAGAAAACCAAATGTACAGAGACATTCCAAAGTGGACCAAAAAGCTAACTGTAGCTTCCTAAATAGTACAATGACCATCAAAGAATCAGTATGAAATCCATGAATTCCCACCTTCAGTTCAGATGCAATCTGTTTCAGAGTTTAATGATTCACAGCCAATGTTTCATCACACTCTTCTCCCCCACAGAGTTTATCTGAGTTCCCACTGACATCAAATCAGCTCCACAGGTGCAGAAAAAAGGATAAGAAATTAGCTTTAAAAAATTAAGCACAAATTCATTGTTTAGTGAAAAAAAATTTTTTGGAAAAAATATATCTAAGCATGTATGAATGTGTATATTACACAATATATATAAGCATAGATATAAAGCTTTCTTCATATCTTTTTATATGAAAGTTAATTTCTTACACAAAAATATGTTTAAGAGTGTGTGTATGCATGTTTGTGTGTGGTGAAAGAGGGAGTGAGAGGAGGGGCAGGACGGAAGGAGATAGAAAGAAAGGAGGTGGAGAGCTAGAGAGAAGAAGAGACAAAAAGAGAGAGACAATGATAAAGAGAGATACAAGGAAACATGCAGAAACAAATACAGAGAGATAAATGGAGGGAAGGGAGGTTGGGAGAGAAAGAGAGAGACAGAGAGACAGAGATCCAAAGAATTCCTAAGAACTCTGGAATCACAAGGACACACATCTGACTATGAAGGTCTGATCCCCAATGCACTGAAGATCAGTTTTTCTCTTAATCTCTTTAGCCTCATATGGAATTAATCCAAGAAAATTTTTTAATTAAAGTTTAGGTAAAGGTCATATGTAACAGGTTTAAGGGGTTCTAACTACCTTAACATACATTCAGTGTTCCATATCCACATTGGAAAGCCTTCAGTTACCCATCTCAGGACATTCATAAGAGGAAAACTCATAAGAGTTCATGAGAAAATACAAAAACATAAAGCTCTCAAATAGCACATTGGACTTCTCCTGGAAGGTAGAGATAACATGGGATTCATGAACAAATATTCCCCATTGACTTCAAACTTACAGCATCTGAACAACTCACAATATATTATGTTCCAGCAAGACCTAATGTATTATCAAATACATAGCACTACTAATAATACGTTGTTGTTCAGTCCTATGATCAGCCACAGGTGGACACACTGAAACTTGAATCTAGCATAGTGATGTCATTTTGGTCCACTTCAAGAATGAAGAACAACAACCAACTGACTCTTCATGAACCCATTTGGGGTTTTCTTGGCAAAGATAATGGAGTTGTTTGCAATTTCCTTCTCCAGCTGATTTTACAGATGAGGAAACTGAGGCAAATAGGGTTAAGTGACTTCCCCAGGGTCATACACTTAGTACATCTCTGAGGTCAGATTTTAACTCACAAAGATAAGTCTTCCTGACTCCAGGTCCAGCATTCTATCTACTATGCCATCTAGCTGCTCTTTTAATTTATGTTGGTTTAATCTATGTTAGTTTATGTTGGTTTAATCTATTAATTGTTAGAATTAATTCATTCTACAATTAGTTATTTGAAAGTGAAAGTCAGGTGGTTAAGTCAAAATGTCAGAGTATAGGCTGGAACTCACCTAAACTCTATCAAATTCCTCGAAAAACAACTTTAAAATAACACCTTAAATCAAATTCTGGAGCAACAGAGCCAATAAAAGGTAGAGATGAACAAAACTTCCCAGCCCAAGACAACTCAGAAAGTTAACAAGAAAGGTCTGTCCCAAAAAGGAAAATGATAAATGTTGGAGAAGATGTGGGGAAATTGGGACACTGGTGCAGTGTTGATGAAGTTGTGAACTGATCCAATCATTTTGGAGAGCAATTTGAAACTATGCCAAAAAGGCAAGCAAACTGCACATATTCTTTGATCCAGTAATGTCACTATTAGGTCTGTATCTCCAAGAGTTCATGAAAAAGGGAAAAGGACTTATATGTACAAAAATATTCATAGCAGCTCTTTTTGTGTTGGTAAAGAAATGGAAATTGAGGGAATGTCCATCAATTGGGGAATGGCTGAACAAGTTGTGGTATATGAATGTAATGGAACACTACTATGTTATAAGAAATGATAAGCAGGCAAATTTCAGAAAAACGTGGAAAGACTTGCATGAACTGGTGTTGAGCTCAGGTTCCACTGCAGCAATACTAGCAATAGGCCTGGGAGACAGCTGCAAAAGCAACAGTGGGATCAGACAACAAGTTAAAACAATGGACCCTTTGCTGGCTAGGTTCAATACCCTGTTGCATTGCCCAGGCACAATTATGGGACACAGTTTGAGGGCACAGAGGAGCAGCCACAAAGGAGCAGTGGCAATACTGACAGTTCCTGGGCAGAGAATATTGCTTGTGGTTGCTCTCAAAGGATCGGGGAACCTGTTCCCAATTCCAAAGCAGAAAGGAGAACTAGTAGGAGCAGGAACAATAGAGAAGGGTCCTGAGTCATAGTCTCAAGATCAAAAGAAGTGATAGCACTCTGGCCCCAGGGAAGCAGGATCCTTTCACCAAAGTTACAAGAAGTGGAAGAGTGCATGTGTTCACTCACATGGGAGTAGGGAACCTAGTATCAGTACTCCTTTCTGCCTTGGAACTGGGCAAGACAGGTCCAGTTCTGAGAGGTTCACAGGTCCAGTGCTGAGGGGAGGTCTGGCTCTTGGGACAGAATGAGAACAGGTGGTCTTTTGAAATAAAGACCAGAGCACAGGCCAGGAAAGCAGTGTCCACACCTCTCCTTAGATCATACTTCCTTAAAAACACCAAAAAATTAGACACCTATAACTAGCTCTGAAAAGAGAAGCACAAAAACCTTGAAGGTTGGGACACTACTCCACCACCCTGGGAGCAGAACTGAAGTTTAGCAAAGCTTTAAAAGTGAAGACATAGACAGGAAGAATGAGCGAATAACAAGAATTTTAAAATAATCTAACCATAAAAAGTTGACTATGGTGACAGGGAAGATAAAGACAAAACTCAGAAGAAGATAATGACATCAAAACAGCAACATGCAAAGTATCAAAACTATGAATTGGACACAAGTCCAAAAGAATTCCTAGAAAAGCTCAAAAAGGATTTTCAAAATCAGATAAGAGAGTTGGAGGAAAAAAATGGGAAAGAAATGAGAGTGATGAAAGAAAATTATGAAATGAAAGTCAACATCTTGGTAAAAGAGGCACAAAAATATTGAAAAAAATAAAATTAAGCAAATGGCAAAAGAGGCACAAAAATCCACTCAACAGAATAACTCTAAAAAAGCAGAATTGTCCAAATGCTAAAGTGGTACAAAAATTCACTGAAGCAGAGTATTCTTTAAAAAAGTAGAATTGGCCAAATGGAAAAAGAAAAACAAGAGCTCAGTGAAGAGAATAAGTCCTTAAAAATTAAAATTGGTCACTTGGAAGTTAATGAGGCATCAAGAAACAAATAAAGTCAAAAAAGTGAAAAAAAGAAGACAATGTGAAATATCTCATTGGAAAAAACAACTGAAATGGTAAATAGATTGAGAGATAAATTAAAAATTATTGGACATCCTGAAAGCCATGAACAAAAACAAGCCTAGACATCATATTTCAAGAAATTTTCAAGGAAAACTGCTTTTATATCTTAGCCCCAAAGGATAAAATATAAATTAAAAGAATCCATCAATCATATTCTAAAGGAGATTCAAAAATGAAAAACCTTGGGAATATTATAACCAAATTCCAAAACTCCCAGGTCAAGGAGAAACTATAGCAAGTCACTAGAAAGAAGGAATTTAAATATCACATAACCAGAGTCAGGCTCACACAAAATTTGGCACCTTTTACATTAAAGAATCAGAGAGCTTGGAATATGTTATTCCAGAAGGAAAAGGAATTAGTTTTACAACCAAGAATAATTTACCCAGCAAGACTGAGTTTAACTCTTCAGGGGAAAATTGATATTTAATGAAATAGAGGACTTTCAAGTATTCCTGATGAGCAGACCAGAGCTGACTAGAAAATTTGACATTCAAATACAAGACTCAAGACAAGAACAAAAAAAAAGGTAAACATGAAAGAAATCATAAAGGATTCAATTAGGTGAAAATGTTTACTTTTATGATATGAAATGATTTATGAAAATGATACTTTTAACTTTTAAGAACTTTATCATTATTAGTACAGTTAGAAGGAGTATACATAGACAAGGGCATGGGTGTAAGTGGACTATATGATTTAAAAAAATAAAATTAAGGAATAAGAAGGAGAAATGCACTGAAGGAAAGGTGAGGAGAGTAGAAGACTGGTGGAAGTCACCTCAACATAAAATAATGCAAAAAAAATTTTTCAGTTGATTTGAAAATGAGGAGCGGCAAGCAAGCTTGAACTTTATTCTCATATGAATTGACTCAAAGAGAGAAACAACATATACACTCAGCTGGGTACAGAAATCTATCTTATCCTACATGAAGTAGGAAGGGATAGGAAAACAGAAGAGGAAGGGATGATAGGAGAGCAGATTAGGGTAGGCAGCGGCCATAAGCCAAACAGACTTTTGAGTAGGAATGGGGTAAAAAGAGAGAGAAAGAAGGATAAGAAGGGGAAAAAAGAATGGAGGGAAATACACAGTTGGTAATCATGAGTATGAATGTAAATGTTATAAACACATCCACAAAATAGAAGTGGATAGCAGAATGGATTAAAAACCAAAATCCAACAACATGATGGTTGCAGGAAACGCATCTGGAAGAAAGAGACACACTCAGAGTAAAAATAAGGGGCTGGGAAAATCTATTATGTTTCATCTGAGGTTAAAAACAACAACAAAGTAATCAGGATCTCAGACAAAGCAGAAGTAAAAATATGTGTAATTAAAGGAGATAAGCAGGGAAATGACATTTTGCTAAAAGTTACCATAGACAATGTCAAATGTGTCATAGACAATGACACTCTCTGTGTCTGTCTTTGTGTCTCTGTCTCTCTCTCTCTCTCTGTCACTGTCTCTGTGTGTGTGTGTGTGTGTGTGTGTGTGTGTGTGTACCAAATAGCTTAGCATCCAAATTCTTAAAGGAACAGTTAGATGAATTACAAAAGGAAACATTAAAACTATGCTAGTAATGAGCCTAAACTTTCCCCTCTAAAAACTAGACAAATCTAACCATGAAATAAACAAGAAAGAAGGTAAGAAAATGAATAGACTTTTAGAAAAATTAGACATGATAGATCCCTGGAGAAAATTGAGTGGGAATACAAAGTATACTATTTTCTCAGTTGTACAAGGCACAAAGCACCCTTATAAAAATTGACAATACATTGAGACATAAAAACCTCACAAGCAAATACAGAAAAGTAGAATTATTAAATGCATCACTTTTTATTGCCATAATATAATAAAAAATACATTTAATAAAGGACCATGGAAAGAAAGATTACAAATTAATTGGAAACTCTCTGATCTAATCCTATAGAATGAGTGGGTCAAAGAACAAATCATAGAAACAATCAATTTCAATAAAGAGAATGAGAACAATGAGACAATATACCAAAACTTAGGGGATGCAGTCACAGAAGTATTTAGGGGAAAATTCATATCTCTAAATGCTTACATCAAAAAATAGAGAAAGATGAGATCAATGAACTGAGCTTGCAATTAAGAAATAGAAAAAGAACAAATTAAAAATCCCCAAATAAACACCAAATCTGAAACCTTTTAAAACAAAGGTGAGAGTAATAAAATTAAAAGTAAGAAAACCATTGAACCAATAAAATAGAGAATCAATTAATTTGATTTTTTTAAAAAAGAAGAAAATTGAATTACTAGCACCAAAAATGAACAATGTGAATTTGCCACCAATTAAAATGAAAATAAAGCAATCATTAGGAAGTACTCTGTCCAATTATATGCCAATAAATATAACAATTTAAGTGAAATAGATTAATATTCATAAAAATATAAATTTCCTAGGTTAACAAAGAAGGAAATAGGATACTTAAATATCTCTATCTCAGAAAAAAGGAATTGGACAAGCAATTAATAATCTCCCTATGTAAATATGCCAAGACCAGATGGATTCTCAAGTGAATTTTATTCCATATTTAAAGAATAAATAATTCCAATACTACATAAACTATTTGGGAAAATAGGCAAAGAATGAGTCCTACCAAATTCCTTTTATGATACAAATGCAATACCAATACCTAATCTCAGAAGAGGAAAAACAGAGAAATAAAAATATAGACCAAGTTTTTTGCTAAATATTGATGCAAAATTTTTAAATAAAATACTACCAAGTATTTTTGATGACCTCATAGTATATGATCCTTGAATATTAGGAAAACTATCAGCTTAGTTGACCATATCAATAAAAAAAAAGAAGAAACCAAGTGATTGCCTCAATATATACAAAAAAAAGCTTTTGACAAAATACAACTTTAATTCCTGTTAAAACACTAGATAGAATAGGAATAAATGGACATTTCCTTAAAATAGGACCCAGTAGGTGGCACAGTGGATAGAGCACCAGGTCTAGAGTCAGGGATATCTGAGTTCAAAGATGGCCTCAGACACTTAATAGTTGTGTGACCCTGGTCAAGTCACTGTACCCTGTTTGGGTCACTTTTCTCAAGTGTAAAATGAGCTAAAGAAGGAAATGCAAACCATTCCAATAGCTTTGACAAAAACAAAACAGATAGAATCACTAAGTGTTGAACATGACTAAAAAAATTACTGAACAATAAGAAATTCCTCAAAATAATAAGTACTGTCTATTTAAAACCATCAGCAAATGTCACCTGTAATGGGGATAAACTAAAAAAGCTTCCCAATAAGATTAGGTGTGAAGCATCAATATTCATTATCACCAATTTATTCACTATTATGTTAGAAATACCAACCAAAACAATAAGAGAAGAAAAAGAAATGAAAGAAATAAGAATAGGCAATAAGGAAATAAAACCATCACTGTTTGAAATGATTTGATATTATACTTAGCCCTAGATAATTAACTAAAAAAAAGTTGAAAAAAATTAACAAATTCAGCAAAGTTACAGGATATTAAACAGACCCACATCAATAATCAGCATTTCAATATATTACTAATGAATTTTAGCAGGAAGATATAGAAAAAGGAATCCCATTTAAAATAACTGTAGATTATATAAAATACTTAGGAGTCTGCCTGCCAAGACAAACACAGGAACTATTTGAACACAATTGCAAAACACTTTTCACACAAATAAAGCCAGAAATCAATAGAAAAATATCAATTGCTCATGAGTAAGACAGGCCAATATAATGAAATGACAATTCTACCTAAATGACTTATTACTTATTATTATTTATTTATTATACTTATTATTTATTAACTAAATTAATTTACTTATTAATTGTCATAATAGATGATCAAAAATATTTTATGGAACTAGAAAAATAAGAACAAAAAGTCAAGAATATCAAGGGAATAAATGAAAAAAAATGTGAAGGAAGCATAGTGCATTAGTTACAACATATTTCAAACTATATTACCAAGCTGTAATTATCAAAATAATCTGATTGACTAAAAGATTAGGTATATAATTTTATAAATCCAAAGATCCAAACTTTTGGGACAAGAACTCACTATTTGACAAAAACTGCTAGGAAAATTGGAAAATTAGTTTTGCAAACTAGGTATAGACAAACATCTAACACTGTATACCAAGATAAGGTTAAATTGGGTACATGATTTAAACATAAAGAGGAATATCATAAGCAAATTAGAGAAACATGGAAAATTTACCTCTCAGATCCATGGATAAGTGAATAATTTATGACCAAACAAGAGATAGAGAGCATTATGAAATGTAAAATGGTTAATTTTGATTACATTAAATTAAAAAGCTTTTGCACAAACAAAACCAAAGCAGCAAAGATTAGAAGGATAACCAGAAATTGGGGAAAAATTTACAGCAAGTATTTTTGATAGCCTCATTTTTCAAATATATAGATAACTGAGTCAAATTTATAGAAATATAAGTCTATCCCCAATTGATAAATGGTCAAAGAACATGAGCAGACAGAAGAGAAAATGAGCTATATGTGCAAAAATATTTATAATTGATCTTTTTTGTGGTAACAAATAATTGCATATTGATATGCCCATCAATTGGGGAATGGCTGAACGAGTTCTGGTATGTGATTGTGATAGAATCCTATAATGCTATGAGAAATCATTAGCAGAATGCTTTCAGAAAACCTCTAAAGACTTATGTGGACTGATGCAAAGTGAAGTGAGTAGAACTAAGAGAATACTGTGCATAGTAATAGCAATATTATATGATGATCAACTATGAATGACTGAGGTATTCTGTAAAATGCAATGATCTTAGAAAATTTTGAAATATTTATGATGAAAAGTGCTACTCAGAGAAAGAAGTAATGGAGTTTGAATGAAAATCAAAGTATACTTTTTCCCTTTAATTTTCCTGGGTTTTTTTGGGGGGGGAGGGGATTGAGGTCCATGTTTTCTTTGGCAATATGGCTGATATCAAAATATGTATTGCATGATTTCACACATATAATCTATATCACATTACTTGTCTTCTTAAGGAAGGGGTCAGGGAGGAACAGTGAGAGAATTTGAAACTCAAAACTTTAAAAAAGAATATTAACATCTCCATGTCATTGTGAAAAACAAAATAAAATAAGAGAAAAAATAAAATCTAAGAAGTCACATGTATCAGAAAACATAGAATGAACTGAATACAAAGAGAAGCATTTCACATACCCTATTCTTTCTCATTTACATTATAATTAATATTAACTTTTGATTTAATTAACCAGTTTCATATCCAATTTTTACAAATATTCAATCAATTGTAAGTATTCGAATCTAATATAGTAATTTAAGTTAAATTTCTGTTCAAATTAAGATTCCAAATAGAGATGTTTTTTAAGGTCCCAGTTTTCCTATGCTTCCGGTACAAATATCAGCAGGGAATTATTTCTGCCAAATGTTTTTTCTTTCATGAGAAACAAAAATTGAAATTGAGATGCTGATATTACAACCAGGAAGTAACATAAACACTAATCTATTTGGCAGATTCAGAACCACTTGTGTTTCATTTTTAAAAACCATCCATAGCAAAGAGTCAGGCACAGGACCAACAAGAATGGTACAACCTTGAAATTACTTTAAAACAATTAAATTGCTTTAGTGCACAAGGAAAAAAAAGTTGGTAAAATGTGAAAGGGGAAAAAGGGATTTCATGCTTAAGTAACAAAGCTGACAGAGGAAACACAATGTTCAATAGCAAATTATTCTTTCTATCTGTAATAATATCGAAATTGCTTCAAGTAAAATGTCACAAAGAATCAGTTCAAGTTGACTTTTTTTAAAAAGGATGGATATTGATGATGGTGCAGGAAACTTTATGCTTAACGTATCTTGTGATTCTTAGATAACAAAGCTGGTTTGCACTTTTGTCTAATAATTATAAGTGACCTTGCATAGCATTAAGGTGGGCACAATACCTTGCACATAGTACGCACTTGAGAAATGCTTGAAAATTGAGATGAATTTACTTATCAATTGGTTGTACTACAATGCAACTTGTATTACAATATAATTTAACTTGCAGTATAATACAAAGTGGATAGACAATAAGGTTGGCATATAAATAACATATTTATTTTTATCCTTCATTTTTATATTTCATATGATGCAAGAGAGCCATAGCAACTTTAAAGTTTGTTTCACTATTTAATGTAGTAGCTATTAATATATAAATTAAGAATTTAATTGTGACCTTAATCAGGAATTAATTTTATGGAATTCCATGAAATTAATTTTGTTTAATACAAATCTTTAATGTTACTTCACAAATCATAATTTCATTTAATTCTATCCTGATTACAACCAGGATATACTTAACTGGAGAGTGATATTTTAAAAGCCAATTAATAAGTGGTCAGTAAGGATTTACATATAATATTGAATATCTTAAAGATAAAGCCTACTTAGTGGCAGAAGAATGCCCAAGAAAGCACTAGTGACTCAATTAGAAATAATTAAAGAAGTGTGCCACATAGTATAGTACAAATTCCAATGTTGTGATTCTAATTCTTAGCATTTTTAAAAGGGCAACAGAACTGTTAACTTAAACAAACATCAGAGTAATCACAAGAGGCCACCTAAAGTAACCTCTTTCTGCTTGGGAAGACTTAATTTAAACTAATCTTTTTTTTTCTAAAAAATGCCCAAGAAAGACTACTTCATACCTAGTATCTCATAAACTCTACTTTAAAAAATTTCTCCATTACATTTAATCTAAATGCCTCCTTCCATAGTTTAAGCTGGTTTCTTTTTCTTCTCTCTTTCAGAGGAAAAACATATTTGCTTCTATTAGAGTTGAGGAAAATAAGAAAGGTTAAGTGATTTGTAGATTGAGTGATCCATCTATTCCTTGGAGCTGTGATGCTGAGAAGAAAATGACTCTTCAGTGGGGAAAAATGTATTTTGGACATTCAACTACAAAAGTATTTTCTTCCATTATTGCCTGATTGTCCTTGGAGATGAAGAGGCCCAACTTGTGGAGAGAGATAGTAACATTTGTCAGACTTACATGCTTCTAAACAATCTGGTTAGAGAATAGGAAATGGATTTCAGATCTTAGCCTAAATTTGAATATAATCAAGGTAGATACATATGATATGCATGATGATGATAATGATGATGATAATGATGATAACATATATCTAGAACTTTAAGGTTTGAAAAAAAAGCGTTTTACAAACATTATCTCATTTTATTCTCACAATTATCCTTGGAAGTACTTACTACTTTTATCCCCATTTTTACACCTTAGAAAACACATAAATAGATGTTTATGCCCTAAATGAGAGGAAAGTTGCCACATCAATAAGATGTTTAAAATGCATTTTTGGGTGGACAAAAAATTGTTTTGACTCAAAGCCCATGGTCCAGGAAAGTCTTGTTTTAAAGCCCAGTATTTCATTGTGGTTCAACCATAAGTGGCCATTAAAGGTTAAGGCTACTTCATGTAGTTAAACACTGACTAGGCATATTATCAAAACATGGGAGAGAGAAATCAATGGCCACTTGGCAGCATTCTATTTTCACAACAAACCATAGCTTCATTCTTAGTATCTAATTACCTTGTTTTATTCCTGTGAAGAAAAGTATTCAAGAGGGCTAGCAGCCAAAAATGAGCTGCACCATGACAGAATATCACTTTTCTTAGTGGTGGTGGTGGTGGTAGTAGCTTTTTTTTATAACTTTGGGCTATTATTTTTTTTGTAAAATATAGAATGAGAATATACAAAAAGATCAAATAAAAAATGTTCCAGTCCCATTTCATACTATGTAGTATTTAATCATTCAATTCAATTCAAGGATTTATTAACTATCTTCTATGCAGTAGGCACTGGAAATTTAAAGTTAAAACAATGCAGCAGGAGTTTGCCTCCAGGAGCCAAGATGGTGTAAGAAGAAATAAGTTGCTGTCACTGTCCCTTATTAACCTATGAAAGCCCAGAAAATTAAGCCCCAGGAAAAACTCTGGAACAACTGAACCAGAAGAAAGATGGGGTGCAGCGTCCCATAGGGCAGATAGCTTGAGGGATTAATGAGAAGGGCCCCTCTTGCCCTGGGGGAAGGGGAGCAGTACATAATGGGAGGTGTCCCAGGAAGCTAGCAGAAAGCCCCACCTCAATATATCAGGGAGAAATCTTGAACCCCAGGTGGTGAGGCAGGCAAACACCAACACCAGCCAGGAAAAAAACAATTTAAATATTATGAAACCACAGTCAGGATTACACAGGACCTTGCAGCTTCTACATTAAAAGATCTTAGGGCATGGGATACAATATTCCATAAGGCAAAGGAGCTTGGGTTACAGGCCAGGATCAACTACCCGGTGAAAATAAGCATAATATTTCAGGGGAGGAGATGGATATTCAATGAAATGGGGGACTTCCAAACATTCCTGATAAAAAGATCAGAGCTCAAAGGAAAATTTGATCTCCAAATACAAGACTTAAGAGACACATAAAAAGGTAAACAGGACAGAAAAAAAAAACATGTTATTAATAAGGGCAGACTGTTTACATATCTACAAGGGAAGATGACACTTGTAACTCTTGAGAAATGTCCACTTTAAAGGAGTATACATAGAAAGATTGGGTATAAGTTGACTTTGATATAATGATTTAAAACAATCTAATCAAGTAGGTAAAATGGATATAAGTAAGTGGATTAATTTGATCTAAGAGAATATACTGGCAAAAAGGAAAGGAGGAGGCGGGCTAGGGTAAATCACATTACAGGAAAAGGCAGAAAAACCTGTTACAGTACAGTGAAAAAAGGAAGGGAGATGAGCATTTTTTTGAACCTTACTCTCATCAGATTTGGCTAAAGGAGGGAATAACAAAATCAGTTAAGTACAGAAATCTAACTTACCCTATAGGTAGTAGGAGGGAAAAGGGGAAAGAAAAGCAAGGGGGGATAAAAGGGAGGTAAAAAGTAGCAAGGGTAAAGGGGAAGAAAAGGGAGGGGGCTAATAGAAGGGAGGCAGGGTTGATCAAAAATAAAAAAACACTAGTGAGGAGGGAAAGGGTGAAAGGAGAAAGAAAAGCATAAATAGGTTGGGGGCAGAATAAAATGGAGAGAAAGACACATAGTAATTATAACTGTAAATGTGAATGGGATGAACTCTCCCATAAAACAGAAGCATGGAAAGCAGATTGGAATAAAAATCAGAATCCTAAAAGATGTTGTTTACAGGAGATACATTTGAAATAGAGAGACACACACAGGGTAAAGGTAGAAGGCTGGAGTAGAATATTTTATGCTTCAGCTGAAGTAAAAAAAAAAAAAAGCAGGGGTAGCTATCCTGATCTCAGACAAAGCAAAAGCAAAAATAGATCTTGTCAAAAAAGATAAGGAAGGAAACTACATACTGCTAAAAGGCACCATACACAATGAAGTAATATCATTACTAAACATATATACACTAAATGGTATAGTATCCAAATTTTTAGAAGAGAAGTTCATGGAGTTACAGAAAGAAACTATACTAGTGGGGGTCCTCAACCTCCCCCTCTATGAACTAGATAAATCTAACCACAAAAATATCTTGTGGAAGTGAATGTTGAGCAATTAAAAACAAATAATTTTAAAAAATTAAAAATTAAAAAACAAAAAAGAAAGACCCAAAAATAAATAAAATTTAAAAAAAAACAAAAAAAGAAATACTGAAAACCAAAGGAGAAGTTAAGAAAATTGAAATTAAGAAAATTATTGAACTAACAAATAAAACTAAGAGCTGGTTTTATGAAAAAAAAAACAACAAAATAGATAAACTTTTGGTTAATTTAAATTTAAAAAAGAAGAAAGAAGAAAACCTAATTACCAATATCAAAAATGAAAAGGGCCAATATACCACCAATGAAGAAGAAATTAAAACAATAATTAGCAACTATTTTGCCCAACTGTATGCCAATAAATTTGACAATCTTAGTGAAATGGATGAATATTTACAAAAATATAAATTACCCAGATTAACAGAAGAGGAAGTAAATAGTTAAATAACCCCATTGCAGAAAAAGATATTGAACAAGACATTGATGAACTCTCTAGGAAAAAATCTCCAGGGCCAGATGGATTTACAAGCAAATTCTATCAAATATTTAAAGAACAATTAATTCCAATACTATATAGACTATTTGGGAAAATAGGTGAAGAAGGAGTCTTTCCAAATTCTTTTTATGATACAAATATGGTGCTGATATCTAAATCAGAAACAGTCAAAACAGAGAAAGAAAATTATAGACCAATTTCCCTAATGCATATAAATGCAAAAATTTTAAATAAAATATTAGCAAATAGATTACAGCAACTTATCACAAGAATAATACACTATGACCAGACCAGGTAGGATTTATACCAGGAATGTGGTGGTGGTTCAATATTAGGAAAACTTTCAGCATAATTGATCATATCAACAACAAATCATCTCAATAGATTCAGCAAAAGCTGTTGACAAAATATAATGAGCATTCCTATTAAAAACATTGGAGAGCATAGGAAAAATTGGAACCTTCCTTAAAATGATAAGTAGCATCTACCTAAAACCTTCAGCAAGCATCACATGTAATGGGGGCAAGCTAGAAGTATTTCTAATAAGATAGAGGGTGAAACATGGATGTCCATTATCATCACTGTTGTTCAAAATTTCACTGGAAACATTATCTTTAGTAATAAAAGAAGAAAAAGAAATTGAACGTATTAGAATAGGCAAAGCAGAAACAAAGTTATCACTCTTTGCAAATGATATGATGATGTACTTAGAGAATCCTAGAGAATCAAGTAAATCACTACTTGAAATAATAAACAACTTTAGCAAAGTTGCAGGCTTAAACCCACACAAATCATCAGCATTTCTATATATTACCAGCAAAGCCCAACAGCAATAGATAGAAAGAGCAATTCCATTTAAAACTACTGTAGATATTATATAATATTTAGGAGTCTACCTCTTGACAGAAACTCAGGAACTATATGAACACAATTACAAAACACTTTTCACACAAATAAAGTCAGATCTAAATAAATGGAAAAAACATCATGGGTAGGCTGAGCTAATATAATAAAAATGACAATTCTACCTAAGCTAATTTACTTATTCAGTACCATACCAATTAAACTATCAAAAATTATTTTATAGAGGTAGAAAAAAATAATAACAAGATTCATTTGGAATAACAAAATGTCCAGAATATCAAGGGTACTAAAGAAAAAAAAATGCAGGGTAAAGTGGCCCAGCTATTCCAGATCTTAAATTGTATTATAAAGCATCATCAAAACTGCTTGGTACTGGCTAAGAAATAGAGTGATGGATCAGTGGAATAGGTTAGGCACATAAGACATAGTAGTCAATGACTATAGTAATCTACTGTTTGATAAACCCCAAAGCCCCAGCTTCTAGGATAAGAACTCACTATTTGACAAAAACTGCTGGGAGAACTAGAAAAAAAGTATGGCAGAAACTAGGCATAGACCAAAATTTCACGCCATATACCAAAATGAAGTCAAAATGCATTAATGATTTAGATATAAAGACCGATTCTATAAGCAAACTGGGAGAGCAAGGAATAGTTTACTTGTCAGATTTGTGGAGAACAGAAGAATTCATGACCAAACAGGAGATAGAGAACATTATGAAATGCAAAATAGGTAATTTTGATTACATTAAATTGAAAAGTTTTTGCAAAAACAAAGCCAATGCAACCAAGATTAGAAGGAAAGTAGAAAATTGGGGAAGAATTTTTATACCTAGTCTCTCTGATAAGGGCCTCATTTCTAAAATATCTAGATAATTAAGTCAAATTTAGAAGAATACAATCATTCCCCAATTGATAAATGGTCAAAGGATGTGAACAGAAAGTTTTCAGATGAAGAAAGTAATCTATAGTCATATGAAAAAATGTTCTAAATCACTATTGATTAGAGAAATGCAAATCAAAACAACTCTGAGGTACTACATCGCACCTATCAGATTGGCCAACATGATAAAACAGGAAAATGATAAATGTTGTAGTAGATGTGGAAAAATCCAAAGAAAGAACCATGGAGTTTGAATGTAGATCAAGGCATACTATTTTCTATTTTTTTTCTTCTGTTTTGTTTTGTTTCCTTTTTCTGATGGCTCCTCTTATTGGTTCTAATTCTTCCTTACAACATCACTAATGTGAAAATATGTTTAATAGGAATGTATATATATAGCATATATCAGATTTCAAGCAGCCTTGGGGAGGAAGGGGAAAAAAAATTTAAAACTCAAAAGCTTATGGAAGTGATTGTTTATAAACCAAAATAAATTAATAAAAAAAATGCAGCCCTTTCCCCTAATGAGCTTAAATTTAAAAGGGAAACATAGAAAAATATAAACACTATATATATGAAGTAAATACAAAATATATGAGGTGGAGGCGAGAGAAAATATACTAACAACTGGGAGGATAAAGAAAGGCTTCTTGTGAGAAGTGGTGCCTGAACTTTGTTTTAAAGAAAGTTACCCCTAATTGATCACTCAGATGATTCTACATTGGCATTTGTCTTTGGGAAGTGAGAAGTAGAATTCTTCTAGAGAAAGTATGATAAATAGATCTGTGGAATAATTTTATATACACACACACTTAATGGTAGCATCTAACGGTACCCAATTTAGTGGAGGAGGGAAGAAAAAAATATAAATTTATATGATAATTTTGTTGTATATTTGAAAGGAAGAGCAAGTTGTGCATAGCAGGTTTGCAGTTTCATGGGCAATCATCTTTTTTATCATACTATGATATGGAAATACTTGCTTTATTCCATAAATTAAAAATAAAATGAAAAAAGAGAAAGACACATAATTCAAGTGGTAAATTATTGGTGTAATTATGGGGTTGAAAGCATATTAAGGGCAAGCCCTGGGCCTGGAGAGTTGTTCATGATCGATAGATATATAGATATAGATATAAATATAGATATAGATATAGATATAGATATAGATAGATAGACATAAATACACATAGACATAAACATAGATGATATAGATATAAAGATATGGATCTTCAGGGATCTGATATTTTTCCAGAATGAGAATGCTCTCAATCAATGCAGATAATAATTTATGTGTAACTCAAAAAAAAAAAAATTTCCCTGAAGTTCAGAGATATTAAACAACTTGCCCTTGGTCACATATATGGCAAGTGTCAAGGAAAATAATTTATCCAATATGCTATACTACCTTTGAATTCATCATATATGTTGCAATTTAGCTAAATAGCTACTTATAAATACAGCAATTCAAATAATTATAGGATCTTAGATCTAGAGCTGGAAGGAACATCAATGGACATCTAATAGAACCCCTCATTTTATAGATGATGAAACTAAGGCCCAGGGAGGTTGACTTGTAGGAGTAGCAAGCAACAGAGCAAGTATTTGAACTCAGGTCCTCTGATTCCATAAACAATATTCTTTACACTGGCTATACTATGTGAAAGATATTTACAATAACTATACCATCTCATCACTTCCAGTAAGCTATTCTAACACATACTGAGCATATTGTCATTCTTAAGATTTTCATTAAATTTTTTTTTATTCTTGGTAGTGTACTGTAGAGTTTAATCATCTTTATAATTCATCCTTTCTCATACTTAACCTCCCCTTTTCCTTTAATGAGCCTGATTTAGTTCCCTTTATAATCAATCAATCCATCAATTAAAAAATAGTTAATAAGTGTCTCATATGTTCTAAAAACTATGGTAGGAACTAGGGATACAAAAAATAAAAGACTACTTGCTCTCCCTATAAATGTCACCTTTTATTTGCAAATTGATCTAAACATGTTGGAGCAATTGCCTACTTTAATTTTGTTTACAAAGAAAATTGCTGTCACCACTCACACTTCTCATAAAACAATCTGTCAAAATACTTATATCAGCTTTGATCGCAAATTAATTAAGGATTCATTATAATTTTAAAACACAAAAAAATCTTAAAATGCAACAAATATAATAGAACTTATTAATAAAATCTTCCACAGTTTCCAAATTTATAGTGATAGGTGTTGAGCCTTTGATTTCATTGCTCTAGAGAACTTCTCAATGAGTCAATTCCCTTTACTAATTCAGCTAGGCATCATCAATATAATTTATATTTGAGAGTTGCCTAGATCAAGATGGATGTGTCTCTGTAGGGCTAAAGAGAAAAATAGAAGGGTAAATATAGCTGATTTTAAAAAGAAAATATGACTAAAGCTTATTTTTAAAAAAAACTGACTTATGTTGTTATTTTTTCTTTAAAGTTTCAAATTATTTTCACTTATTAGGTTTCAAGTGATCTGTAACTCAAAGATCTGTAAAAAGCAAACATAAAGGCTTTCCTTTCCATTACTAAAAGTATTTGTGAATCTAAAAGATAAATATAGTGGGCTGTATTTTTGGGGGAGGGGGAATATTTGGGCTTCTACTTTTATGTTTCTATATTTCCCCTTCTATTGGTCTATATTTGTTTCACCTTTTCCAGTAAATTTTCTGTTCAATAAACAAATTCTTATTAAGCTTTGACTATGTTCCAGGAAGTGTGCTATATTCTAGGAATAAAATAGCAAAACAGCTTCTGATATCTAGGAGTTTCCACTATACTACATATAATTACAGCATGTTTTAAGGTAAGCATCTTCATATGTAGCCTCTGTGGTTTTCAGGTGGGCTATGTGATGCACTGCCAACACTAAATCCCCAAATATCAAACTGCTACTTGTCTCATTACCTTAATTTTCATCCCAGATTTCAAGACAATTAAAGGCTATATTTTGATACTTATTTTTAAAGAAATGAAATGCAAAATCTCTTTCATTAATTACAAACATGCCTCAGAGACATAGGTTCAGTTCTAGACCACCACAATAAAACAAATGTCATAAAGTGAGTCACATGACTTTTTTTTGTTCCCAGTGTATAAGTTATGTTTACACTATGTTGTAGTCTATTTAGTGTGCAATAGTATTATGTTTGAAAAAATAACACAATGTACATACCTTAATTAAAAAAATACTTTATTGATAAAAATGTTAATCATCATCTGAGCCTTCAGTTGTTACTGTTTTACTAGTAGAAGGTCTTACTTTGATATTGATGGTTGCTGACTAATTAGTGTAGTGGTTGCTGAAGGTTGGAATGGTTGTGGCAATTTCTTAACATAAGATAACAATGAATTTTGCCATGTTATTGACCCATCCTTTCACTTAAAGTTTTATTAATTGGCCTAATTTCAACATTGTTCTGTCTCAGAGAGTAAAGAAGTCCAAGGAGAGAGGGAGGGAAGGAGGGAGGGAGGGAGGGAGAGATAGATAGAGGGGGAGAGAGAGAGAGAGAGAGAGAGGAATGGTGAGTTCATGGAGCAGTCAGAACAAACATAACATTTATCAATTAAGTTTGCTATCTTATATAGGCGTAGTTCATGGTGCCCCAAATCAATTATAATATTAATAACAAATATCACTGATGACAGATCAACATAACAGCTATAATAATAATGAAAAAGTTTGAAATATTGGAAGAATTACTAAAATATGAGAGACATGATGTGAGCACGTACTGTTGGAAAAATGGTGCCAATAGAATTGCTCACTGCAGAATTGCCACAAACCTTCAATCTGTAAAAGACACAATATCTGTGAAGGACAATAAAGTGAAGTATGACAGAATGAAGAATGCTTGTAATCAATTACCCTTGAGAAATACTCAAGTTTATTAAATAAACCAGAGAAATCTCTTTTCCTTATAAATTTCTACTCATCTCCACATCAAACCCCCTAGTTTCATAAGGTTTAGATAAATATCAGTGTTGTTGTTTACTTATTAACAGTATAACAAACAATACAGAGACATACTTAAATATCTCAACAATATATCACACAGTGAGAAAAATCATAACGCAGTACCATTTCTAATGACTCCTCCACAGACTATGTCCAACAATTGTTGGACTCTCTCTGAATAGCTCCCTCAGGATAGAAATTGAAGTTACTTCTTAATAATCCTGTTCATGATATTTTTTTGAAAGATAAGAACTAATTCCCTTAATCTATCAGTAAAGAAATTCTCTTGATCCTTTTTCTGTTTGCACAAATAATCACTCTCTAACCATGACAATTAATGTGCTCTCCAGAATGAAAGTTAAATTTTCAGTCTTCTCATAGCCTCATCACAAATAACCTGTAACTCCTCCAAATTTCATTTTTTTTCTTAAAGCTACATTGACAAAATTGATAGTTTCCATTTAGGGGTTGTTTCAGCTAGTGTTACATAACTATATATACAATATATACAAAGTAAACAAGGTAGTTTTTGGATGGAGTGTCAGGAAAGGTCTTATGTAAATGATGATGCTTGACAAAAGTTTTGGGGAAAAATAATCTAATAGATGCAGGGGAGGAGGAAGTCCATTCCAAACATGAGGGAACACCAATACAAAAGAATAGAGACAAGAGAGGTAGGGTCATTTATGAGGAATACCACGAATGCCAGTATGCCTGGAACAGAATGTAATTCTGTTATATAATATCCATCACTAAGGGATATCATTTCACTTTGTGAAAATTAGACATTTAAATTAAGTTCACAAAAATTTAAAATAACTAAAATAATTTTAAATAACCTCATTTTTTTTTACTGTTGCAGTTGTTTTGGAACTAATGTATTATTTTATTCTCACCAAAGTGAATGATAGTGAGAAATTTAATGTTAGACTACTTTTTAACTTCCACATGAAGATTGTTTAACTTTAAGTTTACATATTTCATGTTCAAACATAATGACAACACTGCTCATCTGTTTTATGATGTGGCACACTTCAACTCAAATTTGGCCCTGTTCAGATATGCCATTTTAAATAACCACTATGTTAAATTCAATAACAGAGTGAGTTTACTATGTTAGTATTGATTTATTTACTTTGATTTGTACTTTTTCATTTAGAAAAGTGGATATATTTATAAAGGACTATCATTTGAAAATTTCCAACAGTTTTGCCCATTGCCTTGTATCCTTCATAGTTTAGAAAACTCTGGTTTACACCACCAACCCATGCTAAGAAACCCCTACAAACTGAGTTAATTGAACAAGGAAAATATCCATAACATGAGGATATAAGGGTGGAGTTAGTATGGCCAGACAGCTTAAATGTAGGCTTCTTTATAATGAACCCAGTCTTCCGTAAAGGGAAAGAGATCATCATTTTTTTTTAAACTTAGTGCTTTTCTACATATATAGGATTCCAGATTATTTGCAAATGTAGAGTACAATAAAGGATGCATGATTATAAAAGTTTGATTGCCTGTAATAACCAATAATATCAGCCAATGTTTCTGAGTACCTGTGAGACCTTTGCATCTTCTGAATGTTTTGAGTAATTGAATAAAGGCTGTACTATACACAGTTTAACTGTTCTAAACTTGGGAGCTTACCCAGAACCCAAGAATCCTTTTGTCTTAATTTTGGGAAGCATAGCAACAAATTATACCTGTGATTTTTTTTTTGAGATTTTCTGCAGTGTCAATGTAGAGACAATGAGAAAAAGCAAGGGAAAATTATGTTCCTGGGTCAACCATAGCAGCAACTTTAGAAAATTTGATCTCTGATATTTGGGGGAATACTGGACCATGGGTAATGACAGTAGAAAAATAGAAAATTATATTTCACTCTGAATAATTTACTTTCATCTATTTTCAGCATTTTAAATGGGGAAGAATGGGGCTGTATTTTTTTTAATCTTTTAAGGTTTTTTTTTTTTGATCCTCAGTCAAGTTATTTTTAACCACATTCTTTATATGAGAGTCATCATTGTGTGGTGAATAGAGTTGATCTTAAAGACACAAAGATAGGGGCTTAAGTCTTGTCTCTGAAACATCACTGACTATAAGACCTTTTAATGCTTCAGACACTTGTCAAAGGCTGGACAGTATAAAACAGTTATGGACCTTCTCTAGTAGAAGTAACTTCCTTCCTAGAAGCTCCCTATGCCAATGCAATCATAACTTTAGATCAAAAAGTCTTTGATGACAACACCACTCAAATCACAAGAGAGAATTCAGCTAAGCAAAGAAAACATATTGTGTTTTTTTTTTCTCAAGAGTCCTTCAATCTTACCTTTATACCTCCCAATAATTGGCACAATTTTGGTACAACATAGGAACTTAATAAGTTCTTGCTAGCTGAGCAGCTAAACATATTTACCATTATCTAGTCTATTTGATAAGTTTCTTAATAGTTCTATGTCCTAAACTCTCTTCAAACATGTTTTTTTTTTCTTCACACTTCAGAAAAATCATGATTTCATCTATGTGGTTACTAATGTAGATTGTACTACTTTCTACATGTTAGTGGACAAACTCCAGGTGTTTAGTGGCTTTCCAAAATTATTAATTGATGGCAAACCTTATTGTGATAAGTTCATCTACAATTAGGTAAAGTGGTTATATGTGACAGATATTCCTTGGCCCAGATCTGCAGCCTTTTTAATGTGATAGAACCTGCCACAGCTTATGCTCCAGGAGCATAACCTTCAATACTCAAGGATCAACTCCATGCCAAAATGAGGCAGCTTGGTGAAATAGATAAAACATGAGACTTGGAGTCAGGAAGATGAGTTTAAATATTGTCTGACACTAACTGTGTGACTGTAGGCAAGTCACTTAAACTCTCTTTATCTGTTTCCTCATCTGTACAATGAGGATAATAACATCACAAACCTTCCAGGATTCTTGTGAGGATCAAATGAGATTATAATTATAAACTCATTTTGCAATCTTAAAGTGTAAAATGTGATAAGTATTAAGGGGAGGATGTGAGTGGAGAAAAGCAACATAAACTTTGTCATGTTATTTCCTTATTTTGAATTCATCAGTAATAGCAAATGTTTAAGTAAAAGAATAACATAGGCAATATGTGTTAATTATCAATGACATCCCTCAATAAAAAGATCTTCTAACCTTTGAAAACAACCTGTCTTGTTTGCATTTTTGAATGAGCCTTTTAAAGTAGACAGTTAACCTCAAACTATTCCAGGAAAGCACACATGCATTCATAATTACCTTTTCTTGAGTGCCCATTGGTAGAGTCCTCTGTGCTAAATGCTATGGAAATATGTGAAGGAGATAGATATGAACAGGTTTCATGCCCTTTAAGAAATCACCATTTAATAAAGGAGCTCAAGGGAATAAAAATGAGTATATTCAAATAATTGCATAAAAACATTAAGGTGAATTTTCCTCAAGAATAAACTAACAGAGATTCCCAAATACATTTTTGTATTGCCAAATTCATCTTCGATAGAGAAGTAGAATCTCGTATTTATTATACTCTGCATTCTCATACACTGCTTGTTAGATGGTGCAACAGATGCTGGGCTAGGATTCAGGAAAGTTTAAGTTAAAATGCAGCCTCAGACACACGAGTATTTGTGTGCCTCTGGTTAAAAACTTTAACTCTGTATGCCTCAGTTTCCTCAACTATTTTAAAATGGGAATAATAATAGCATGTACCTCTCAGGTTATTGTGAGAATCAAATGACATAATATTTGTTAACAACTTAGCAAAGTGCCTAGCACATAGTAGGTGTTTAATAAATGCTTATTTTCATCCTACCTTTAGATTTTGAAATAACATACTCTATAGGTATTCTTCTGTTCCAAGATATTAACGTATACATCTAGATGTAAACAATATGTTTTAAATCTCTCTGATAAAAATAAAATAAATGAAAAATAGCATTTATGGTTACTATTAATGATTAGAGAAGCCCTTTTAATAATGAAGTATAGGAATAATCAAATACAACATCGCAGAGTGAAGGCCATCTGCCAAGCCTAATAGCAGTCAGCAATTTAAGATCTGTTCCACAGAAGAAACAAGTCCCTTTAGATCATTTTTCATATACTTCTATTGTATGTGTTGGTTTTTTTTTTGTTTTTAGGCTTTTTGATTTGGAAAAATAAATTTTTACCATGGTGACCCATGGAAGCAAAATTAATTCAGGGGAATATATGATTTTGTAAAGCTTATAAAGTCTTGAAAAACAACATTCCCACAAAGACTCTAGGGTTTGAATGAACAATGTTAAGGTTAATGAGATTTTTTTAAAATTTTGTTCCCAGCTTCATTTATCCTAGTCACAATGCAGACATTACAACAGAAAACAAGTAGATTATTTTATGTTTTGATCATTTTGCTCTTCTCACATTGTTACACTAACCTGCTCTTTATATAGATTTTATTATTAGTTTTTCAATAGCCATTAAAACTTCATGCTTATATTTGGCAGCCTTAAGGAACAGTTCTTATTCAAACAGTAGTCAAAATAAACCAATTTTTGAGTCAATCTTGGCAACTGCTAGAATATCAGGATGTTTCACTTACAGCATAAAAACAAGAAGAACAGTTTAGATATTTATTATGCCACCAAGAATGCTTTGAAGTGAATTCTCTGCACTTGAAGTGTTCACTTGATATATATTCCTTACTCAGTTTTACCCAAAGCTCTAATTAGCAGCTAAAGGTATGCTTTTATTTGAAATCATATTTTCAAACTTGGAAAGGAATGCAGAGGTCAGAGGACAACTAGTTCAATTTATATCTGACTAAGAATGCCCTTTACTCATGTAGAAGTTAGTTATCTAGTCTTTGCTAGTGAGAGGGGAATATATAACCTTTTGGACAGTCTAAACTTTTAAGAAACTTTTTTTTCTCATATCAAACCTAAATTTGGCTCAATACCATTTGACTTCACCTCTGGCCCAATTTAGGCCTTCTAGGTGACAGAGCCTTAGTGGTATTCAAAGATCTCTTCCTTCACCCCCATAGAGACCTGTGTAGTAAAGAATAAAATACCTCCCAACATCATCCCCTACTGTAACTGAGTTTTTCACTAAAAGCTGAGTGAGCTTTCTTTTCATTCTGTTTTCCCTCCACATGTTTTGATATGCTTTTCCCAGATGCCAGAAAAGGGTGGTTATTATTCTGCTTTCTAGCTTAGTAGAGAGTGCAAGAACTAAAATTCAGCTGATATAGTCTTTGATAACCCATGGCTATCGCTATACCAAAGGCATCATAGTAGAACTTCAGCAAAGTTCTCTATTTGGTGAGAAAAATCAATTACACGAACATAAAATAAGACAGGCACACAATAGTTTGTATGGAAAAAAAACTGATCCGAGGAGTTGAACATCCTGAAAACTCAAATAAGGGTAATCCGTATGACATGGCAGCCAAAAATCTTACAAAATTTCAGCTCTATCAAGAGAGTTCATTCAACTACCCACTGCCCTGGTTAGGCCACATTTGGAGTATCACATTTAGTTTAGCAAGGGCATCAGCAAATGAGTAATTCTAGAAATGGAATATTCAAATGGTCAGGGAACTTCAGACAATACCATAGATTAATCAACGGAAGAACCTGAAACTTTTAAACTTAGGAGAGATGTGATAGCTCTCAACAAGTATTTGAAGTGGGGTTTTGCAGAAAAGGAAAGTAGTTTGTCATGCTTTGCTATCAAATGTATAACAACTACCAATTGACAGGAGATGCAAGGAGACAGATTTAATATAAGAAAAATAATATAAGGATTATATGTGTGTGAAAATAGTAATGTAAGAAATTTTTATTCTTATGCAAGTAAGTAAAAGAAAACCTTCTCAATAATTAAAGTTGGCCAAAGTGTGATGGATTACCACAAATGTGTTCCCCTTCCTAGAGGTCTTCAAGTAAGCCTAGTGCTTTCCTCACCTTATGTCTCTATCTATATATTTACCTATATTTATATGCATCTATCCATGTATCTATATATGTATCCATTTACATAACCATATATCTATATATTGCCTCCCCTTGATTCACTGTAAGTTTTTTGAGGCCATGAACTTTTTTCACTTTTATCATTAAATCCCAATGAAATGGCACAGGGTAGGCACATAATAGGCACTTGTCAGCTGGCTATACTACATTTTTACATCCTGCCCTTTTCCCCCAAAATTCTTTATTGGGAAAACCTCATGGGATTTTGCCTCATTGCCATCCTTTTTCCCTCTGATTAGAGGGTGAATCCATCAACTCCTAAACCTCCACTTAAAGAAGAAATAAAGGTCAGAATATCTCCTCATTTCTCTTCTGGTTGCACACTACTTTCAGATTAATTTGGCTTTTCCACCATGGTCCTGCACTGGGTTACCTCTTCTCTCCTCAACCCACTTTTTAGGTTCCTTTTGTATGTTGTCTTCCCCAATTACATTATAAACTCATTGAGAGCAGGGACTGTGTATATGTATATGTATATATATAGATATAGATATAGATATAGATAAAGATATAGATATAGATATAGAGAGATAGGGATAGAGAGATAGAGATATATATGTATATGTGTGCATGTATATATTTGCAGTCTTTAGTTCAGTTCCTTACACACAGTAAGTTCTTAGTAAATGTTTATTGACTGATTGAATTGGTTGATGAATTGATCCCAATTTTATATCTTAATAAAAGTTAATATTTCAATAGTACTTTATCCCCATTATCAAATTTCATCCTCAAGACAATCCTATGAGGAAAATATTTCTAGTTCCATTTTAAACATAAAGTACCTGAGGATCTAAAAAGTCAGATCTATTGGTGGTCACATTAAGGTGTAAAAGTTAAGATTTAAAGCCAAGTCTCTCCAGACTCCAGGCCCAGTGCTCTTTCCAGTGAGCCATAAAACCTCTTGCTATAAAAGGTTCATTGGTACTCTATAGGTTTTTGGGTTTCTTGGAGTTTGATGATAGGAGTTGCAAAATGGTTTTTCCAGTGTCCTCAAGATCACTCTGGCCTTTTTGATTTGTTTTCCTCATAACTAGACAGTCAGTACACTATATGACAAAAAGAAGCTTAAGCAGCAGAACTTGGTTGCATTTTTCAACTACCTTCATAATGACAGTTTATTTTTCCCTTGCAATGCATGATTTCAGGCTTTTTAGTCTATGATTTGTCCCCAGTGCTGTGCTAACTCTTCAAAGTCATCATTAATCTATTGAGTGAAACATTTGGAATAAGGCAGCATATCTATGGAATTCCAGAAAACCACCAGCAGAAGACAGATTAATGAAGGGCAATGACAGAAAAGAAAGAATGCACTTTGGAGTTAAGGGAATATAGGGTGATAATGAGTCATATCCCCGAGGGAAAAAAATGCACACCAAGTCAAAAGGACTTGAGTCTAAGACTTGCAGAAAAAAGCAGGAATTTCCAGAATAAAATGCATCACTAAATTGATGTTTTAACAACAGTTTCTATGGCTCTCACCCAGAGGGTCCAGTATGATGCTTATCCCCAGATAATCTACACATTCCTCAACTTCCACTGAGAGGGCTCAGAAGGAACAAACATTGTGAGAAGCTCTATTTCTCCAATCTTCCTGCCAAAATTCCTTTTCCTATTGTCTTCTTGGCTGGACCCTGACCTCCCCATGTCCGCCCTATTCAGTACATCATCTCCTCTTTCCAGGAAGCCTTTGCTAACCCTTCTTAATTCTAACACCTTCCCTCTGCTATTTTTTCCCCCTATTTATTCCATATATACCTTGTTTGCACATGTTTCTTTGTTTGTTGTCTACTTCACTAAATTATGAGCTCCTTGAGGTTACAGACTGTCTTTTGCCTCTTCATAGATCCCCAGAACATAGAACATAGCCTAGCATATAGTAGGCATTTAGTAAATTCTTAACTACTGCCTTACTGAGTAGTGGAAATGACTATTCTCACCACTTGGATAAAAAGGGAGTCACCAATTACAGTCATTCCAGTAAAATGGAGTTCTGCCAGTCCTTACCATATGTCCAATCCCTTACACCACAAACATCCAGGCATTGCTTTCTGATCTTTCAATAAATGTTAAGGACCCCCATAATTAGTCATCTATCCCAAAGCTGCACATCAAGACCACTAGGTCCTTTGATTTGCCACTGAAACTTTCCATATGTGAAATTAGAATTAGAATGTGAGCTCTTCCAATTAGAATGTTTTTTATAAGGTAAGAGGTCCTATTTAAGGGTAGCAGGGATATTATCAGAAGAAAACTTAACATAGAAAACCAACCACAAGCTTTACAAATTAAAATCAAAATAGAAGATGTACACAAAGGAAACTGTTTTGATGCTACCTGCAATACATGTAAATGCTTGATTTTTTTCCCTTTTCATAATATAACAATGTCATAAAATTTGAAGTGGCAAATGACCCAACCTAGATTTCCCTTGTTTGATTGTGGAATGATGCATACCAAATAAATTCAATGGTGAGGAATCAATTTCTGCACATAGTATAAGAGACAATGTCTTTTCATCTAAACCAACCCCATTATATTTTAATTGCATTTTGATATCATAAATTAGTATTGCTGTAGCTAACTGACTTTCCATATGTTTGTAGGAAAGAAGAATTCTATATCAGCATCAATGCCATAGACGCTCAAGACTAGCAGTGGGAAAGTGGAGGCTTATAGCAGCTAGAAAGAAGATCTGAATATAAAGCAAGCCTTTGACTTGACCATCTGGGCAAATTTTCTTTCCAAATATTAATTTTCTTGTTTTTGATGAAAAGGTTTCAGACAAAAGCCTCCTGGTTATCAATGATTGAGGGTCCCTCCTATCTTATGTTTAGAATCTTCTCAAATACCAAATAGGTATTTGTTGTTATTCAGTCATTTTCAATCATGTCCAACACTTCACGATCTCATTTGGGATTTTCTTGGCAGAGATACTGCAGTGGTTGGCCATTTCCTTCTCCAGCTCATTTTATAGGCAAGGAAACTGAGGCAAAGAGGGTTAAGTGACTTGCCCAGGGTCACACAGCTAGTAAGAGTCTGAGGCAAGATTTGAAGTCAAAAAGATAAGTTTCCCTGACTGTACCACATAACTGCTCCTATAATAGGTTTATCACACACACACATACATATAGACAGGCAGACATACACACACACACACACACACAGGTATATGAAGAAAGTATTTTCTAGTGAATATTAATATATTCTTGATTCATGAAGATCTGATATAATAAAATGAAATCAGCTACTCTATTCAACTTATCTGCCAAGAAATTACTTGCAGGTGAGTGACTTTCTCCAAGGCTTCATATAATTGTATTCATTAATTGGTTTTCAATCTCTAGATCTTTCTTTAGAACAGGAAGAAAACTATATGAGCTTATTAATTAGAGAGAAAAGCAAATGGCTTTCAAAGCAAAAGCAAAACAAAACAAAAATTAAACATAAGTGCATTACTAGGCAGGTGTGGTTGTATGTACCAGTAACCCCTGCTACTAGGGTAATCTAGGGCTAATGGATACTTTGAACTCTGGAGTTTGGAACTCCAGTAGGACATATATCAATCAAGTGTCTGCACCATGACACCAACATGGCCACCAGGCTGCCTAAGAAGTGGTAAACCTGTCAAGATCATAAAAAATAGAGTAGGAAAAAATCAGTATTGATATTGAGTTCAATAACTACTACACTTCTGGTCTGGGAGAGACAGAGAGTTCCAGGTTGAAGAAAAAATATACTATAATTTTGGGTGTTTATTTCCTTTTTAATTTTTTTTTATTATTTCCTTTTTTGAGGGGAAGGTACAGCAATCATAAACTCTCAGTGTGGAAACTACACCTTCCAAACTTCCATCAATGCATATCAACAACTTGTCTGTAACTTAGAGTCTTAGAGACATAACATTTTTAAAGATTACCATGATTCACAACATTTATTACTTCCCTATAGTATTTCTACATATTTAAAAAAAATGCCACATTAAACATAGCCTATGCTACCAAAATTTTTAAGTACAAAAGGCATAAGATAGGGACTATAACTATGCTTTCATTATTATAGGGAATCCCCAAAAGGAAACTCCTTCTATCAAATCAGGTCAGCGTCTTTGCCATCAATTCTCTCTCTCTCCTAAGTTGCAATACCTCTAACATGTCCTGGCTAAAATAAACCCAAAGTATAATGGCCCTTCTCACATGTACCAAAGAACATTATTGACTCCCTTTAAACTATAGCTCCAAGAAGGCTTTTTTTGTTTCTCATAACACAAAGCAAAAAAAAATCTTTATTAAAAAAGATATACTGGGAATCTATATTATATTGAAACACAATAAAGATAATACATTAATATCAATGCTCAATATATTTAGTAAATGGTATAATATATAAATACTTAAAGAAAAAGCTAAATATGTGACAGTGATAAATATATTTTGAAATTTTAACAATTTGTGATTTCAATATACCACTTTCAGAACAAAGGAAATCTAATAAAAATCTTTACAAAGAAGTTAAAACCTGAATAAAATTTTGCAGAAGTTAGACATGGTAGATATGTGTTTATTATAGAGTGAGTTTAGAAAGGATTGTACATTTTTCTCAGTACTGAACATGGCCCATTTATGGGGAAAAAAACCTAAACTATGTATTTTATAACAATTTCATGATAAATAAATGAAGAAAAGCACAAATATGAAACACATCCCTTATGTAGTACAATGTTACAAAATTATATTTGTTAAAAGGCTATTGAGGATAACAATAAAAATTAACAGAATAAATTATTTATTTTTTCTTTCATTAATTTTGATTTATGTATTTATTTTGATTTATCAACAATCACTTCCATAAGCTTTTGAGTTCTAAATTATTCTCCCTTTCCCTCCGCCCCAAGATGACTAGCAATCTGATATAGGTTCTACATATACATTCCTACTAAACATATTTTCACATTGGTCATGTTGTAAGGGAGAATTAGAACCAATAGGAGGAATCACCAGAAAAAGGAAACAAAGCAAAACAGAAGAAAAAAATAGCAAATAGTATGGAAACCACCACAGCTGCCAGAGATTCATTTCTCTGAGGGCTGCTTCAGGTTCCCTGAGGCCTGTTTTGCCTGCTTGCCCATGCTGAACTGCTTTCCCCTCCCTGTCCAGTGAGATATAACTTTCTGATCAACTATCCAGGTTGTCTTGGGCTGGAAATTTGTTTCACTCTGTCTTTTGTGGGTTCTGCTGCTTTAGAAATTGTTTAGAGTCATTTTTTACAGGTATCTGGAAGGGTTTGAGGTAGAGCTCAAGGAAGTCACTGCTTTTACTCCACCATCTTGGCTCTGCCCCCATTTTCCCATTTTTAATGATCTCTTTGGATACAGCCTAGAAGTGCTATTATTGGGTCAAAAGGTATGCACATTTTTGTAGCCTTTTGGGCATACTTCCAAATTGCTTTCCAAAATGGTTGGATCATTTCACAACTCTATCAACAATGCATTAGTGTTCCAATTTTGCTGTATCTTCTCCAACATTTATCAATTTCCTGTTTTGTCATGTTGGCCAATCTGGTAGGGGTGATGTGGTACCTCAGAGGTGTTTTGATTTGTATTTCTCTAATGAATAGTGGAGAATAAATTATTTAATCCTAAAGAATAAATGATTCAAAGAAAAAATCAAAGAAACCATAGATATTATCATCAAAAGGACAACAGTGAAACTCTATACTTGATCAGAATAAGAATTGAAAAATATAAATAACCCAATGTCTTAAAATGGAATTGAATAGGCAATAAATTCATAAATATACCTCCAAAGGAAAAGAGAAGAGGAATCAGTTGCTATTTAAGCAAATACTATTAAATATTAGTAGAATAAATTATTCAAATAATACATAAACTCAGAAAAAATATGAAAAGACGTGGTACAAACAAATTCTTTCCATATTACAAATATTGTTTAGATACATGAACCAGAGATATTCATAACAGAAAAACAAAACTATGGATACAAATCCTTAATGAATATTGCTGTGAAATTTTTAAATAAAATATTAGGAAAGAGTCCATGGCATTTTTTTTTGGTTAATTTATTTATTTTTAGTTTTCAACATTCATTTCCATCTCTCCCCTTCCCCACCCCAAGATGGCATGCATTCTGAATGCCCCTTCCCCTAATCTGCCCTCCCTTCTATCACCCCCTCCACTTTCCTCTTATCCTCTTCCCCTTCTATTTTCCTGTAGGGCAGGATTGATATCTATACCCCATTGCCTATATATCTTATTTCCCATTTGCATGTAAAAACAATTTTTAACATTTGTTTTTAAAACTTTGGGTTCCAAATGCTCTCCTTTCCTCCCACCCCACCCACCCTTATTAAGAAGGCAAGCAACTTGATACAGGTTATACATGTGTAGTCATGCAAAACACTTAAACATTTTTTTTTTGCTTTTTGGTGAGGCAATCAGGGTTAAGTGACTTGCCCAGGGTCATACAGCTAGTAAAGCTAGTAAGTATCAAGTGTCTGAGGCTGTGTTTGATTTTGGATCCTACTGACTCCAAGGTTGGAGCTCGATCCACTGTACCATCTAGCTGCCTCCAGGAAGACTTTTTGTTTTTTCAAAAAGCTGCAACTGTATTAGAGAGTTGTCCAGAGAACTGAGTGGATAACAGATTACCCCAGGGTCATACAACCAATATATGTCAGAGATAAGACTTGATCCCAGATCGTCCTGGCTCTGATGACAGCTTACTATACATTATAGATGCATTGCATATCAAAACAGGAATAAAGACTAAAGTTGTATTCAAATCAAAGAAACTGAATTCTGTTCAAAGCAACAAAAAATGAACTATGAAGCTAATAGTATCAGTAGAGATTTATTGATTGGTTATTATATTAATTATCTTTCAGGATAGGTGGACTAATACTTTTTCTCATATTTAAAATGTTGACATCAAAGTATCTGAATTAATAAAATAGAGATTTAAAAAATTACCTGATTCTATATGCAACTTTTAAAAATTTCATTATAAAATAATTCTTTCAAAGCCAATAAGAATTGATATTTATATTTGCTTTAAAGTATACAAAAATCTTATCTGAAACTCACAAAATACTTTGAGGTAGCTACTACAGGAATTATTATCTCCATTTTTTAGTTGAGGAAATGGAGGCTCAAACAGGTTACATGACTTTCCCTCAGTCACATTAGGGCCTGGATAAATAAGTTGCAGGATTTAAACCCAGGTCTCCTTGGCCTAATGCCAATCATTTGTATCTACTATACTTTATTCCTTCTCATTTTGATGATAGGGTTCGATTCACCTTTCATGGCCTTATTAAATAATAATTTTGGAAAGTTTATCAACATCTTTCTCAGATGCCTTTCTATAGTAGCATAGATTTAGAACTACTACAAACTTTCTAGTTCATTATTACTTCATTATATAGATGAGGAAACTGAGGATGGAGGTTTAGTGATGTTCCCATGGTTAGCCAGTACTGGCCATATTGTATCAATTTACTGGGTTCCATGGTGTCATGCAGCAATTTTATACACTGTCCAAGATGCCAGATTCCACTTATTTTCCAAAACAAAAATAGCCCCTTATCCTGATGCTATGGATCCATCCAGAAAAGCTATTGTAGAAAAAAGACAATATATCTGGACCAACTTTCATTTATCCTTCATAAAATATGTGTAACAGTGCTGTTATCTGAGATGATTTTCTAAATTGAAGTTATCAGTGAATTGTGCTCTGTGTGAGCACAGTTATCTCTAAAAGCAGGACTTTGCCTAGCTCATTTGGTCATTCAAATTCAATCAATCCCTTATCTTCTAAAGAGTATGCATAGGTACTTCCCAGGTGACCAAACCTAAAACTGATCACGAAATACTACCTAAAAGGTCTATGTAGAGTTTTGTCATAATTATAGGAAGAGCTATCATTTGTCCAAATTTATCCTTCTTTAGGACTGTGTGGGAATTGCTATTTCTTAGGTAAAGTCCTTTCTTAAGCCAATCTTAAGGTTCTGAATATGAAGGGCAAGATGGAAAAATACAGGTCTTCAGTAATAGTATAGTGTCTAGCTTTAACTCCCAAATTAGACAGATAGATAATTCCTCAACCTCATTTCATCCCTTTCCAGGCTGTTCATTTTATGCCAAAAATGGAAAACATTTGCCTTACAACTGAATTTACATTTTCCCTAATGTCTAATTTGGCAATGTAAAACCAGAGAGCTATGATTTTCAAAAAAGTAACTCAATAGAGGATTCTTTCCTAATCACTTAACAGTAAAAGTCAGATCTTCTTGAATGGAGAAAACTCTATGGCCAAATTATGTGGTCATTCAAACGATAACTTTTTATGACTGTCTTCTTTGGCAATTGAAACTTAGTTTTCAGAAAAAAATATCAATTTACAGTATTGCTTAAGGTAATATTTGCAGTTTCACAGAATAAGAGGCCCACTGTCCATTAACTGCTTTTGTTCCAGTTAGGGTACAAATTTGTAGGCCCAGGGCTGAGAAAGAAATGTTTCAAGTGTGAATAAAAACAAAATTGTGGAACAAAAACATATAATTGTAATGACACTTCTCAGTATCTTTGGCATACAACTATTGGTTTATTTCATGATTCTGAGACATGAAAACAACAAAATGTCTTGAGGGACATTCTAATTATAAAACCATCTAAAATGATCATAGAGGGGTGGAGCCAAGATGGCAGAGTAAAAGCAGTGACTTGCTTGAGCTCTCTCCTAAACCCCTCTAAATACCTATAAAAATGACTCTAAACAAATTCTAAAGCAATAGAACCCACAAAAAGACAGAATGAAACAAATGAACAGCCCAGGACGGTCTGGATGGTTGATCAGGAAAGTTATTGTGCCAGGCGGGGAGAGAAGTGTAGTTCTGCATGGGTGTGTAGGTAGAACAGGCCCCAGCAAACCTGGAGCAGGCCTCAGAGGACTGAATTGTGGGCAGCTGTGGCAGTTTCCAGATTTCTTAACCCAAAAATGCCAAAGACAACTTAGAAGCTCAGTGGGAAAAGACTATGATTGTGGCGAGAGAGAGAAGCATGGTCCCAGCCCCAGTTCCCAAGCTCACCCCCTGGGCAGTGGGACTTTCAGAGCTTCTGGCCCACAGACTGAGGGGGAATTGAGTGGCTGATAAGAGGGGGATTGCAGGGATCTCTTTGCTGGTGCAGGATTCTCTTGCTTTGCCCATGCTTGGATATGGGTCACAGTTCTTGGTGGTAGTCCTAGGGTGAGGAAGAGCGCTGGCATGGTGGAGCTTGTAGTGGCGGTGGAGAGGAAATCTTCCTCACAGTTCCAAGGCAGCAAAGAGTGCTTGTGGTTACTCATAGACCAGAGCAGAGGCCATGAAAGGAATAAACACCTCACCCCTTATCATACCACCTTGGAAGAAATGAAAATTTACAGATCCCTAGAAGTATTTCTGAAGACAGCTGTACAAAACCCCAGAAGCTTGGGACAGTACATTCTCCACACTGGAAACACACTTGTACCCTAACAAAGAGTTTATAACTCAAGTAATTGGTTGGGATCATGAGCAAGCAGCACAAAAAGTGTCAGAGTATATTATCTTACTTTGGTGACAATGAAGATCAAAACATACAACCAGAAGAAGACAACAAAGCCAAAACTCCCACATCCAAAGCCTCCAAGAAAAATATGAATCTGTCCCAGGCCATGGAAGAGCTCAAAAAGGATTTTCAGAAGCAAGTAAGAGAAGTAGAGGAAAAACTGAGAGTGATGCTAAAGGAGACCCAAAAAAATACTGAAGAAAATAACACCATCAAAAATTTCCTAACCCAAATGGCAAAAGAGGTCCAAAAAGTTAATGAAGAGAAGAATGTCTTAAAAAGAAAATTTGGCCAAATGGAAAAGGAAGTCCAAAAGCTTACTGAAGAAAATACTTCCTTAAAAATTAGAAGAGAATAATTGGAAGCTAGTGACTTTATGAGAAATCAAGACAATGTAAAATAAATCCAAAAGAATGAAAAAAAAATAGAAGACAATGTGAAGTATGTCATTGGAAAAACAACTGACCTGGAAAATAGATCCAGGAGAGAGAATTTAAAAATTATTGGACTATCTGAAAGCCATGATCAAAAAAAGAGCCTAGACATCATCTTTCAAGAAATTATCAAGGAAAACTGCCCTGATATTTTAGAACCAGAGGGTAAAATAGAAATGGAAAGAATACACCAATCACCTCCTGAAAGCGATCCCCAAAGGCAAACTCCTAGAAATATTGTAGCCAAATTCCAGAGTTTCCAGGTCAAGGAGAAGGTACTGCAAGCAGCCAGAAATAAACAATTCAAATATTGCAGAAACACAATCAGGATAACACAAGATTTAGCAACTTCTACATTAAGGGACCATAAAGCATGAGCTATAATATTATGGAGGGCAAGGGAGATAGGATTACAACCAAGAATCATCTACCCAGCAAAACTGAGTATGATCCTGCCGGCGAAAAAATGGTCATTCAGTGAAATAGGGGACTTTGAAGTATTCATGATGAAAAGACCAGAGCAAAATAGAAAATGTGACTTTCAAATACAAGACTCAAGTGGAACATGAAGAGGTAAACAGGAAAGAGAATTCATAAGAGACTTGTTAAGGTTGAACTGTTTACATTCCTTCATGGAAAGATGATATTTGTAACTCATGAGACTTTTGTCAGTATTAGGGTAGTTGGAAGGAAAAAAATTATATGTATATATGGATAGATAGATAGATAGATAGATAGATAGATAGATAGATTAGAGGGCACAGGTTGAGTTGAAGATGAAGGGGTGATATCTGGAAAATAAAATTAAGGGGTGAGAAAGGATTGTACTGGGAGCAGGAGAAAGGGAGAGGTAGAATGGGGTAAATTATCTCACATGAAGCAGACAAGAAAAGGCTTTTACAGTGGAGGGGAAAGAGGAGAAGGTGAGAGGGAATGAGTGAATCTTATTCTCATCAGATTTGGCTTAAGGAGAGAATAACATACACTCTCAATTGGGTATGGAAATCTATCTTACCCTACAGAAAATAGGGGGGGAGGGAAGGGGACAAGAGAGCAAGGGGATGATATAGGGGAAGACAAATTGAAGGAGGGGGTAATCATAAGCTAACACTTCTGAGGAGGGACAGGGTTAAAAGAGACGATAGAATAAATGGGGTCAGAATATAATGAAGGGAAATATACTTAGTTTTTCACAACATGACTACTATGGAAGTGTTTTGCATGACTACACATGTATAACCTGTATTGAGTTGTTTTTCAATGAGGGTGGGTGGGGAGGAAGGAAGGGAGAAAATTTGGAACCCAAAGTTTTAAAAACACATGGTAAAAATTGTTTTCCCATAAAACTGGGAAATAAGAAATATAGGAAATGGGGTACAGAAATCTATCCTGCCCTACAAGAAAACAGAAGGGGAAGGGGATAAGAGAAAGGGGGGGATAGAAGGAAGGGCATATTATAGCAAGTGGTATACAGAATGCATGGGGAGAAAATTTGGAACTCAAAATCTTGTGGAATTGAGTGTTGAAAACTAAAAATAAATTTTAAAAAATGGTCATAGAGAAAGGGAAAAAAATAACATATCCAAAGTGTTGTTATTCAGTCATTTTTCAGTCATGTCTAACTCCTCATGACCCCATTTGGGCTTTTTTTTGGCAGATAGTGGAGTGGTTTGCCATTTCCTTCTCCAGCTCTTTTTACAGATGAAGAAATTGAAACAAACAGGGTTAAGTGACTTGGTTAGGTTCACATAGCTAGCAAGTGTGTGAAACTAGATTCAAAGTCAGGAAGATGAGGACAGGCACTGTGCCACCTAACTGCCCCACGTACATTTCCAAGATTTCTTATTCTGGTTATTATAACCTCTCATTCAAATGAATGTTTTAAGATTGTAACAAAATTAATTTCCTTATTTCCCTTTGCAATAATGTTACTGTTTCTCATAACCCTCTATTATGTTTCTATTTACATTGTGAATGAAATTCTACTACCACAACAGCAAGAGTCAACAAACACTTAAGTTCTTACTCTATTCAAGGAATAAGTGTTAAGAAGACAAAAATAAGGTAGCACTCATAGTCAATCAATAAACAATAGCTGCTTACTTGCTGTAAATCAAGTGCTGTGCTAAACACTGGGCATACAAAAAGAAGTAAAGAGAGTCCCTGTCCTCAACAAGTTTAAAATCTAATGACAGAGAGAATATGTAATGAATATATACAAATCAAGCTATATACAGGACAAAATGGAGATAAGTAACAGAGGGAAAGAACTGGAATTAATAGGGGTTGAGGAAGGCTTCCTGTAGAAGTTAGGATTTTAATTGGGACTTAAAGGAAGCCAGGGCAGTCAGTAGTTGGAACAGAAGAGAGACAGTGTTCCAGGTATGGGGGACAACCAGAGAAAATCCTTAAATTCAAAGTTCTTAACTAGATCTTTATTGAATTCCTTTCTTCTTTCATTACCACCTCGAACCACATCCATATTTAATTATCTGTTAATCTTTGCACTCAATTCTCTCTCTGCCTCTTTGTCTCAGTCTGTCTCTGTCTGTCTCTCTTTCTCTATCTCTCTCTCTTATAGCAACCCCTTTACCATGTCCTGGATAAAATGAACGAAGTATAATGACCCATATCTCTTACACCAAAGAATTTGGCTGACTCCCTTTTATTTTTAATTAATTTATTTTTAGTTTTAAATATTCACTTACATAAGCTTTTGAGTTTTAAATGTTCTCTGTCTCCCTCCCCTCCCCCCAACAAGATGGCATGCAATGTAACATAGGCTCTACATATACATTTTTATTAAACATATTTTCACATTAGTCATGTTGTAAGGAAGAATTAGAGTGGATGGGAGGAATCATGAGAAAGAAGAAACAAAAAAAAAAGAGAGAGAGCAAATAATATGCTTCCATCTGCATTCAGATTCCATGATTCCTTCTCTGGATGTGGATAGCATTTTCCATCATGAGTCTTCGGAGTTGACTTACTCCCTTTAAACTACAGCTCCAGGAGGAGTTTTTCCCCCCAAAAAGCTATTCCTCCCCATTCTTACTGAGTCATACTTAACATAGTTTCAAAATTATAGTTTTTCTATATATGATAATAATTATCATATTTCAACATTACTTCTACTTATTAAATTATAAATGTTTGCAGCTGCAGGGATTCTAGAACTCAAGGATCTAGAGCTTTGATAGTATTCTACAGAGAGTAAAAGCAACCAACATTATCAAGTGCCTATTATGGGCCAGGCACTGTTTTATACATTGAGTAGACAAAGACAAACCAATGAATCCATACATATTCATATAAACACACGCGTGTGTATGTATGTATGTATGTGTATGTATATATATGTATATATGTGTGTATACATATGCATATAGGAAAGATCTCATGTAGGAGATATATTTGAAATAAGTAATACATTCTGGTTGACTAACTGACTGGTTGCTTTCCCACAAAAAAAGGTATTACATTTACTTTGGTGCTTGCCCAGTTGTAATTCCATAAGCAACATCGTATCATCAAAATATAGAAATTGAAGGAAGGAAAGAATGTCAGGGGTGAAAGTTTCCTGTTTCTGGCAAATTTCTCTAATAGGTGTTTGCCAATATGATGACATTAAAACTCCATCAGAGTGTAAAGAAAAGCAAAATGGGAGCTGATTTTATGAATAAATTGTGATGAGGATACTGGTTTTGTGGGAAAAGATGTGAAAGTCTTTTGTTTGGTTGTTTCAAATGACTAGATGACTGAGATATTAACATAAACTCCACTGAACTATGAGTGGATAGATTGTACCAAGGATAATTTAACTTGAAGTTCAACGAACTAAATTAAAATTCATCAATTTAATTATACAGAGAATGTCATCTAACCTTCATTAAAAAACACACTGAAGCTTTAAAGGCCATTTAAAGGTATTTTCTTTTTTTCTCAAGTGACTTCAGGTTCTCAGAGCTTCCTTACAACTATGACTTCACTTAACAATTTGCTGTGGGGAAAGTTTTGCCAGTAATTGGGTTGTTAGGTCAACTGGATTCCCCTCCCCAAAAGAAGTAGCATCAATGGCTACTAGGACTCAGTACTTCTATTTGGGTTTATTTTTTGAAGAAAATATGGCATTTATGCTCCTATTTGCCAACAAGAAAGGGGGTAATGAAGGAACATTATGTGAATATTTATATATGAGAGAACAATTTTAAGGGGATTATGCATAACTCTGACAGGTCTGACTTGCCCATTTGTACTGAAAACATGCATTTGTGTTTTTTTAAACTCAGACTTCCTACATCAAATGCAAATTTATGTGTTCATTAATAAATCTTTAAGCTCCAGAACAAATCATCAATTGTTATAAAGTTCATTATATTGCTTGTATCTTTTTTCTCCTTTGTTCCTCACACAGGTGATGATAGAACCAGATTGTCACTTTATAATTTAATAATTAGGATATTTAATATTCATAACACATATACCCAGGCAGAGCAATAAAAAGCAGCCAGAAAATATGCACAAAAAGGAACATTAGAAATTCTATGGGAAGAAAACATTCATCAAAGTAAGATCTTACGTATGCATAAAGATAAGTTCAAATGTAACACTGAAGATGAATTTAAAAGCTTATTTCCAAATAAATACATAAAAACCAAAACAATCTTGAAGCACATCTTCATTACAAGGACAATGTAAAAGCTGGGCAGGGGTGGGGTACCATAGTGAGAATATGATTAAGAAAATAGAAATGAATCCCAGTGTACTATGCTTAAAATAAGCAGAGAGATTTAAACAGGTGTCAAAAAGCTTAAAACTTCATAGCAATCATATATAGTAAAGAAAGTTGTAGCTAGCCTAGTAAATCTGCTCGTTATATCTGGTGTGCAATGCCATGAATGTTCTCTGGGTTTGTGCTAGAATACCAGCGACAATGATGCTATAAACAACATAAGAATAAACAAACACAGAAAAACAAGTGAATCATCATTTTTATTTCCTCTGATTTTATTAGGCTGTATAATGACTATTTTTTCAATGTTAAGGGGGGAAAAATCACAGTATCAATTATTTAAATCCAAGAGGGGAGGGGATTAAGGAAAATCTACTAATCCCCTAGCCCTTTATATAGTCACTCAACCAAGTACCTGAGACACAGTGGTTAAATGACTCCAATTTCAAATTAAATGATATGGAAATGATACGGATTTGCATCACAAAATAACACAGCCTATAAAATTCTGGGACACTTTTTTTTCTCCCCACTTGTTTAAAAGGACTCTGAGGATGATAAGAAGTAAAGAAAGGCTTCCACTTGACTCATCATGGCAGTCATAAATTGTCATAAAATTTTGATTTCACTACTATTATACTTGTATGAAAGTGAAATAGGAATGGTGATGCTCACAAAATATTTAGATATTATGGGACTAGGTAGAAGAGTAATAATGACTTAAATATATTTTCATAAGCAAAGCCCTTTCCAGATTAGAGGCTACATATACTTATTGATGTCATTCAGCCTCAATTTTTTTTTTATCACACAGATAGAAAATATTTTACAAATGAAAAAAAATAAGGCAGAGAAAGAAGAGTGTTATCTTGATAATGAAGCATAGACTCATACAACATTAGAATTTGAAAAAGTCTTAGAAATCATCTAGTCTTAATGAGGAAAATGATGTAAAAACTTATTCAATTAATTATCAAAGTTTAGAAAACTATTTTTAAAATTATTTTATTTATTTTTAGTTTTCAACATTCACTTCCTCAAGATTTTGAGTTTTAAATTTTCTCTCCATCTCATCCCTCCCCCCACCCCAAGATGGCATGCATTCTGAATATCTCTAATCTGCCCTCCCTTTTATCTTTCCCCCCCTTCACTTATCCCCTTCCCCTTCTATTTTCCTATAGGGTAGGATAGCTTTCTATACACCATTTCATGTATTTCTTATTTCCCAGTTGCATCTGGAAACATTTTTTTTAACTTTTGTTTTTAAAATTTGGGGTTCCAAATTTTCTCCCTTCCTTCCTCCTCAACCACCCTCATTGAGAAGGCAAGTAATTTGATAAAGGTTATACATGTGTAGTCATGCAAAACACTTCCAAAGGGGTCATGTTGTGAAAAACTAAGTGTATTTCCCTTCATCCTATCCTGTCCCCCATTTATTATATTGTCTTTTGATCTTGTCCCTCCTTAGAAGTGTTTGCTTCTGATTACCCCCTCTCCCAATCTGTCCTCCCCTCTATCATCCTCCTGCTCTCTTCCCCCCCCTTTTCTGTAGGGTAAGATAGATCTCCATACCCAAATGAGTGTGTATGTTATTCTCTCCTTAAGCCAAATCCTATGAGAATAAGATTCACTCATTCCCTCTCACCTTCCATTTTCCCTCCACTGTAAAAGCCTTTTATAGTCTGTTTTATGTGTGATAATTTACCCCATTCTACATCTCCCTTTCTTCTTCTCCCAGTATAATCCTCTCTCACCCCTTAATTTTATTTTCCAGATATTACCCCTTCATCTTCAACTCACCTTGTGCCCTCTATCTATCTATCTATCTACATATACATACATATATTTTTTTTTCCCTCACACTACCCTAATACTTACAAAGGACTCATGAGTTACAAATATCATCTTTCCATGCAGGAATGTAAACAGTTCAACCTTAATAAGTCTCTTATGATTTCTCTTTCCTGTTTAACTCTTCATTTTCCACTTGAGTCTTGCATTGGAAAGTCAAATTTTCTATTCAGCTCTGGTCTTTTCATCAAGAATGCTTGAAAGTCCTCTATTTCACTGAATGACAATTTTTTCCCCTGAAGAATTATAATCCGTTTTGCTGGGTAGATGATTCTTGGTTGTAATCCTATGTCCTTTGCCCCCCAGAATCTTATATTCCAAGTCCTGTGCTTCCTTAATGTAGGAGTTGTTAAATTTTGTGTTATCCTGATTGTGTTTCCATTGTACTTGAATTGTTTCTTTCTGGCTGCTTACAGTACTTTCTCCTTGACCTGGGAACTCTGGAATTTGGCTACAAATTTCTAGGAGTTTGCCTTTGGGGATCTCAGGAGGTGATTGGTGGATTCTTTCCATTTCTATTTTACCCTTTGGTCCTAAAATATCAGGTTCTAAAATGTCAGTTCTAAATTATCAGTTTTCCTTGATAATTTCTTTAAAGATGATGTCTAGTCTCTTTTTTTGATCATGGCTTTCAGATAGTCCAATAATTTTTAAATTCTCTCTCCTGGATCTATTTTCCAGGTCAGTTGTTTTTCCAATGACGTATTTCACATTGTTTTCTATTTTTTCTTTCCTTTGAATTTGTTTTACAGTGATTTGATTTCTCATAAAGTCATTAGCTTCCAATTGCTCCATTCTAAATTTTAAGGAAGTATTTTCTTCAATATGCTTTTGGACTTCCTTTTCCATTTGTCCAAGTTTGCTTTTTAGGGCATTCTTCTTCTCATTGGCTTTTTGAACCTCTTTTGCCATTTGGGTTAGGCCATTTTTGAAGGTGTTATTTTCTTCAGTATTTTTTTGGATCTTCTTTAGCAAGATGTTGACTTGTTTTTCATGATTTTGTTGCATCACTCTCAGTTTTTCCTCTACTTTCCTTATTTGCTTCTCAAACTCCTTTTTGAGCTCTTCCATGACCTGGGGCCAAATCATATTTTTCTTGGAGGCTTTGGATGTAGGAGCTTTGACTGTGTTATCTTCTTCTGGTTGTATGTTTTGATCTTCTTTGTTACCAAAGAAAGATTCTATGGTCTGACTCTTTTTGCACTGCTTGCTCATGATGCCAGCTAATTACTTGAATTATAATCTCTTTGTTAAGGTAGAAATTTGCTTCCAGTGTGGAGAATGTACTGTCCCAAGCTTCAGGGGTTTTGTGCAGCTGTTTTCAGAGATACTTCTAGGGACCTGAAAATTTTCAGTTCTTCCAAGTTGGTATGATGAAGGGTGAGGTATTTACTCCTTTCTTGGCCTGTGCTCTGGTCTATGAGTGACAACAAGCCCTCTTTTCTGTCTTGGAACTGTGAGGAATATTTCCTCTCCACTGCTACTACAAGCTCCACCATGCCAGTGTTCCTCCTCACCCCAGGACTGCCACCTAGAACTGTGACCTAGATCCAAGCATGGGCAAAGCAAGAGAATTCTGCACCAGCAAAGAGATCCTTGCAATCTCCCTCTGATCAGCCACTCAATTCCCCCTCAGTCTGTGGGCTGGAAGCTCGGGAGGCAGCCAGTGCCCCAGGACCACACTTGGGGAATGGGACTGGGAACCCCTGCTTTTATCTCATCGCATACACAGACTTTTTTCTACTGACCTTCTAAATTGCCTTTGGTGTTCATGGGTTGAGAAGTCTGGAAACTGCCACAGCTGCCCATGAGTCAGTCCTCTGAGGCCTGCTCCAGGTTCACTCAGGCCTGTTCACCCACACCAAACTGTGCTCCTCTCCCCACCTGGCGCGATATACCTTTCCAATCAACCATCCAGGTTGTCTGGGCTGGAAATTTGTCTCACTCTCTCTTTTTATGGGTTATTTTGCTTTAGAATTTGTTTAGAGACATTTTTTACAGGTATTTGGAGGGGTTTGGGGGAGAGTTCAAGCAAGTCACTGCTTTTACTCTGCCATCTTGGCTCCACCTCTCTTAGAAAACTAATTGATAGTAAAGCCTAGGCTAGTAACTCCCAATCTTGAACTCTTTTTGTTAGATGATGTAGTCCCTTACAGATTAAAATTTAGTTTTGACTAATGTCATCGTTGATGACAACTATGTGATCAACAACCAACATTGATAATTAAGAAGGCCAAGAAGAAAAAAATCAAGGAGCAATAGAATATGTTGCCATATTTTAGAAGTAGTAACATGCCAAATATTCCTGGACAAGTCAATAGCAGAGATAGAATTAAAGTACTGAGTTACATAATTAGACAATGTCATCAGAAGATGAAGGATAATACTTACATACACTCAATAAATGTTTACTAGTCACCTATGTCGATGGCATTGTTCCTTACAAATGAAAAGGTAGCAGGTTGCATATTGTAAACCTCTTTAAGATGTCCACAATTAGAAGTCTTCAAGTAGAGGCTCAATGATGATTTACTGGGAAAGTCACAGAGTGGATTCATGTTCAGATGGGAGTTGAATTGGATACCCTCTAAAGTCCATTCCAATTCTGAATTTCTATCAAAGGATTTCAATGACACCAGTGAGTCAACAAGCATTTATTAATTGCTTACTTTGACCCAGGCACCATAATAATAGAAAACATACAAATAACTAGATACATACAAGACATATACAGAGTCAATAAAGGTAATCTGAAAGAGGATAGCTAAGGTTGGCTTTAAGTATGGCCTAACTTTGCTTTATCAATCTGCCCTGCCCCTGAGTTGTGACAGATTTCCCCTGCCATGGAAAGGAAGCACCTTTCTTTGGCTTTATCTATTTCAGAAATGGTCTGATTTCCATATGAGTTACATCTATTTTGGTTTATTTAAAGAGTTATAGCTATTACTTCTAATTACAGACACATGGAGAAGACAGAAGAAGAAAGAAAAAATGGGTAGTGACAGAACAGAGTAACTGTAGGTATATAGGGAAAAATTCTACTAATAAGCCATTTTCATTTTTTTCAATTTGTTTCCTTAAGTTTCTTTGAAATTTTCAACAGTTCCTCTATATTACCAAATGTGAGTATTGGAAATATTGCTTTGAAATAATGATAAGGCTGCACAGTGCACAAAGGTATTAATAAACATATGTAAATCAATACAAATAAGCAATTTCCCATTACACAGTATCTTTGTTGTGCTTTGAAAAAGTCTATTGTGAAATGCTAATTTCATTATGTAAATAAAACTATGTTCTTAAAGATTATTCAGGAAGCCAAAGTAAAGGGGATAGAAAAGTACTCTGAACAAAAACACAAGTTATGCTTTAATTAAACAGATTCATGTGATTTCCTTGAAGAACTATGAACATGCTATGTGATGGCAGAATAATATGCAATTCATAATATAGTCTATGCTTCATTCTGTAAACATGCCTGGATATTTCCTGTCTTACTTGCCCTTCCTGGCTATCTTGTTTATGATATGGTCTATCCTTAGTCTGGTCTTTAATACTATCCCCTGGTCCCTGATATAAAACACTTGCTAAGTAATCAAATGGTTCACACTGCAAGCAAGGACACTTTCAACTAATAAAAATCTGGTCACTAGAAGACATTTTTGCTGCTTCCAGCATTCCTTACTTTGAATATAAATCTTGACATGGATCTCCTAAGTACCAATGCCAAAATCACACACACACACACACACACATTATAGGTATATGTATATATACGTGCATATATAGATATTTATTTCTATTATATATATATATATAGTTTCCCAGGATAGAATGCATAAGATCTTATGAAAAGTAGAAATCTAGTAGAAATGTGAAATCTTCTCAAAAAAGAAAATTCCTTGAAAACAGCATGCACCTTTGAACTAAACACCTTTTCACTTTAGTCTCCTGAACCTTGTGTTGCAGAAACCATCCTTTCATATTTTCATTTTTGTTTCTGAGGGAAGAGATAGTCTCATTTTACCTTTTTATAAACACTGTCAGCATAATACCTGGCACCAGGTTTAATAAATCTTATTGATTTCTTGAGGAAAACCCTCCCTTTAATATCTTAGAACTGGTGATTTGGGGCCTAGAACCAAGCAGGGTAAATCTAGAACCCTGTCCTATGAGTCCAACACTTGATGGAGAGGGTCATGAACCTGTTATAAGAGGAACTGCTCTGGGCAAATGAAAGGTGTTGACCAAGACTCTAGTATAAGATTGCTTAGGCATGAGACAATGAGAGACAAAATCTGTTCATAGTATGTGCCCTATGAAGTGCCACTTTAAGTCAATATACATATAAAGGAGTCATAGATAAAATACTCTCTATGTTGCTCCATCACAACGCTATCTATAATTAAAGAAGAGAGTTCTTAGAGAAAAAAAAAATCACCCTACCTAAATAATAGGTAGAGTGCCAAGGAAGCATTTTGTGCAAGTGGAATTGGAAAGGTTCTGAGAAACAAAACTGCAAACAATAAAAAATCTAAGATCCATTTGATGGAAGAAAGACCTTCCTCAGATATACAGATTGAGCAAAAAAAATGTGTGATATCAAACATAGTGGTCCAAAGAAAAGCAAATCAAACTGTCATAGCTAAAATGTGGTAAGTTGTGATGTAACTAGTATGCACCTGGTAAAGGCCACTGTTGCAAACTTAATATCCTCCCTCTATTTGATTAGTATCATCATCATCTCAGTGAAGGGAATTTCTATTTTTTCTCTGGAAACAATCAAAAGAAATTATTCTGTTCAGAGTCATTCTCAATTAATTATGTAACTTCCTTCCCCCTTCCCCCAAGTGAATCCAATGAGTATACACAAGAAAGCTATAAAACAAACTACAGGAGTCTAATGGAAGAAAAATATGGTTATCATACTAAGCATATGGTGTGTCTATTAGTTACAGCTAATGTAGAGAGTGTCAGTAAACAGATCACAGTGGTTTCAACTCTACCTAGAATTAATCCTCATAAAGATGATGGTTTGGAGGAAAGAAAGGAAAATGCTCATAAGTGTGAAATCCTTAGGAAATGGCCATTCTGCATTTAGATAAATACACTTTTCTTCACTTTTGGGGGGGGTGTTTTGGAGGGGATAATGATATCTGACAACTACATACACACATAAACATATATTTGGAGAGATATTTATAAAACTCTGACTATGCACAGATATTAACAAATATTATCCCTATATTTCTTAGATGAAGAAACTGAGGGTGAGAGAGGTTAAATGACTTTAACATGTTCATGTATTCACACAGTTAGTAAGTTTTGGAGCAATATTCAATCCCAGGTATCTATTGATTCCACATCTAACACACTTTCTAGTATATACATACATACATACATACATATGAAAGAATGTTATATATACACACATGTATACATATATACATAAATTAAAAGTATTATGCATATATATGTATATATACATATGTATGGATGTGTATGTATATATTTCCTGATCAATAAGCTTCCCTATAATTAATTCCTTTTCATTTCCCGCAGGCACTATAACCCCTACATCTAAGCTGAACTCACCCTATGTTCTGGGAATAAATGAGGTTTTTACTTGGAATTATAGATTAAATATAGTCAACAAATTATTATCATTGATGTCCTTTGCATAACAAATGTCTACTTTCACTGGACAACAGTAACACATTATGTTTTACACATCATCCATCCCTGGTCTGGTCCATCCCACCACCATAAGGCCTAGTAATGACATTAATATGTACTCATATCTGGCATGTCAAAATCATATAGACATTTTTGGTTTCTATTTATATAGTTTATTTATATGTTTATTTATATATAATGTTTTATTACATTATATAAATACACATTTATATCATTTTATATTTATATTGTATTATATATCCAGGCATGTTTACAGAATGAAGCATAGACAGTTGGTTAGAAAATCCATTTGGCAGCTGAGGACATCTGAGTCTTCTAGCAGGTAGGTGAATTCACTGTGCCAAGGGAGTCTAATGGCAACTAATTGCCAGCAGTCCTGGCAAGAGATAGTGAGAGCTGGGATTAAGGCTCATCAGTCCAGTCCTAAGAGTATTGGCTAAAGCAAGGCAGAGCCTCAGTCCTGAAGTTAAACCTTAAGGTAAAGTTTTAAGTGGTCCCAGGTGCAGATATTATATATTTATATTTGCATTATTTTATTTAAATATATATTTATACAATTTATCATCTATTTCTATTCTTTATAATAGAAATAATTTCTACATAATATATAGGAATTTCTACATAATAAAGCTATATCTGTTATTTAGGTAGAAAAACAATGCTTGAATGAAATAGCTTTTAAAATCTTATTCTGTCTTTAATTAAATATAAATTATTAAAGGCTTCAACTTCAAGAATGCATGACCTATCTTTGCAGTCTCTATCTCTTTCAGCAATCAAGAGTTAAACAAGAGTGAAATTTAACTAGTTCCATTGTCACAGAGCATGAACATTCAGCACATTACATGTCTTGCTGATATTGCCTTCTTATTTCTTCTAAGATGATTCTTTAAGAAGATAAGCTACAATATAAATTGTTTTAAGAAGGAGAATAAAGCACAAAAAATAATGTGTATGTCATTAAGTATAATAAGCTAGTCAGCCCACAAAATTTTCTTTTAAGAAAACAATTGGCTCAGATTCTTACAATCTAGACACAGCTCAGGTTCTTAAAATCTAGCCAACAGCTCACTAATGTTCAAACTCCTTAAGAGTCTGCACAATATGATGTATGTTCTAATAAACCTTGTCTTTGGCTGGGAGAAGGTTTGGGTTGAATTCTTTCAGGCAGGACCCACATGTTGTGATTTTGGGATCCCAGCACCCCTGAACCCCTAAACCTCAACATTTTGGTGGCCTGAATGGAGAAACTCCCTAACCCCAAATTCTTCTCCAGCCAAGACTGGAAGGTATGTAAGCCTCCCCCACCCCCACCTTCTTGCTCTGCAGTTGGGGTTGCTCTCCAAGCACCAAGGCTTGGAGGTGCATTTCAGACAGACAGTTACAAGGCTGTCTCACACTTGGCCTGACACTCTCAAGCTTTCAGTCCACTGGGTCAGTTTGAGGCCAAGGACCTGGGTACACCTTCTGCAGCATAGAGGACAAGGATGGATGCTCTATCTGGAAGTGTATGCCTGATTCTGTCAATTCTCTTGGTGTTATGGAATTGAGGAAAATTGCAGTTGCTTTTTGGTTCCCTAAGGCTTACTTACTCCCTTCCCTCTGCATCCCTGAATTCTCCTTCATGGAGGTTACAGGGAAAAGTTAGAACAGCTAAAAATATATTGGCAGATTCTGGAGGCTTTGTGATTGATCATTAAGGAGTTTTGAAACACCTCCTTACAGCCCTGGTCACTCACTTCCCTTGAGTCAATAGGGTACCTGTTAACCCCTCTCATAGGAGAAGAGATTTTCACCTTTTTCCCCCTTACCTTTGATTTCACCCTCCCCCACCTGGGGAAAAGAAGGAGTGGGGAGGGGAAGCAGCTACAGCATGGACCCCACTGGCCATGGCCTTGGGCCCTGGGGCAACCTTTGCCTGGAAGCATCACCCAGTTTCAGCACATCCTGCTCAAGGTAAAGAAGTTAACCTCCAAACTTGGGTAAGCACAGTCTTCCTAAAGTTATAGTTTTAACTGTGGATGATGAGATGTTGATTCTCTGTGTAATTTGGAAATGCATTTAATGAAACTGAAGTCACCTGACTGGTAATGGGTTTGTTTCAAGTTTCAAACTGGTGAACTTTTTGTATCAGTTACATCAGCAACTTTTCATAATTTGTTTACCACTAAAATAATTTGGCTATTGTTTGTTATTGTTTTAATGTGTAAACTAGACAAAGACTTGTTCGGGTCTCACTTGTTTGGGTCTGCACTGGACCCAGTGCCAAAGGTGTCCAAGCAAGCCAGTGGGAGGCTCTAAGCCACAACACAGATCAGCAACCAACATCCCATGGTTCTGGCTCAGCAGGCTAGTAGCATACCAGACCAGCTGGGAGGACTCCAGCTCAGGACAGAAGGCAAATTGCCAGCCCCAGAACTCCTGACACAACAGGCACAACTAGACCAGGATAACACAGCAGGCAAGCCATCAGTACCTGAGGCCCTGGCATGGAAAGTCAATGACCAGGACCCTGGCCCCCAGCACAAGAAGCCTGGAACCATGGCCCCTATGCCTCAGGAGCAGAGCTCAACTTCAATAAAATAAGCAAAAAGTCAAAATGAACCCTCACTATAGAAAACTATGATGACAGGTTACATTAAAATATAAAAACCAAGGAATACAACAATGTCAGAATGCCTACAAGTGAAGCCTCAAGGGGGATATGAATTGGTCTCAAGCTAAAAAAAATCATCTTGAAGGAGCTCAAAAAGGATGTTAAAAATCAAGTAAGAGAGGTAGAAGAAAAATTGAGAAAATAAATTAAAGTTATGCAGGATAATTATGAAAAAGGTGTCAACAGTTTGGAAAAGAAAGCATAAAAATTGACTGAAGGAAATAAATCCTTAAAAATAGAATTAGTCAAATGCAAAAGAAGGTACAAAAGCTAAGTGAAGAAAATAATTCTTTAAAAATTAGAATTGGGCAAGTGGAAACTAATTGCTCTATAAAACATCAGAATCAGTCACAAAAAATGAAAAGAATGAAAAAAAGAATATATAAAATACCTCACTGGAAAAAAAATAAATGACCGGGAAAATAGATCCATGAGAGATAATTTAGGAATTATTGGACTACCTGAAAGCCATGATTTAAAAAAAAAAGTCTGGACAGAATCTTTCAATAAATTATTAAGGAACACTGTCCTGATATCCTAGAACCAGAGGGTAAAATACTCATTGAATGAATCCACTGATCACCTCCTGAAAGAGATCCCAAAATGAAAACTCCAAGGAATATTATAGCCAAATTCTAGAATTATCAGTTCAAGGAGAAAATAATGCAATCAGCCAAAAGGAAAAATTTAAATATCAAAGAGCCACAATCAATATTACACAGAACTTAACAGCTTTTAAATTAAAGTATCAGAGGACTTAGATAGGATATTCCAGAAGGCAAAGGAGCTTGGATTACAACTGAAAATCAACTACCCAGCAAAATTGAGCATAATCCTTTAAGGAGAAAGATGGAAATTCAAGGAAGGAGGGAACTTTCAAAATTCCCTGATGAAAAGACTAGAGTGAAATAGAAAATTTGGTCTTCAAATACAAAACTCAAGAAGCCTAAAAAGATAAACAGGAAAGAAAAACAAAAAGAAACACTATTCAATAAGATTATGTTTACATCATAGTACTTAATTTAATAAAATGACAATTCTACATAAATTAATTTACTTATTCAGGGCTATACCAATCAAACTACCAAAAATATTTTATAGAACTAGAAAAAAGAATAACAAAATTCATCTGGAAAAACAAAAGGTCAAGAACATCAAGGGAATTAATTAAAACAAAATGCAAAGGAAGGTGGCCTGACTGTACCAGATCTAAAAGTATATTATGAATCATTATAAACCATTTGGTACTGGCTAAGAAGTAGAGGGGTGGATCAGTGGAATAGGTTAGGTACACAAGACACAGTACTAAATAACTATAGTAAATTGCTGTTTGATAAACCCAAAGGATAAGAGTTCATTATTTCACAAAATCTTCTGGGAAAACTGGAACACATTATGGCAGAAAATAAGCAGAGACTAACATCTCACATCCTATACCAAGATAAGGTGAAAATAGATACATGATTGCTTCTGGAAGCCAAGATGGTGGAGGAAGAAGTAAGTAGCTCAAAGGAGCAGAGCCAAGATGGCAGAGTAAAAGCAATGACTTGCTTGAGCTCTCCCTCAAACCCCTCTAAATACCTGTAAAAAATTGGCTCTAAACAAATTCTAGAGCAGTAGAATTCACAAAAAGACAGAGTGAAACAAATTTCCAGCCCAAGATAATCTGGATGTTTGACTGGAAAAGTATATTGCAACAGGCTGGAAGAGGAATGCAGTTCAGCATGGGTGCACAGGCAAAGACCAGGCTTCAGCAAACCTGGAACAGGTTTAAGGGGACTGAATCATGGGTAGTTATGGTGGTTTCCAGACTTATCAACTCACAAATGCCAAAGACAACTTAAAAGGTCAGTAGGAAAAGTCTGTGACCACTATGAGAGAGAAGCTTGATCCCAGAACCAGTCTTGATGCAGCCTGGGGGCAGGGCTGCTTCCAGAGTTCTTGGACCACAGACTGAGGGGGAATTGAGTGGCTGATCAGAGGGGGATTGCAGGGATCTCTTTGCAGGTGCTGAGGAGAGATTCTCTTGCTTTGCCTGTGCTTGGATCTGGGTCACAGTTCTGGGTGGTCATTCTGGGGCAAGGAGGAGCACTAGGGTGGTGGAGCTTGTGATGGTGATGGAGAGGGAATCCTCTTCACAGTTGCAAGACAGAAAAGAGTGCTTGTGGTGACTCATAGACCAGAGCCTAGTCCAGGAAAGGAGTAAACACCTCATGCTTCATCATACCAATTTGGAAGAACTGAAAATTTACAGGTCCCTAGAAGTATCCCTGTAAACAGCTGTATAAACCCCCGAAGCTTGGGACAATACATTCTCCACACTGGAAGCAGATTCCTACCTTAACAAAGAGTTTATAACTCAAGTAATTGGCTGGCATCATGAACAAACTGCAAAAAGTCAGACCATAGAATATTTCTTTGATGACAAAGAAGATCAAAACATACAATCAGAAGAAGACAACAAAGTCAAAGCTCCTACATCCAAAGCCTCCAAGAAAAATATGAATTGGTCCCAGGCCATGGAAGAGCTCAAAAAGGATTTTGAGAAGCAAGTAAGAGAAGTAGAGGAAAAACTGGGAAAAGAAATGAGAGTGATGCAAGAAAATCATGAAGAACAAGTCAACAGCTTACTAAGGAATACCAAAACAAATAATGAATAAAATAATACCTTAAAAATAGCCTAAAAACATAAAAAAATAGTCTAACCCAAATGTCAAAAGAGGTCCAAAAAGCCAATGAAGAGAAGCATGCCTTAAAAAGCAGAACTGGTCAAATGGAAAAGGAAGTCCAAAAGCTCACTGAAGAAAATACTTCCTTAAAAATTAGAATGGAACAAATGGAAACTAATGACTTTATGAGAAATCAAGACATTGTAAAACAAAACCAAAAGAATGAAAAAATGGGCCTTAAAGTCAGGAGGACCTGAGTTCATATCTGACCTCAGATCAAACACTTGACACTTACTAGCTGTGTGATCCTGGGCAAGTCACTTAACCCCAATTGCAAAAAAAAATGTGATAGTTTTGTTTTCTCATTGACTATTCTAATTCTTTCGATTTATTTTTCTTCTCTTATTGCTATATGTAGCATTTATAGTACAATATTGAATAATAGTGGTGTTATGGGTATCCTTGCTTCACCCATGGTCTTATTGGGAAGGCTTCTAGTTCATCCCCATTATAGATAATGCTTGCTGATGGTTTTAGATAAGTGCTACTTATCATTTTAAGGATAACTCCATTTCTTCCTATACTTTCTACTGTTTCTAATAAGAATAATTTATTTTGTCAAAAAGCTTTTTCTACATCCATTGAAATGATCATATAATTTCTATTGCTTTATTGATATAGTCAATTATACTGATAGTTTTTTTCCCCAATATTGAACTAGTCCTGCATTCCTTGTATAAATAACACTTGGTCATAATATATGATCTTTGTGATCTATTGCTTTCTGCAACAATATTCATTAGGGAAATTGGTCTGTAGTTTTCTTTCTCTACTTTTGCTCTTCCTGGTTTAGGTATCAGTACCAAGTTTTGGACTTAAAAGGAATTTGGTAGGGTTTCTTTTTAACCTATTTTATATAGAGTTTATAGAGTATTGGGATTCATTATTCTTTAAATGTTTAGTAGAATTCACTTGTGAATCCATCTGTCCCAGGGGATTTTTTTTTTCTTAGAGAATTCATTGATGATTTCATCAATTTCTTTTTCTAAGATGGGGTTCCTTAAGTATTTGATTTCTTCTTCTGCTAATCTGAGCAGTTTACATTGTTGTCAATATTCATTCATTTAACTTAGATTGTCAGATTTGATGGCAAGTAATTGGCCAAAATCACTCCTAACAATTGCTTTGATTTCCTCTTCATTTGTGGTGAATTTATTATTTTCTTTTTTGATAACTATAATTTATTTTTCTTCTTTCTTTATTTTTGGTCAAATTAACCAGTGGTTTATCTATAATTTGTTTTATTTTTTTTCCCAACCAGGTCCTAGTTTTATTTATCCACTTCTGTTTTATGGTTGGGTTCATCCCATTCATATTCACAGTTAAGATTACTACTATGATTACCTCCATCCTATTTCCCTGTTTATCCTCTCTCTCTCTCTCTCTCTCTCTCTCTCTCTCTCTCTCTCTCTCTCTCTCCCCCTCCTCTCTCTCCCACCTGTCCCTCCTTGAAGATATTTTATTTCTGACAACAACCTCTCCCAATCCTTCCTCCCTTCTAATACTCCCCTCCTTGTCTTATCACTCTCCCCTCCTACTTTCCTTTAGAGTAACATAGATTTCTATTCCCAACTAAGGGTGCATTTTATTTCCTCCTTCAGCCAATTCCAATGAGAGCAAGATTCAAGCATTGCCCACCCACCTCCATTTTACCTTCCAAAGCAATAGCCTCTTTTATGTGAGATAATACACCCCATTCTACCTCTTCCTCCCTCTTTTCCCAGTGCAACCTTCTTCCTCACTTCCATTTTTTAAAATATCAATCCAAACTATGATGAGATGATCAACTCTCACCCATGCCCTCTGTTAATGTATACTCCTTCTAAATGCCTTAATAATGATAAAGTTCTTAAGAGATATAAGTATCACCTTCATATGTAGCAATGACAAAATTTTAATTTATTGAATACATTATGTTTTCTTTTTCTTGTTTACCTTTTTATGTTTTTTGTTGTTGCTGTGTTGGAAAATCAAAATTTCTCTTTAATTGGTCTTTTCATCAGAAATTCTTTAAAGTCCCCTATTTAATTGAATATCCATTTTTTCTCTGAGGGATTGTATACAGTTTTGCTCAGTGGCTGATTCTTGATTGTAGTTCTAGCTCCTTTGCCTTCTGGAATGTCATTTCCCATGCCCCTTTGATCCTTTAATGTAGAAGCTGGTAAATAGTGTGAAATTCTTAATATGGCTCCATGATATTCAAATTGTTTCTTTCTAACTACTTGCAGTATTTTCTCTTTGACCTGGGAGCACTGGAATTTGGCTGTAATATTCCCTGTAGTTTTCATTTTGGGAACTCATTCAGGAGGTGATCAGCAGATTCTTTTAGTTTTTATTTTACCCTCTGGTTCTAGGATATCAGTTTTCCTTGATAACTTCTTGAATGATGATGTTAGGCTTTCTTTTGGTCACAGCTTTCAGGTCATCCAATAAACCTTAAATCATTTTTTCTCCATCTATTTTCCAGGTCAGTTGTATTTCCAATGAGATATTTCAAATTGTCTTCTACTTTTTTTTTTTTTTACTGTTTCATGATATCTCATGGAACCATTAGCTTCTGCTTGTCCAATTCTAATTTTTAAGGAATTATTTTCTTCAGTAAGCTTTTGTACTTCTTTTTCCATTGGGCCAATTCTACTTTTTAAGGAGTTATCTTCTTCAGTGATTTTTTGTACTCTTTTCCCCATGATTTTGTGTTTCCTTTATCAAGCTATTGACTCTTTTTCTTGATTCTCTTGCATGACTCTCATTCATTTTCTGACTTTTCCTTCTACCTCTTTTATTAATCCTTTTTGAGCTCTTCTTTATTCTTGGTGGACCTGACACCAATTAATATGTTCTTTGAGGATTCCTATGTAGTCATTTTGATCTGCCATTTTCTGAGTTTATGTTTTGGTCTTCTTTGTCTCCACAGTAATTTTCTACGGTCATGTTCTTGTTTGTTTGTTTCATCTTTTGCTCATTTTCCAAGCCTATTGCTTTACTTTTAATTTTACATTAAAATTGTGCTCTGCTACCAGGGTTTGAGGAGGCATTGTCCCAAGCTTCAGGTTTTTTATGCTACTGTTTTCAGAGATAATTCTGGGGACCTATAAGCTTTTAATTCTTCTTAGGTGGCATTATCTAAGGAGAGGTGTGGTCACTGTTCTCCTGGCAACCACAAGCTTTCTTTTCTGCCCTGGACCAGTAAGCAGGATACTCACTCCCTTGTGGCTGGACTCTTCAGTGTTCTAATACTCTTCCTCAACCTGGGACAATGTCCCAGATCTGTGGCCTGGAGCTCCATTTGGACAATGCGACGGAGTCCTTCACCCAGTGAAAGCAAAGTGTTCCCTATAGTCTCCTTCTGATCAGTTGTCTGGGTCCCCTTCTCATCTATGGCTTGAGAGCTCCAGAAGTCACTGCTGCTGAATCAGTTTCTCCCAAGACTTGAACTGGCTTACTGGGTGTCAGGCCTGCTGCTGGCTTGTGCTGGGGTACTTGACATCACTCCTGGTTTGCACCAGGGTTGTGGGGAGAATCAGGGTCTCCCTGCTAACTTATGCCAGGACACAGAGCCTTGTTGCTGGCTTGTTGGGACATAGCCTACTTTTGGCTTGCCCAGACCACAGGTACTGGGCTACATTCCACTCTTACTTCAAGGAGAGAGACCTTTCCTTCTAAGTTGCCTTGGGCTACAAAAATTGTTTCACTCCTTTTGTTGGTTCTTCTATTCCAGAATTCATTTTGAGACATTATTTTAAAGTTGTTTTTGTTTGTTTTGGAGGGAAATTTGGGAGAGCTAAGAATTTCCTGCTTTACTCTACCACCTTGGCTTTATTCTGACATTTGTTTTTTATCTTTACATTCTTATTTAGCTTCAAATGTATTTCAGATAGGCCAAATATAGTATTATTTATACCTGAGCTTCAAAAAACAAAGGTAAATCTTCAGATTTCATCCAAGTTTCAATTTGGGGAAATTAAGAGTAATACTTTAAATAGAGCTCTATGTTATAAATACTACCACATTAAGAGGACTACTTTATAGTTCTTTGACATGTCATTTTTTGATGATCTGCTTTAGAAATAAAATATTCCTATGCATTCAAATAGGTGCAGAATTTTTTTTTATTTTCCCTAGTTTTCTTCTCCATCTTGAAAACTATATTTTCTAAACCTTCATAATCAACCAAAGTTCACAAATATCCACATTTTCCTAGTATACTTCTAAAACATATGGCAATATTTCAACAAATTTTTAATTGACCATTTTAGATAAGGTTATATTTGACTATAATCATTCTCCTACTTTAATTTGTGATAAGATTTGAATTTTCTTAGATCCATTGTAGGTTGCTTTATGCTACACAGGTTTTCATTATATGCATCAGTAATATGAATCCAATTGCATTTTCCTATTGTTTTATAAGATTATTTCATAGAAAGTATGAAGAAGAAAGTATTCTTCCTTTAATGTAGAAGCTGGTAAATAGTGTGAAATTCTTAATATGGCTCCATGATATTCAAAATGTTTCTTTCTAACTACTTGCAGTATTTTCTCTTTGACCTGGGAGCACTGGAATTTGGCTGTAATATTCCCTGTAGTTTTCATTTTGGGAACTCATTCAGGAGGTGATCAGCAGATTCTTTTAATTTTTATTTTACCCTCTGGTTCTAGGATATCAATTTTCCTTGATAACTTCTTGAATGATGATGTTAGGCTCTCTTTTGGTCATAGCTTTCAGGTCATCCAATAAACCTTAAATCATTTTATTTATTTTCCCTAGTTTTCTTTCTAAGGAGTACAGTTTCTCAAAGAAAGTATCCTGGCCCTAAGGTATATAAAAAAGAAATAAACATAAAAATTTGTAAAGGCTTTTTAAAAATCATATTTTGAATAAAGAAAAGAAATATTCTTCTAGCACATGGATAGTAACACTCAAAAACTGTCAAACACCTGTGCATCTTATTTTTCAAATTTGGTGATATAAGAAACAAGAGCAACTATCTCATTCTCCATTAACTCCCTTCAATATCAGAGGTGAATTCCAAATGGGCAAACATCTTATCGCCAAATGATCCTTTGGTGCTAGAGAAAAGATTAAAGGAACATATCAGAATGAATCTCTTCAGGGCAGAAAGAATCTCCCAACAACCTCACTTATAAGAAAAAAGTACAACTCCCAAACATACATTAGTTCCTACTTGCTATCCTCCCACTCTTAAGAAGACAGTAATTATAATTTTAATGTCCCCAGTATTATACCACATTTGATAGTTTTTAAAATACCCTGTGATCATAATCCTATTGGTTAGCTGGTAATGATGGCTATTTCCCAGGTGTTCTAAACATTGTTAACTCTACTTTAAAGATAAGGGAACTAAGGATCATAGAGGTGGTATGGTGGAATTAATATTCAATTTGGAACCAGAGGTTGTGTTTTGAAACCTGGAAATTGATTAAGAAGTCTGAAACAGTGGATAAGTTCTTGTGAACCTGTTTACTCATTTCTAAAATGGAGGGTATGAATGAATGATTTCTAAAGTCTCTTCTAAGTCTGGATGTCATGATCACATGGGTTTGACATAATTAGAAATAAGACATGACCATAGGTTATCTGAATCTAAGTTCTATCATGATAGTACATAAAATAACCTACCCAAAAACTATATAAACACACATATGTATATGCATGTATATTATATATATGTATATGCATATATATATGTATTCATGTATACATATGTATAGGTATATGAACACACACATACATACACATAAAATGTATTTATATACCAAAGGAAAGAAGATGACTAAAGAAAATCTTTTAGGAAAAAAAAGTTTTAAAACAATGAAGGAAAACAAGGAGGGAAATAACTTAAGCAAGAAAGATTATTTCAGGTGTGTCAGATATTCAAATGTGCAAGTCAGAAAACTGATAGAATATATAAAATATGAAAAGTTATGCTCCATTTGCAAATAAATGTTCATTTTATCCCCCTTGTTATCTCTATATCCAATTTGTCACCAAATCCCACACTTTCCAAATACCTTCAACTGGGCAGTTAAGTGGTATGGTGGAAAAGCACTAGTCTTGGAGTCAGGAAGATCTGAGTTCAAGGCTAGCAACTAGTACTAGCTGTGAGGCTCTGGGCAAGTCATTTGTCCTCTATTTGCCCTCATTTCACCATCTGTAAAATGGGGATAATAAAAGCAACAGGATTCTTGTGGGGATCAAATGAGAAAATTATAAAATAGTGAAGTGGCTGACACATAATAAGCATAATATTAATGTTAACTATTATTGTTAGCTAGTTGAATTTATCATTAATCTATAAAATTGTGAAATGGGGCAGGTGTGCCTGGTTCTTTGGTTACTCACCAGGATAGATCATAATGGCAGTGAAGACTAATGCTGTGATCACATCACCACAGAAGTTATGGACCAAATGACACAGAAAGTAGAGAGATAAGTAGCAAAAAGTGTACAGAGGCAGAAGGATTATGTAAGAGGAGGCAAGTGGTAAAGGAAGGCAGCAGTGTGGAAAGATGATGGGGAGCAAGGGAAAGGCAGAAAATCACTGACATAATCATGAATTGGAGTTTGAAACACTAGGCAGCATGGACCCAATGGAGACTCCTATCTGTGCCATCTTGAGTTTAGTTCTTTAATATTTCCAAACAATCTCAAAGTTGGCAATAAAACTACATATTCATCTCATCTCAAAGTTACCAGCACCTTTTGGTCTTTTGTTCATCTTACTGAGGATATCTGGAACCT
>NW_020954557.1:7069158-7392879 GCF_900497805.2 Vombatus ursinus
GGAGTGGTTAGATGGGTAGTGTTAGGGAAGCTTAAGGAATCAAATACGCAGTGAGACAGAGTGGTCAACGTATTAAAAAGTCATTGGGAAGTCAATTAGAATAAGAACTGATAAATGGTAGTTATATATACCAGATAAAAGATCTGCATTAATCTTGAAGAAGCAGTTTCCATTCAAATTAAGTCTCAAAAGGCAGACTTCATGGAGTTGAAAAGTTGAGTGGGAGTGAATAATTGAGGCAAGTAATATATAAGACTGTTTCTAAGAATTTGATTGTAAAAAACATAAAGAGATAGGACAATATCTTGAAGGAATGGCAGAATTGAGAACATTTTTGAATAATCATGAGAAAGATAACAGTTTGCTTTTAGACAGCAATGGGAGTCAGAAGATAAGAAATGACTAAAGCCAAAGAGTATCACCTTTTCACAGAAATGAAGCAAGGTCATGGAGAATAGGGAATAATATAGAAGGGTTCTGAGTTGTACAGCAGGAAAGAAGGTAGATAACCTCTTTTTTCTTGGTAAAGTAGCATTTGGTTCCAAGAAGCTATTGGGAACTCCTGCTGAAAGAATTGAAGAGGAAATTATATTGGGATCCTGAATAAAAGACACAGCTTGTAATAACCATCATTGGTTCCAGAGGGAATATTAATCCTCCAGAGAAGTATAAAGGGGTTGCTTTGCATTAGTGACCAATATGAGATAATGGAAAGCAAATGTGTGATGAACATAGTTTGTGTTATTTTTTCCAGCAGTTTTCAGCATCACACATGTTGGAATGAAGTTGATGGATGGTGTGGGTAAAGAAGGCTGGGGGCTTGGCAAGGTATCTGAAGTGACAGATCATGGACAAGGATTGAAGAAGAGAAGATAGTTATACATAGCATTCATGTAAACTTCTGAACTATAAGGTAAATACTGTGAAGAAAGGCCAGTGAAACCTAAGCAGGGGTTATGGACTAGGAGAATAGGGTTGGAACTTGAGGGACTTGAGGTCATGATAATGTTCAAGAACTAAGAGGAATGAAGTAGAGGGAAATATGTAAGGGTAAGAAGTTAAGATCAATCTCCTTTGATCTTGTCAACAATCTGGTAGTCAGAATAGTTACTATTTTTTTCTTCTGCAGAAACTGATTCCCAAGGAAATTTTAAGTTGTTCTTGAACACAAAGTTGCTATCAGAAGTGGGATTTGAACTCAGGTCTTCCTGACTCCAAAGTCAATACTTCACCATGTTGTGCTATGCTTCCTTCTAAGAGAAAGAGATAGCATAGTTATGTGTGAAGGTGTGATTTAAGATGTGACAATTACTGTGGGAATTGATAAGGCTGATGAGCAGAAAGGGGGGTGGGGGTTTGGTTTTATTGAATAATTCTTAGTTCATGAAAACTAAAGTCTCCTTAGTGTGAAGGCATAAATTGCAGTTGAAAATAAGACTAAGTCAGATGCTGAACTTCACAAAAGATTGATAAATAAAGGTTGAGAGATGACTAGATGCTAAACTGTAGTTGGATGTACTGAACCTCAAAAGAAGAGAAACTGCTAAATAATGGTGACAAAGAGACAATTTGGAAGTAGTGGTGACAAAAAGATTAACTCTATTCTCCTTTCTGGCCCAATGTGTCAGGGAACAGGAAAAAAAGTGTACACAACATTTTAAATAGGATGGGCAGTAGTTACAGTGTCTTCTAGGAGAAGCCAACTTTATGTTCATCCAAGAAGCTGGGAAGAACATAACCTAAAATATCTAGGGTGAAAGGGAATTGGTTAATAATTGAATGGATATACCAGAAGGTATAATGAAATGGAAGGATAAAAAAAGGTATGGACTATGGTAAGGTAGATGAGTGAGATAATATGGGGAGTGATAGAAAGGCAAATGGATTTTTCACCTCAGCAGATGGTCACTGAATACCAGGAAGAACAGGATCAGTTTATCTTTCGTAGGACAGGGAAAAATACCCTCCAGATGTCTATGATGAGTGATAATTGAGTCACTGCAGGGATAATGACATCAAATCCCATGGCTGGATATTATAGCGATGTCTGACAGGTATGAATCATCTTTGGTTCAGCACCTTTAACTTTTCAGGCACCTTAAGGATTGGGATCTCCTACATATTTGAAAACACAGAAGATGATGATGGTGGTGACCAGGGTCTTGAAGCTTAGACTGAACTCACACGTAAAAACAGTTCCATCACCTTAATCTTATATGATGGGGTATAAGAACTCTCAGAAGGTACGACATATATGGAATGAGTCCTCTTTCTAATTTTCAAGTCCCCATAAGCATAGGCCTTTTATTAACTTAAACATTTCTAAGACTTAGGATCTTTAATTGATGTGATCTCTCTTTGGCATAGGCCTTATTGTTTTCTGATGCCTTGAGGCTTAGGATCTTTGGTAGATGTGAAAACCCTTCTTTGCAAATCTCTAAGAAAAACTTATAATTTCCTATACTTAAAATAAGAAATGATATCAAATAATAGCAAGGGAAAGGGAATAAGTATTTACAAAGTATCTACTATATACTAGGAACTTTTTCAAATATTATTTCATTTGATCTTCACAACAACCGTGTCTTAATATTCTTCTCTGAAAAAAAAATACACGTATCTATATCTATTTATCTATCTATCCATCTATCTATCTATCTATCTAAACTTATACATAAGTAACTATAAGGTAACTTGAAGAGGGAGAAATGAGTAAATACTGGGGGTTGGGAAAAGTCCATGGAAGTGATTACATGTATATATACACTCATACACACACATATATACATACATATAAACATACACACAAAATGCCATGCACATAGTAGGTGCTTAGTAAATATTTCTTGAATGGAATAACAATTCTTAGTAAGACAGGAAAAAATGATTACATCATCTTTCAAATGCCTACCCAGTCTTACAATTAGGTGATTTCTTGAATCACATTTATTAATTATTAATACTTCAATATCACCACCATCAAAAATTTATTGAGTTCCTACCATATGTTAAGTCCCAACACAAAGCATTGCTAACAGGATTCTTGAACAAAGTATGAGTGGTTATTTTTTTTCTTTTTTTTTTTTGCAGACTACTAAACTAATTCAGGAAATTGTATTTAAAAAATAATAGCATTGAGCATCTGCATCATAAACATAGGCATGAAGTAAATAATAAATGTTGTAAGTCATAGAATATGATGAATCATTGTTTAAATGAGTAGGAGTCTGTTAATAGTAGTAAAGCATAAAGTCTGAATTGGAAAATATGGCAGATGTGAAATGTGGTATTCTCCTCTCAAATGTCCCATACAGATTCTAGAATACGAGAAAATTCATTATTATTCCATTGTACGATTGAATAAGAACTTTCTACCCACTCAATAAAAAGTGAATGCAGGGATTTTTACTGATTTGTCAAAGAGATTACCTTGAAATCATCATATCTGTTATCATCAAAATAATATTATTTATACTTCTATAATTTTTAAGGAGACTGACTGAGACACCAAGAGGGAGGTTTAGTTGTTTTGTTTTTTTTTAATAACAGAATTAAAAAAAAACCTCTTGGCTGATATTAATGTCAATTGCAAAGCATCATTCATGAACACCATCCATAATTTCAGCTTGTGTGTAACTTAGCAACATGACTACTTAAAGGTTTTTAGCCCAATCTGCTTTTAAATTTAAACTATTGATTTTCTTCTAATTGCAATGAGTGGACCAAGAATTTCCTTTATATAACACTCATTTCTAATGTACAATTGCCATCCAAGAATTGGAAATCTTCAAATACATAGCCTCCTCATATGTTCCCACCTCATATTCTGTTACTGCCTAACTTGGTACTCCACCAATAAATTGTTTGCTATGCCCCATGCATTTAACTAATGACTATCTCCATGCTTTTTTAGTTGTGATAGTCTCTTACGTCTCCTCTCTGTTAACTCATGCATGTGCCAATCAAACAAAATGAAATGTAATAATTCTTATGTTCTTTTTTAAAAATTTGTATTCACATATTATATGTATATATTGCATTTAATATTTTCTGTATACTTATCAGGTTTAAGAATGCTTATGAATATTTAGTTACCTTACTGACCTATTTCAGGATAGATTTTAGATGTTTTGTTTTGAAATTTCTTTATCAACACATAGTAGGCACTCAAAATACAATAACTAAACCCAAACTTTGTTACCTTGTTCCATTAGTTTTATTCATTCACATAAGGCGTATTAGATCAAATGTTTCCCCAGATTAACACATATAATGGGGCCATACTTCTTGCATTTTTTACTTCATTCAAGAAAACCTCTATTTCCTTATTTTAAAACATAAAAAAAAATCAACAGATACTGGAACCAGACAAATCTTAGGAAGAATTGATTATATAACTTCTACATCCTCCACAATGTTTAGTATGTATGTTAAGTAGTCAGAAAGTATTTGTTTAATGAATTAATGCATCAGTTAATACAACCAACCTACTCCCTGTCCCATCCCCTTTGTAAGGGTGTCATCAGACTATATTCTGGGCTTTTTTTCTCTTTGCACTTTCTATCTTCATAATCTCATAAACTCCTATGTGTTCTATATCTAGTCCTCATTTCTCTCTTTCATTCCAGGAACATATCCAAAGTACTAAAGGTCAGCAAAAAACTTGATACAAAGTAGATGTCCATGATTTGAGGGGATGACTAAACAAATTGTTGTACGTGAATATAAATAGAATATAACATTATTGTGTTGTAAGAAATGATGAATATAATAAATATGTAGATTTATATGAACTAATGCAAAGTGGAGTAAGTAGAGCAAGGAAAACAATATATACAATGACTAATACAATGTAAATTTAAAAAATAAGAACCACCAAAAATGAAAATAAATGTTGCAAAATTACAAAGAGCAAGCTTGACCCTAAAGAGGAGATATAAGAAATCTCCATACTCCATTGCAAAAGTGAGTATTGAACATCGCATAAAATGTCAGGGTTTTTTTTTTTCCATGTCAGGAAGAACAGAGCTCAAATAGAGCCTCAGAGACTTACTAGTTGTGTGACCATGGACAAATCATTTAATATCTGTCTGCCTCAGTTTCTTCATTTATAAAATGTGGATAATAGCACTTACATCCCAGGGCTTCTATAAGGATACAATTACATTATATTTGTAAAGCAATTTCTAAACCTTAAATGCTATGCAAATATTAGTTATCATTATTATGATTGCTGTTATTTTATCTTTGTATCCCCAGTGTTTAGCACAATACCTTGTATATGGTAAATGCTTAATGAATGCATTTATTTAAACCCTAAAGCATAAGGGCAGGTATTATTAATCTCATTTTACAGATAAGATTACTTAACAGCCAGTTAAGTAATAATTAATACAAGATCTCAGACCAGAAACTAGGTCTCCTAACTCACCTTTCTGAGATTTTTCCAGTATAGTACAGATGTTTCCCTTTTCCTCTAATGTAGTTCTAGGAAATCTTAAAGTCTTAAAAATCTTAAAAGTCTTCTTTGAACTGATGTATTAGATATAGATCATCCATTTAAGCCAATGCATATGTGCTTCAGAAATAGATGAGAACATATTTTATATAGTATATCAAACTATTAGTATTTTGCTTAGAAATTTGTTCCATTAATCATTTTTAAAATGACACATTGATGGCCTAAGTGCCTTGGTATACAGTGAAAGCTAAACATATTTGTTCCTCTCTCTGCTTCAAATGCTTATGATTTAAAATGTTAAACAAAAGGACCGTGGTACTGTTCATGTGAATACCAAGCCTCCTTAATGCCAGTACCTTCCCTTCATTGATTACATCTTATTTAACCTGCATATAACTTGTTTGTACATAGTGGCTTGCATGTTGTCTCCTCCATTAGACTGTGAGTTTCTTGATAGCATAGATTGTCATTTTTTTCTTTCTGTGTGTCCTCAGGGCTTTGTTTTTCAATGCCTGGCACTGAGTAAGTGCTTAATAAATGCTTGTTGATTGACTGAACACAATCTAGTTGTTTCTTTTCTAAACTAAGAAAACTTAACCCCTAACTTATTTGGTTTAGTCTAACCATGGGAAACAAATGTTAGGCATTTGTCCATAGGATAAAAAGAAAATAAAATAAAAATTGGGGCAGTCTCTTCATTAAAGGGAACAAAAAAGAAAACAAAACAGACCAAGAAACTAAAACAGAACTAAGTCAATTTGGTGTTTTCAACAGTTACTGAATGGCCACAACAAATTGTACAGAAATCACTCAATACAGCTGGGGAAAAAATACACCAACTAAAATTAAAATCTACCATGCTAGATCCAAACTAGCTGTGTAGCACTGACATAATCTTCAACATAATGATAACTTTGGAATATGCTGGAGGCTGTCTTATGTTAATAGTAATTAGGAGAAAAATCTGAGTTTTATACCATGATGTAAAAATTGTGACAGCATTTATGTATGTGTCTAACCAACAGGGTGGCCTCAAAGGTATCATCCAGGCTTGAGGAATTCTAAACTACTCATTTGTGGATAGATGTTATAACTATCTTGATATTTTACACGCATCTATCTTCAGCATAAATTTAGTATTATTTTACATTGGTTTCATTTCATTTTGCTTTAATATTTTCACAAAAGGAAAAAAATGGCCTTTAATTATTAGATAAAGAACTGCAACTACTAATAAAAAGAAATTTGCATTTTCTAAGCCTATTTGGAGATAAGATACTAAAATGCCAAGTCCCTCTCTCTTTTCTATCATAAGATGAATCAAAGTTTTCAAATAAGAGTTTACTCATTCCAGGAAAATAAGAAAGATGCACTATTTTTAAGATTTTCAGTCTATTTGTTTAATCATGTAAGGACCGAGTATGTCAGCTGACACAATAATATTTTTATAGTTTACTATGTTTTTTTTCTTTCTATAAAAATTCAATTTAGATAAAAATAATTACAAACAACTACTATAATTTTAACTTTAAAATAAAAAAAAAACATATGTTATTGCTATTTTCTGTGCCTTATGGACCTTAAAAAAATACATTGGTCAATTGATATTCCTTTGCAGTATTCTTAAATTCTTTTTATTAAACATTTTTGATATTTAAATATCAAAGAAATTCAGCCATGGAATAAGGCATCATAATATTTCCTGCACTTTTTTTTAAATAAGATCTGAAATATACATTGTAAAGATTAATTTAGGGTGGAGCCAAGATGGTGGAGTAAAAGCAGTGACTTGCTTGAACTCTCCCCCAAACCCCTCCAAATACCTGTAAAAATGGCTTTAAACAAATTGTAGAGCAGCAGAACCCACAAAAAGACAGAGTGAAACAAATTTCCAGCCACAGACAACCTGGAAGTTCCACAGGAAATGTCTGTTGTGCCTAGGCTGGGAGAGGAGCTCAGCAGTTCAGTGTCGGCCCCACAGGCAAAAACCAGGCCTCAGCAAACCTGGAGCAGGCTTCAGGGGACTGAATCACTGGCAGCTGTGGCAGTTTCCAGACTTCTCAACCCACAAACACCAAAGACAACTTAGAAGGTCAATAGGAAAGGTCTGTCAGATCTCAGTGAGAGAGAAGCTCTGTCCCAGTCCCAGTCCAAGCACAGCCCCAGGGCAGCAGCTACTTCCAGAGCTCTTGACCCACAGACAGAAAGGGGATCAAGCTGCTCATCAAAAGGGGATTGCAGGGGTCTCTTTGCTGGTGCTGAAGCAGGATTCTCTTGCTTTGCCCACACTTGCATCTGTGTCGCAGGTCTGGGTGATGATCCTGGGGCAAAGAGGAGTGTTGGTGTGGTGTAGCTGGTGGTGGTCATTGAGAGGGAATCCTCCTCACAATGCCATGGAAGAAAAGAGTGTTCGTGGTCACTCATAGACCAGAGCACAGGCCACAAAAGGAGTAAACTCCTTGTGCCTTATCATACCACCTGGGAAGAACTGAAAATTTATGGGTACCTAGAAGTATCTCTGAAAACAGCTGCACAAAACCCCAGAAGCTTGGGACAGTACATTCTCCACACTGGAAGCAGACCACTACCTTAACAAAAAGTTTAAAACTCAAGTAATTGACTGGGATCATGAGCAAACTGTGCAAAAAGAGTCAGACAATAGAGTCTTTGGTGACAAAGAAGATCAAAACATACAACCAGAAGAAGACAACAAAGTCAAAGCTCCTACACCCAGGCCATGGAAGAACTCAAAAAGGATTTTGAGAAGCAAGTAAGAGAAGTAGAGGAAAATATTATATTATATGAATTATTACATGAATATTGTAACCAAATTTCAGAGTTCCCAGGTCAAGGAGAAAATATTGTAAGGAGCCAGAAAGAAACAATTCACGTATTGTGGAAACACAATCAGGATAACACAAGATTTAGCAGCTTCTACATTAAGGGACCAGAGGACTTGCAATATAATATTCCAGAAGTCAAAGGAAGTAGGATTACAACTGAGAATCACATACCCAGCAAAACTGAGTACAATCCTTCAGGGATAAAAAAGACATTTGGTGAAATAGAGGACTTTCAAGCATTCTTGATGAAAAGATCAGAGTTGAATAGAAAATTTGACTTTCAAATACAAGACTCCAGAGAAGCATGACAAGGTAAACAGGAAAAAGAAATCTTAAGGGACTTAATTAAAGTTGAACTGTTTACACTCCTAGATGGAAAAATGATATTTGTAACTCATGAGACCTTTGTCAGTATTAGAGTAGTTGGAGGGAAATAGATAGATAGGTAGATAGACAGACAGGTGGATGGATGGAGAAAGAGAGAGGGGGAGGGCAAAGGGTGAGTTGAAGATGAAGGGGTGATATCTGGAGAACAAAATTAAGGGGTGAGAAAGGATTGTACTGGGAGAAAGAGAAATGGAGAGGTAGAATAGGGAAAATTATCTGACATAAAACAGACAAGGAAAAGCTTTTACTGTGGAGGGGAAGAGGGGGAAGGTGAGAGGGAATGAGTTGATCTTATTCTCATTGGATTTGGCTTAAGGAGGGAATAACATACACTCTCAATTGGGTATGGAAATCTATCTTACCCTACAGGAAAATAGGGGGAAGGGGAAAAGAGAGCAGGGGGGATGATAGAGGGGAGGGTAGATTAGGGGAGGGAGTAATCAGAAGCAAATACTTCTGAGGAGGGACAGGGTCAAAAAAGAGAATACAATAAAGGGAGTCGGGAGAGGATGAAGGGAAATATACTTAGTTTTTCACAACATGACTACTGTGGAAGTGTTTTGCATGACTATACATGTATAACCTGTATCAAAGTTTCTTTCCATCTCAATCAGGGTCGGTGGGGAGGGAAGAAAGGAAAGAATTTGAAACCCAACATTTTAAAAACAAATGTTAAAAAATGTTTTTACATGCAACTGGGAAATAAGGTATGTAGGAAATGGGGTATAGAAATCTATACTGCCCTACAGGAAAATAGAAGGGGAAGGGATAAAGAGAAGCAGGGGTGATAGAAGGGAGGGCAGATTAGAGGAAGTGTTATTCAGAATGCATGCTGTCTTGGGGTGGGGGGGGAGATAGGAAGAAAATTTGGAACTCAAAATCTTATGGAAATGAATGTTGAAAACTAAAAAAAAAATAAAAAAGAAAAAAAGGTTAATTCAAAAGATCAAGATGACAGATTATACAATATGAATTCATCTGATTTTTTAAATTACTCCATTAATTTTCTTCATGGACATTGGAATCTACATTCCATAATTCCATGCATTAGAAGTGAACTCTATGTTTTCTACATTTTTTCCTACAGTTAAAGTTTCAAAGATGTATTTTGTACACATAAACTTTCCCCTTTAAAATTAACCTCTTTTTACTGTTTGGGGGATGTAAGGACACAATGTATAATGATAGAGTACTCGATGCATAATGATAGGGAGGTTTGAGCAAGAAATCAGAAAATGTTGATTGACAACCTCTTTTCTACATATATTTCTTATCATCTAGTCTTGTGTCTTGATAAAACTCAGCATTCACTTCATGAATAAAAGACTTTAATTTAATAATTATTACAGAAAACAATAAAACAATTTCCCCTTTCATGGCAGCAATTTTCGGGTAAGGTGTCTGGACCTGAGATTTCAATGGTCAGGGGAACGCCAACTGAGGAAAATTTTACCAGTGTAGATCAGCTTGTGTTCTACAACTTAGTCATTTTAGACAGTTTCCAGGGGACACTTATGATTTGTGTAGGCTCACAGAACCAGTATTTATCACAGACAGGACCTCAACCCAGATCTCCTCAATTTTGCATAGCATAGTGGCTGACATATATTAGGCAATTAACAATGTTTATTGATCTATTGGTCATTGCCAGATCTCTATGTACCAGGTAGGTTATTTCTTCATAGCTGCATTTTCATAAAAAATACTATAGTACACAATGAAAATGTTGTATGACCAAAATTTTTCCTTGTTCCAAATAATGGCCTATTTCACACAGTATCCAATATAAGAAAACATAAATTTAAAAATAAATTAAATTAAAAAATAATTTGGATAGATATTTTGGAGCTATTTATATTGGGGTTTTTTCCTAACATAATTTGTGGGAAAGGAATTTTTAGATGTTCCATTTAAGTTTCATTTTAATAAGCAAATTTCTTCATTTTCCAATTTCACACTTACCACTCTATCATTTCATGTTATTTACTTTTTTTACAGATACAAAGATTCAATACATTCAATTACAAAGAATATCATTATAACAGACTATAACTAAGATGCTGAATGGATTCATTGCAAATAAGAAGAAAAATTAAATTCAAGCACTGTAACTGTGTGTTTACTTTGTCAACATGCAGCAATTAGTATTTTTTCTTTGTTGCAACAAATGAATGACTTGTTCCACAACATTATATATGATATAGACCAAAGTCAGAATTCTGCTAATTATTTATCAAAAGTAATAGCTTGGTTATAACCCCTGGATTGGACTATTATAATCAACAATATATGTACTCAATACCAAAGCACAATAATTTATTTTGAAAAACACTTAAACATTTAAAGTTTTTTTGCACAAACAAAGCCAATGCAACCAATATTAGAAGGAAGGTAGAAAATTGGGAAAGAATTTTTACAACCAGTCTTTCTGATAAGGGCCTCATTTCTAAAATATATAGAGAATTAAGTCAAATTTATAAGAATACAAGCCATTCCCCAATTGATAAATGGTCAAAGGATATGAACAGACAGTTCTCAGATGAAGAAATTAAAGCCATCTATAGTCATATGAAAAAATGCTCTATATAACTATTGATTAGAGAAATGCAAATCAAAACAACTCTGAGGTACCACATAACACCTATCAGATTGGCCAACATGAAAAAGCAGGAAAATAATAAATGTTGGAGAATATGTGGGAGAATTGGAACACTAATGCATTGTTGGTGGAGTTGTGAAATTATCCAATCATTCTGGAGAGCAATTTGGAACTATGCCCAAAGGGCTATAAAAATGTGCATACCCTTTGACCTAGCAATAGCACTTCTAGGGCTATATCCCAAAGAGATCATACAAATGGGAAAAGGACCCACATGTACAAAAATATTTATAGCAGCTCTTTTTGTGGTGGCAAAGAACTGGAAATTGAGAGGTTGCCTATCAATTGGGGAATGGTTGAGCAAGTTGTGGTATATGAATGTGATGGAATACTATTCTGCTATAAGAAATGATGAACAGGCTGACTTCAGAAAAACCTGGAAAGACTTGTATGGTCTGATGCTGAGTGAAGTGAGAAGCAAGAGAACGTTGTACACAATGATAGCCACATTGTGTGATGACTAATATTGATAAACTTAACCCTTCCTGGCAATACAAGGATCTAAGCCATCTCCAGAGGCCTTGTGATGGAAAATGCTATCCACATCCAAAGAAAGAACTATGGAAGTTGAATTGCCATTTTTTTTTCTGTTGAGTTTTGTCTCCTCTTTCTGGTGGCTCCTCTTATTGGTTCTAATTCTTACTTACAACATCACTAATGTGAAAATATGTTTAATAGGAATGTATATGTATAGCCTATATCAGATTGTATGCCATTTTGGGAAGGGTGGTGGGGAGGAAGAGGGAGAAAAATTTTAAACTCAAAAGCATATGGAAGGGATTGTTGATAAATCAAAATAAATTAATAAAAACTTAAAAAAGTAAAAACATTTAAAGACTATACTGGTGTTTTCAAAAGTTGATACCATTTGTGAAGGAGAATTTAGTATATCATTTTCAAATTTACACAAGCCTTAATTTAGTGAAAATACATATATAATTATACAGTGCTTTTTTCATAGTGTCTTTTAATAAATCCCATTTCATATTGACCAAAATTATCTAAAAGAGTGTAAAAAAATGTCTTTTTCAGTTAAGGAAAAAAATAGGTACAAGAATTTATGAAGTATATAACTTTAATGGTGAAGATTTTCTGACCATTTCTACTTTGTGCCAACGTGAAGCAATGATAAGTCAAGGCCAATTTAAAGTCTGGAAAAGGAATTTGAGATGCATGAGTTGCTTGTGGTGAAGCAATTATTGTCTCAGAGGCTTTTTGTTCATCATGCCATAAATTTTACATCAGTCAAATAGCATATCTGCAATGCAGAATTTGTGGTTCATGTACGAATCAATTATATACATATATATATTATATATCATATCAGGGGATAAATTATTCTATTTCAGGAAAGTTACATGTAAACAAAATATGCTCATTTCATGATTCATTAAGGCCCCTTGTGAACACTGTCCTACTGTGGAAGTATTTCTTAGCTTTGTTATTAATATCTGGTAAACTCTATCAAAATGGAGTAAACAGAAATTGTATTTTTATTAATGAAAAAATCACAATTTTTCAGATAGCAATACAATCATATTAACTTTTCTGAGGCAGTTATTTCTCATATTAACTTTTCTGCGACAGTTATTTCTAATCAGCTCACATTGGAGGGGAGTTCAAATGAATTGTCCCAAAGAAAATCTTCTGAGTTAAGACATAATAGAAAAACCTATCAATCAATTAGCAAAAAACTTACTGAGCATCCATTACATCCCTAGCACCATGCTAGAGAGTAAGAGGCCTACAAATTATGAATGAGACAAAGAATTATAAACCACCCTAGTAGATAGTGTCTGTCTGTAGGTAATCTGTAGGTGAATATGGAATAGTCTCAGTCATAGTTTTCCACCTGTATACTAACTAGAGTGCTCACCATCAGTCTGAACATCTTTAGTACATAGGAGAAAAATACAAAAGGCAATGTGATATATTCAGAAGAACATTGGGTTTGAAATCAAAAGATAATTTCAGAACCAAGTTCTTCTACTTACGGGTGGCCTGGAGCAAGTTACTTATTCTTGGGCAGAGTCTATGTCAATAAATTAATGTCATATGAGAGATTTAGTTGGACTTGATGATCTCTAAAGAGGCTTCTTGTTCCATATCCAACAACATGCTTATTTTTTCCACATCTGAAATAAAATCTAATTCTAATTTGTTATAACCTTCCCTTGCCCTGAATCTAAATTCATTGTTTTGTATTATTTCTTATTCCTTGCCACAGCAGTTTCTATATTATCTCCAATGCTTTTGCTATTCTTTCTTCATAGTGAGGTCCAGATAAGTTTTTTCATTAAAAATAATTTCATGAATTATAATCTACTTCTGAATAGGTTTAGGAATTCTTATATTTTCTAAGTTAAACAGATATTTATTAGGTTGAACCTAAGAAGCTCAAAAATCATTGTTATTCCAAAGTGAAATTGTCAAAACTGAAAGAGATTAGAAAAGAAAATAATTAGTACATTAGGAAGAATCCACTTTAGGTACTTAAAAAACTTGCTAACAATTAGAATTATCTAAAAGTGAAAAGAGGTATTTTTGGAGGTAATAGGTCTCCATACACACATTGGAGGTTTTCAATCAAAGACAGAATGACTACATGCTGGTTATCACTGTAAAAATGGATACTTGTTGATGCCAAGGTCATTCCCTGCATCCTGAACCTTGGCATCTTTGATGTCTGACCAAGCTTTAGTCTTCAATCCCATTCATAGCCTTTGGAACAAATTGTTTGCATCTGCCTATTCACCAGAGGAAGCCTTCACATGCTTGGATTAGACACCTCACCTAACTCCTCTACGGGTTTGAGACTCCTCGGTTACTTTTATCTTGGTTTAGCACATCTGCCAAAATGATTTGTTGGACTGTGTTTACTACACATCCTACAACATCTTGGAGCCACAGGTGAGAGTTAGATGAATCTGGTGGACTCCAAAAGTGGAAAACAGCCCTGAAAAGTGCTCAGCAGCCCTCACACCTCAAGTATTAGTCTTCCCTGAACACACCCTACACTCCAATAAGGTTATCAAGTATATCAAGTGTATATATTGAAATTAGACTTGACCTGCAATCTCATTGGTGTAAAGAATGTACTCTGAGGGAATTTCTACCAATGAAGAATAGCATCTGCTCTACAATTTATAGTTTTAAGAGACTTGCTGAGCCACTGATAGGTTAAACAACTTGACTAGATTCACACAGCCAGGAATTACCAGAAGGAAATTTCACTATTATAGGTCTTCCTACTGCTCTGTCCTGCTCTTTAACTACTTTAAAATGGTGCCTCTAATACCTAGACTTTATATTGATACAATTATTTACCATAACATGCAATTAATATTTGAAACTACAACATTAATATTCTCTGAGGTTCTAGATTCTCTAGAAGAGTGCTTCAAAATAAAACAGAAATAAGGGCCAACAAACCATGTATAAGGGTTATTGTGGGCCATATATTGACTTAATTTAAATGTAAAAAAGTTTAAAATGTAATATTATCTATGCTTTATTATATTAAAAAAACTTTCTGAATTACATTCTAATCTGATTTGTAACCTAGGCTATATATTTGATAGCTCTACTCTAGCTATCTTAGTTGGAAGCAAATTTGTCAAGGGTTGTAAATCTGGTGCAGGGCATTATATGATTGGTCTCTGAACCTCATGAAGATTTATTTATCCATAGTGGTTCTTAAAAAACAGTAAATTCTATTGTATGCATAAGCATATATGTGCATGGAGGCAACTAGGTGGCTCAATAAATAGAGCATTGGGCCTGAAGTCAGGAAGACCTGAATTCAAATCCAACCTCTGATACTTACTAGCTATGTTGCCTTGGGCAAGTCACTTAACCTCTGTTTGCTTTGGGAAAAGAAATGGCAAACCACTCCACTACCTTTGCCAAGAAAACCTCATGGATAATATTGGAGTGATATGGTCCACACGGTTACAAAGAGTTAGACACAACTGAACAACAATATGTGTGTATGTGTACTAGTGAAAGAAATTTTACAAATTGTTCAAAATAAATTTCTAGAAAACCTCTTAAAGTTCTTCTTGGTTGGCTCATGTTCCTCCTGTTTGAGTTTTCATTTGTTTTTCTCTCACTGGAGACCATCACTGCTCTCCTCATCATAACCCTTACTATAAAGAAAATTATTATAGCTGTCACTGAATGATGTTAATATTAATTCTAAGAAGAATGAGTGATAATTAGCTGTTGATAAATGTCATCCAGGAAAGCACTACGGAAAAAAGCAGTCTTTCTTCAAACCCATTAAATAGCTCAATCCACATGGCATGGCTATAAAATAGTGGTAACTCATATTTGCCTTTGGATTTAATGAAATGTAAAAGTGGTGCTGGTCAATGAATACCCAATCCTTCAATCATGGGCAGTGTGCTCCATCTAGCATCAACATACTGGATAGTTGGTGAGCCTAATAGCAGAAATATATGATGTGATGGACTGCTCCTTCCCTATGCAGAACCTGTGCAGCTTCCTGCCAGGTTGATGAAAAGCCTTTTAATTGGCTATCTAGTCAGAATTTAGTCAGCATATAAAAGGTTTGAACAGAAGAAATCCATATCAGTTCCCTAGTGGAAAGTGGGGCAAGAATTACCATAACTCTCTGCATTGTGAAGAAAAATAAGTGCTACCACTGTCTATCTTTTCTCCCCACCATGGCTACCATGTAACAATAGTTGCATCTGTTTCTTCTTCCCCTGTTTTGTTCATATTTAACTGAGCTTAGGGAAAGAGAATAGACCAGATTACCACTTTTTGAGCTTCAAAAATTCAGAAGAGCCACCAAAACTTATATAACTGGAGTTCATGGTAGGGTGTGCCAGTAGCTGCAACAGTCCAAGATACTGAGGATTCAGTTCTGAGAAGCAACTTGCTTGACCGATTTGAACGGTGAGTCAATGTAGAAGCCAAGATACCACTTCCTGAAAGCTAGGGAGTGGCTCTTGATAATCAGCTATGCTGCAGCCAGCAGTGAACTTGGTTGGAAGTAATACTTTGTAATAATCATTTTAAGATTGAACATACTCTCCTAGGAACTTAATTGATATGTAGATGGGAGAAGGTTTGCTGGGTAAGAGTACCAGTGGGGTTTGTATAAAACACAACTCTATTGTTGTCTAAAAAAAAAACAAAACGTATTTCATACCCACCCTATCCCTAACCTAGTCATAATGTGAAAAAGGCTATTTCTTCCTCAGGCATATTCCCTTCTCCTGCTACCTGGTTCCCTGATCCTTTCTGTCCTGTCCTTTTTCAGAAACTACTATACCCCAAAATCTTCATATCAGGAAACTTTATATTTGGTATATCCTAGACTAGAAACTTTAATTTTTCTAGCCAAGTGGGATTACACTGCCTGGCAGGTAGGTGGCATGGATAGAGCACTGTGCTTAGAATCAGGAAGACTCATCCTTGTGAGTTCAAATCCATCCTCAGACACTTACTAGCTATGTAGTCACTTAATGCTGTTTGCCTCAGTTACTAATCTGTACAATGAGTTGGAGAAGGAAATGGCAAACTATTCCAGCATCTTTGCCAAGAAAACCCCAAATGGGGTCACAAAGAATCAGACACAACTGAAAGGACTGAACAGCAGATCATACTATCACCTCAGGGATGAGAAATCAATTGGACTCTCCTTGAGAATGCCTGTTCTTACAAAAACAATGAGCAGCTGTGAAATAGAATAGACCAAGATACTAAAAATGATTCAGCAGCTGCCTTGGTCTGTTTTGAAGTGTAGTCTTAATGTCATTAGACTATTGTGTATGCCTTCCTGCAATGGTGTAAACCATTATGTTCTTGAATCCCTACTAACATTCCTTCCTAACCTTATCTGTTCCCCTTTGATAGTTTTAAGTTTCAGTCCTAATACAATGTGAATGGTCAGTATACTAACCCATCTCCTCTTGCTGGTGTCCCAGCCTCCTGCTCTTTTGGGTATCTTAAATGAATAGATGTGACCTTCCTTTTGAGGAGCCTTCCTTTAACTTCCTCAAATAAAAATGTCAATTCATCAATAAGAATGTATTAAGTACCTACTGTATGTCAGGAATTATAGTAAGAACTGGGAATACAAAGAATTCCAAAACATAGTCCTTGACTACAAGGAGTTCAGTCTAATGGGGGAGACAGGAAGCAAAGTAGAAGGTATAAGAAGACTAAAGAGATAGGTGGGGTGGGGATTGGTTATGAAGAATTTTGAAAACTGAAAGATTTTATATTTGAACTTGCAAATGATAGGGAGCCACTGGAGTTTATTGATTATGGACATAACATGGTCAGACAAGTGCTTTAGGAAAATCATTTTGGAAGCTAAATGGAGGTGGAATGGAGTGGAGAGAGACTTATTGCAAGCAGGATCTTCATCAGGCTATGGAAATAATCTAGGCATGAAGAGATTAGGACCTGTACTGGGATAGCACAATATTTGAAGACAGAAAGGAGCATATTCAAGAGATATTGTAAAGGTGAATAGGTCTTGGCAAGAGATTGGATATGGGGGAGGGGATGAGAGAAAGTGAGGAGTTGAGAATGACGTTTAGTTTGTGAACCTAGGGGACTGGGAAGATGGGGATATCCTTGACAGTATAATGGAAATTTGGAAGGGAGGAAGGATTTAGGGGGAAAACTAATGAGGGTCTATTGCTTTTGATGTTGACTTACTCATTTAATCCTTCTGCAAAGCCCTTCTAGTCTCATTAATGGCCTCTGACACTTAATACCATGAAATCATAGATGCAGAGCTAGAGGATACCTGAGACACTAATAAATCTAACTCATATTTTTAATAGATGAGGAAACTGAGTGCAAGAGATTTAGGTACTTGCCCAAAGTTATACAGCTAGTAAGTGTTCACAGTACATAGCAGAATCTTCACTCAGAGCTTCCTAATTCCAATCCTGATGCTCTATCCACTAAGCAACCTAGTTTTCAGAAGTGATATGTCTTCAGATCAGTGGGACTGAATAGGGTTGGTGTTTTGCTATATATAAGCACCCTCTTTTCCCTCAACTTTTCACCCCTTTCCCACATTTCCCCTTCCCTTCCCCTTCTGCTGCAAAAGTGTAACATGACACAAAGGAAAGGAAAAATGGGGTTAAGTCTCTCAGAGTTGGTGAGTTGATACCCTGCAGATCTTTTATTTTTAATTGCTTTAAGATGTATAAAAGTTTTCCTTGTTATTTCTTGGGGTCCAGTGGTTCCTCCTAGACAAAGAAAGACTTCATCATACTTCTTTGAAGAAGTAGGGGACTAAAGGTGTGGAACAGTATATAAAATGTAGAACTTTAAAAAAAAATGGTGGTTAATTTTTCTGAACTCTTTTTTTTCCATCTTTTTTATTCTTGTTATAAGAAATGATTTTATGTGAGGACAAATGAGATTATATTGGGGAATATTGCTTCTAAAAACAAGATATCAACTTTTAATAGCCTTGTGTGACAAGTTTCTGATATATTCTATATTAGATTAATTGTTGCAAGCCTTTAGAAAACATAAAGATAGACTATTCCTTCCAGTTATATTCAAAAGATCCATAATACCATAAGAAATACTTAATTCCAGTATTCTCAGAATTCCCTTCAAAATCTGAGAAACAAAACTAAAATCTTAGAATGTCAAATCCAAATGGTTACTCTATAGACTTTACTTAATTAAAATGTCATCTGATCATTTGGCCTTGCCAGATGCATGTGACCAAGGCACAGTCAATAATGGGCAAACAACTGGACCCACATATATGGAATTCATTCATTCATTCATTTAGCAAACATTTTTAATAGCTACTCTGGAGCAGGCACTACACTAGTTACTGGGGTACATAAATTAAAGTGTTAGCCCTACAGGTGTTTACATTCTGCTGGAAGGAAAAAATGTGCACATTGAAAATTGAAGATATAATCAAGGTTGGAGTGACTGTTGAAAGGTATACACAAAAACATATTAGTGGAGCTATGGAATGGTACATTAATTCTAGAAAGCAATTTAGAATTATGCAAAGAAAGTGTGCATTACCTTTGACACATCAGAATGTGAGCTCCTAAATGGTAAGGAACATGTTTTTGCTTTTATTTATATCCTCACTGCTTAACACAGTACCTGACACAAAGGAAGTGCTTGATAGATTTTTTTAGATGATAATGATGATGAAGACCCAGAGATTACACTGCTAGGAATATAAATCAGAACATAAAAAAGTAAAATAAAAGACCCACATACAACCTAATATTTAATATAATACTTTTTGTAGTAACCAAAGAACTAGAAACAGTATTTGCCAATTGACTGGGAGAAAAGATAAACAAATATTTGGCACATGGAAAATAATTGTACTGTGAAAACAAACATCCTAAATACAAAAAAACATAAAAAACTTGGATTAAGTGATAGAAAGCAGTGTAAGCAAAACCAGAGAAACAAAATGTACAAAAGATATAATAAAGAAACTGGAAAGAACAGCAGAAAAAAAGATAAAAACTCACAACTAAATTCTGTGAAATTATAAGGACAAAACAGCCACAAAAAAGAAAACATATAATGGACACATTACTACTTTCCATTTCTTGGCAGAAGTAGGAAAATATTGGAGGGGGGCTAAAATATTCCATATCCATCTGTGCTTTTGGATATTTTGCTTAGTTTTGAAATTTTTTATTTTATCCCTCATTTTTAATTATTAATAACAAGGATTGTTTTTCAAGATGAGAAATAATGAAATACAACATAATAAGTATTAACACCTACTATATGCTAGGCATTTTGCTAAGTGCAAAATATATGTGATGAATAGAACAAATTATATCAAGAAAAAGTATTTTAAAAAGATAATCACATGAAAATATATACACAGCAATGAGACAGTGAAAAGAGATCATCATTAGGAAATGATGGTAACTTGATGTTTTCTTTTATTTGTATCACTTTGCAAGTTATCCATTGAAGAATAGAATTGAGGTAAAGAGTTTTCTTTTGAAAATTCCTTTGAAGAATAGCTATTATTTTTATATGTTTAAGCTAGTTCCCTAAAAATATTGATTATCCAACCCTTAGTAGAGGTTCTGTCCCCTACATATCAGTTTCCCATTTATCCTAATTGCATTGATTTTGTTAGTACAAAAGAATTTCAATTTCATTCATTGAAATTCTCTATTTTATCTTGTGTTTGTCTGCCTAAGAATTCTGTGATACTATAACTTTAACTATAAATAATACCTATATATTACATTTAATGTATTACATTGTATGTGTGTGTGTGTGTGTATCCTTCAATATCCAGGTAATGTATACATTTTGACCTTTTTATAATATATAGTACAAGTTGTATTCTCAAACTAATTTCTGAATACTTCTTTCCATTTTTTCCAGCTGTTCCTATCAAGTAAAGATTTCTTCCTCAAGAACTTTGTGCTCTCATTGTTTATTCAAAACTAGGATTTGCATTCAGTTATTTCTGATTTATCCTTATCTGAATTGTTCTATTTCATTTTCCCCTTTTAAGAAGTACTCAATATTATTGATTCCTGTGTTATAGTATAATTTGAGGTTTAGAAGTACTATTCTCTATCATTCTTTTTATTATTTTATTTGAGATTCTATATATTTTGTTCTTCCAATGAATTGTTAGTATTTTATCTAGCTCATAACAATGACCCTTGATTGTCTTTTTGATGATATAAATGCTGCTGAAGAGAAATAAAGACAAATAAGGATAGGTAAATACTTTCAATTTCTTAGTGCTCTGACAGTTTTATACCTGATTTCCCAGCAGCTCATATGTCTTGAGAAGTATTTGTATAAAGTTTTGTAAGTCCTAACTGTCAACTAAAGGTAACATGGTTGTAAAATCCTTATTTTTGGTTTCCTGTTTTAATCAGCTATTTAGTACAATGAATTGTGGGCTGGACCTGGAGTCAGGGAGACCCAAATTCAAATCTAGTTTAAGACACATACTAAGACCATGAGCAAGTCACTTAACCACTGTCTGCTTCAGTTTTCTCATCAATAAATGGGGATAATAATAGCACATACTCTATAGGGTTGTTTTGAGGATAAAAATGAGACATTTCTAAAGTGTTTAACAAACCTTAAAGTATTATATAAAGGCCATTATTATGGCTGCTTTATTATCTATTCTCATATATTGGTATTGAATATTTCTCCTTTGGAAGATTGACTTTTTCTTGTTAATTAGAGATGATGCAGAAGTGTGTTGATAAATCAACAACCCACAGCTACTTACCCAAAGGGAAACTGTCAGCAGGCTATTTTACTAAGTGTTCATCCAGGTGCTGACACATCTGGAACCTGGTCCAAGGTGAAATATCATGATAACTTATTTTCGATGTATCCACACCATAGATGTTGATTGATTAGCTCTCCCATCAATGATACTCCATTGTTTTTCCTTATGTTCCACTCCACCCCTTTTGAAAGGAGTAACCTTGACCTAGTAACTACAGGCCTGCCTTTTATATCCTTTGTGTTATATGTTACATTTTATTGACTATATTTGATTTCAAATTTACTAGGACTCTAAAAAGGATTAAATGAAAGTAGATTTCATCTCTAGGGGCAGCTTGGTGGCAGAGTGGATAGAGTGCTTGGCCTAGAGTCAGAAAGACTCATCTTTCTGAGTTCAAATCTGGCCTCAGACACCTTATAGCTGTGTGACCCTGGGGTAGCTACTTAATCCTGTTTGCTTTTGCTTCCTCATCTGTAAAATGAGCTGAAGAAGGAAATGGCAAAGATTCTAGACAAGAAAACCCCACATGAGGTCACAAAGAGTTAGACACAACTGAATAACAAAAAGAATAACTTCCAAAAGCCACTGAACCAACTTAACAGGTTAAAATATTTTAGTCACTGGGGCTATAGCAGTGCTATTTAGATGACTTTCTCTATTACTCATTTTCTACTGATCAAAGAATTTGCAGCTAAGTGCAGAACCTGTGTAAGGCCTTGAAATGCAGTGATAAAGAATCTCCCATTTACCTAGAAATTAAGTGAATGATCAGAGGGCAACTAGGTGGTGCAGTGGATAGAGCACCAGCCTTGGATTCAGGAGTACCTGAATTCAAATCCAGCCTCAGATACATAACACTTACTAGCTGTGTGACCCTGGGCAAGTCATTTAATCCCATTGCTTAGACAAAAAAAAAAAAAAAAAGAAAAGAAAAAGAAAAAAAGAGGAAAAATAAATTAAGTACATGATCTATTTAGATTTTGATTCCTTGTAAGAGAATTCAAAGAAAATAATCTTACATAATAATATTAATGGTGTTGATGTGTTCCTTACATGTTCACTGACTGTCCCAATTTTGTAATATTCTCCTTACTCATTTCTTCCTCCTGGCTTCTCCAGCTTTCTTCAAGTCCCAACTAAAATTACTTCTTTTATGAGGAGTCTTTCTCCATCACTTTTAATTCTAGTGCTTTGTCTCTGCTGATTATCTCTATTTTTTCTGTATATTTATTGTTTATTCATAGTTATTTACATGTTCTTGCCCCCATTAGACTATGAACTTCTTGAGAAGAAGGACTATCTTCGGCCTTTACGTGTATTCCCAATGTTCAACACAGTGCCTGACGTATATTAAGCACTTAGTAAATATTAATTGACTGACTGACTCCTGAGGAGACCACACCTTTCACTCTCTGGTAAGGACAGAGTATGAAATAGAACACCAAGGGTAGATCCAGGAATATTCAGAATCATTTTGCCCCAAGTTGTCTAGGGGAATTTCAACCTATTTTCACAAAGCATCAAAAAAGACTATTTGAAGTACCTTTTTCATAAAGCTACTGATTAAGTTAAAGCAAAAGTCACAAATTAATCCTAATATCCTAATAGGTGAAGTATAATTGTAATTTTGAAAAAAATGCACAGGTTTGCAAATTGAAAATTACTAATGTGTTCCATTCAAGAATAATGAAAATTGATAAAATGAAGCTTATAATCATATTATCTAAATGACATGTCATAAATAGGCTAGGTTAATGGAATTCATTAAAAGTAAAGGTTCCTAAAATAGGTTCTACAATTACTACTTTACCTTCATTCTTGTACCATTCTGTAGGAATTTGGCATAAGATTTTCTATTATTTTAATATGATGTGCTGATATCACATTACCTTTTCATAAATATGGCATCCTATGTTATACAGTGGTTAAAATGTAATAATAAGGGTCTGGTTTCTTTTTCATTGCTTTAAATATATACAATATTGAACCCTCACAATCCCAGGGTCTCAGTTTTCTGAACATTAAAATAGTAATACCAATTGTTTCCACCTGGACTATAATATAATGCAGTACCATAACATACCACACTATGATATGGTATGGTATGGTACATATCACAATATAGAATATCATACCTGTCACACCACACTATACCAAGGTATACATTCTATAGGCAGCACAACATACCTACCATGTCATACCAAGGGACACCATGCCATGCCATGTCATAACACCAAATCGCACCATGTCATACCATACCACACCACACCACACCACACAGACCATACAAAAATGCATTTGCTGAGTTCTGAATCCTGTGTTAGGCATGGGAAGAACTATTAGATTAGATAAGATGCAACCTGTATCTCAGAATCTAGTATGGGGATGAGACACCAATAGAAATATCTGTAATGCTGAATATTACATGATAATCCTGTTAGAGACTTACAACACAGAGTGCTTTGGGGGAGTCTGATTGAAGAAGGTGACATATAAGATGGGATATAAAACATGGACAAGAATTCAAAAAGGAAAAATGATTCTTTTTAGACATGGAGAATAGTATGAGCAAAGGAACAGAGGTATGGTACCTTGAGTTTTTATGCAAAGAAATGTTTCTGTCTATGAGAAACTCAAATGAACTCTTTCTTATAAACTACATAGAGAACAACATGGCATAGTAAAAGGGCCAATCATATTTAAACACATAAAATCCAAGTTTGAGTTCCAGGCCTGTCACTCATTTTTTTTTTTTTTTGCTTAGGCAGTTGGGGTTAAGTGACTTGCCCAGGGTCACACAGCTAGTAAGTGTCAAGTGTTTGGTCTGAGGCCAGAGTTGAACTCAGGTCCTCCTGACTTCAGGGCTGGTGCTCTATCCACTGTGCCACCTAGATGCCCCTCTATCACTCTTTAGTTATTCTTCCTTAGGCAAGTCATTTTGCTTCTATTATTATCAGTTTCCTCATGTGCAAAATGGAATTAATAATCCCTGCCTCATCTACTTAACAAGGTCTCAAGTTAAATAATGTATGGGAAGGTACTTTGAAAACTATAAAATTGTACATTAAAATGTTATTAATGTTAAGCCATATGTTGTAAAACATAGAGGCCATAAGGAGAGAAGGGAAGAGTGATGGCAACCAGAACTTTAGCAAAAATACAAATACTTTTATAATAGAAATTGAACCCAATATGAGCATGTTACAGAATAACAAAATTCAGTATTTTATATCTTCAAGTTCCAAGTGACCTTATGGAGTTGCATAGAATCATCAAAGGGGAACTAACACTTATAGAGGATTGGTCAGATTTTGGAAGATGAAGTGGGCAAACATAGTACCTATATTTAAAGGAAAAAATCTAATTCTGGAAATGATAGAACTATAAGTCTTAGTCTCAAATCTAGGTAAATAAAGGAGCAAATCATGAATGAAATCAATTTGTAAGCAACTACAATATTATGGGCTACTAGGTAAAAAAGAAAAATAACATGGTTCCATTAAGAATAAATCCTATCAGACTAATGGACTAGTGACAAGCCTGATAGAGCAGAAAAATCAATAAGACACAATGTGTCATGACTGTAGTGTGGTCTTTAGTTTATACTTATAAAAATTATTCTCTGACCAGAGAGGGTCATCATTATCAAAACTATCTATTGAGTTTGGGACATTTAACATCAATACCTAAGAGACTTGAAGTTCAAATTCAGGGAAAAAAAATCCTCTTAATCATGGTGGTCATGTAGATAGGGAAGTTAGTCTTTTCCTAGACATAGATAATTAGAAGAAGCTTTCACTTGGCATAAGATCCACTCATTAAAATGTTAAGAAAGGAATAACAAATGACTAAGTGCTTACTTTGCTAAGTGTTATATTTTCTATTACGCTGTTAGATTTTAAGAACTTTAATTTGACTGTTAGTACTTTAATGTAAGTTCCTTGTCCAAGAAACAGAGGTGTAATCCCACCTTAACTCTAGCAGGGAAACACAGGAAGTTTCCCAAAAGCCAATCATTAGTCAAATAAATGGGAGTGAATTACAGAGAGAGAATAGGGGCAAGAATTACTCAAAGGTAGCAAGAAGTAATATTTTAAAAAGTTTTAAAATGGATAAAAGTCTTATGTTCTAGCTCTGGATCTACTAGTAACTTGTTTTGTGTCCTTTGGTAAGTTTTATCTATAAAATAAATAGGCTGAACTAGGATATCTTTCAGGTCTCCCTTACAACTTTAACATTCTATATCTGGCAAATGATTTATAGGATTACTTATAACTTAAATTTAGTTTCATTAAGTGTTTTTGTAGTGTAATCATGGGTTACAGAAACCCAAGATCACAGAGACATTGGACTGATCCTTTAATAGGATCATAGAACCCTTTGGGGGAACTTTTCTGGAAGAAAACATAATACTTAGGATAGACTATAGAAAATTATGAGCATAGCAAAGTTTATTTTTTCTTCCCCATCTTACCTTAGTATTGGGATTAACATAACCTTGAACAGGGGATTTTAACCCAGGTTTCAGGAAAACACAAAAATCAAGGAATAAGCTGATGACATTTGCACCAGTGAGTCAAAAGAGAGAAGACAAGTATGTGACAAAGGAATGGATTAGAGCTGAGACCAAGCTGAATCAACAGTTGGTGAGATCAGGAGTATCACTTTAGGACACTTGAGAATTGGACTGACTCAACTATCTCATACATAATCTGGGGGAGTCTCTCTATCCTAAATCTAAAAGGAACAGATACTATAAAGATCTGATACTGGAAGGGCTGAAAAGCTGTCCATCTTTTTTTATCTCCATTACCCTAATCATCTCTACATTTTCCCCTTTTCTGTTTAAGATCAGACTTTCTTTTTTTCCAAGTGCACTGTATCTCTTGTCTGGCTATTAGGGACATGGCTAGCACTCCAGCCTGCAGATCAAAAAGATTTTGAATAAAGCTTAGAGCTGACATAGAAAAAATCCAGTAAATCCTGTCCTTTGATCTTATTTTGCTAAACTCTTAATAACTTATTTTTAATAAGTTATTAATAAGTTAATAATAAAACTCTTTAATAACTTTAAACTGGTATTAAAGTTTTACAAAATGTTTCCCCTACAATACCACTAAAATTGTTTCCTCCTTATTTTTTCTGATGAAGTAACTAAATCTCATTATCAGGCCCAATGCCTCCATGAAGGCAGAGCCCATAGGCATTAATAATTAAGAAAGTATTTGAGCATAGTAAGGGGTAATCTTTGCCTAGGGTTAAAATTGAGAGGAAAAAGTCTGAGTAGAACAATTGCCTAGGTGTCTGCAGAATGCCAAGATCATAGTTGCTAAAATGAGTGGGTTAAGTCGGCCATTCAAAAAAAATTTGGATCTGAGGAAGTTGGTAGACTAGTAAACCAGAATTCAAGAAGTGCCTAGGAGTTTTTGGTTCTGCTCATCTCCAAAACTTATATCTTGTTGTTGTTGTTGTTGTTTTTAATAGCAGCTTTGATTTGCTTGTAAAGTGACTTATCTATATCCAAAGGTATTGGATCCAGAGCACCAAGCAAAGACTCCTATCTCCAGGTCTAATATTTTTTCTTTCCTTACTCTCAATGCTGCTAAAATAAAGTACTGTAGAAAGTCACACACTATTTCCAATTGCATCAACTACATATTTATGTAACCTAATCTCAACTGAGCCCTCCCCTCAGAAAGACAATCTTTTTACTCTTCTCAAACTAATTTCCTAATTGAGTATTTATTGGATTCCCCATAGTGACTCTTCCAAACCTTCTCTTCTTTCTTCAAGCCTTTCACGTTACACTTTTTTCAGTCCTCTCAGCAGAGGGCCTTATGATATATTTTCCAAAACAGAAGGTAGGGGTACATATGTCAGTGAATTCCCTCTTCTCCCTTATTCTAAATCTCAAGTTTCCTTGTTATCATCTTCCTTTTTCTCCTCTTTTGCTTCAAACTGATGGAAAGACATCTGGTTGTCTGTTGATCCATTAGATATGAGATAAAAAAATTGCATCAGCCCTCAAGTTGCTATTGGAGTAAAAAAATACTTATTCTATCGCAATAGCAATTTGAAGGAAGATACTATTTCTTTTCTTTTTTTTTGTACCTCTCATATTAACCACTATGTTAAAAAAAAAAAACTGCCTGGCACATATATGCTTGTTGAATGAATGAATGAATGATTTTCAAGTAACCCTTCTGACTCTCAGCACTAGTACAATTGTAGCTAAATGTCTGTTAAATTGTTGGAAGGCCAGACAACTTGGATTCAATGTTATAAAGTCAGAAAATGTGTCTGGTGGCTTAAGGAAAATGTTGAGTCCATTCCTATCCCAATATTTACTTGGCAAGGAATATGACCCTACCTAAGGGACTGATTAATAATTATCTGTGTCCAGGGCATGCCACCTTGATAAAGGGAAGCTTTGAAAGGGAGGAGAATGGAGTCTTATACAAATGATGATGAATTATAACTACTAAAATACATAAAAGCAAGTGGGGATCCACAGGGAAGGTTTTCTGTGACATGTAAAAAGGAGGGATTACAATATAGTGGAATGGACACTGGATTTGGAATCAGAGTACCTGAAATTGAATCCAGGCTCTGTTGCTTCCTGCCTGTGTGAACCCAAAAGTGTCACATAATCTCTCTGGGCCTCAGTTTACTGATCTATGAAATGAAGGGATTGACTAGAAAATCTCTAAATACTTTTGAGCTTTAAATCTATGATCCTACTATAATAACTTTAAGACCTAATACAAATTTGGGAGGGGGGGTTGACTCCATATTATAACACAGAGCTTTATGACAGGGCTAGGTGGCCTGATTCTTACTTAGAAACTAGGGAAGAAAGGATTAGAGAGGGATTATAAACTTTGACTATTCTTTTATGTAGGGCCAATGCTTGGGTTTCTGCTCTTGCTTGGTAGTTACTGTTTCTACAATCTAGTTAGAATGGTCCACTAGTCATGGTTATTCTAAGTACAGAAATGACCAATAAAATTCTGAGCTCCCTACCCACATCAGGAAATCTATGTCTTAGTGGAATTGTTATATTAAACCACTCTGCTGGCCAGTAGTTATTCACAGATTGTGACACAGCATTGCAGAGAAATTCACCAGTTAGAAAGCCAGTAACACTAATATGCTACTGATAGGGCTAGGAATTCATATGGGAAACAATTGGAATTATGCAGGAAAAGTTACTAACCTATTCTTATCATTTTACCAGCAATTTCACTAGTGGACATATACCCCACAAGGACATCAAAGACAAAAAATAATGATCCTACAGATACCAAATATCTGTAGCAGCAATATAAGTGAATCATACAGTGACAGGATGAATGTGTTATATAAAATATAATGGGATATTCTCTGGCAAAGTGTACAATATTCTGTCCTAGAAGACTCTACCCCTCTGTCACAAGAAAGGACACATGTTTCATTTTACTCTATGACCTTAGTTGTTTTTTTTTTCCTTCTTCTCCATTACGTTAGAGTTCAACTGCCTTTCAGTGATCTTTCCATTTATGTTTATTGCTCCACCAACAGTATATGAGTGTGTCTATCTTACCATAGTCCCTTGAACATAAAATATTCTAATCTTTTCTTTTCTCATCTTTCCATGCCACATCACTTAGAATTACTCAATTTATTCCAGACATATCTCCTATTACCCTGGCCCATAGGATAAAACATCTTATGTCAGATTTTCAGGTTTGAAAATTCTAAGGAAAGATTGGAAGAGGATAATAGACAAAAAATTCTTGCGCTGTGATGTCTTACAAATGGGAATGTCCTCCCTTTAAATGGCCATATTTGAAATGTGGGCATGTTATGATGATGCCAATCCAATATGAACCTCATAAGCCCAAGCATATGACCACTGACAAGTCACTTAGTCAATCAGCAAATGTTTTACTATGTGCCAAGCATTGTGCAAAGTTCTGCAGATAGAAAGAGATAACCTTCTCAAGGAATTTATGCTCTCTATGTAAACTCTGTAAGCTTTAGTTTCCTCATGTTTAAAATGGGATTAATACCACCTATGGTTCCAATTTCATAGAATTGTGAAATTCAAATGATACAATGTATATAAGTTTTGTTGAAAACTTTGAAGCACTATATAACCATCAGTTATTATAATCCTTAATATTTTGTTACACATGACACTGTAGAAGCAAATGATGATGACACTGTGATGTCAGCTATAGCATAATAGTGCTTGTCAGAATTTTATTAACTGACTTTCTCCAGATACCATCCTTAGAGTGAGGGGCTTAGAGGTTTGGTGAGGAGCTGGTCTATTTGGACAATTGATCATAATCAATCATCAATGACAAAGCATTTATTATGCACCTAGTATGTCCTGGAGATTGTGCTAGATTGTGGGATAGAAGAGCAAAGACTGAAAAAATCTGTACTCACAATGGCAGAGAAATCAAAAGTGATGAAAAAAAATCACCTCCACTCCATCCAACAGAGTCAGTGAAGGAATAGGTCAGAAGTAAAAAACCTGGGAGCTATATTCTTGCCATATTCAACCTCTAGGTGCTAAACTACTCCTTCTGTGCTATGGAGTATTCAGGGAGGACTAGCACGTCTTGTGTGAAGGCTTCCCTAGCCCTTTTCAGGGCTGCTCATCCACCTTTAGTGTCCACCTGATTGACCCAATTCTCATCTGTGGCTCCAAGAAACTATAGTATAAGCAGCAACCACACCCTGGTAAACCTCAGCAGATAGACTAAATGAGGTTGTAAGTAACTGACAGACCTCAAAACCATCAGTGAAGTAGGGGGATATCTACCCCAAGCTTATGAAGACTTTCCCTGGCAGAATGGGTAGATGAGAACAGTTTGTTCCAATGCTCATGAAGGAGACTGAAACAAGTGTTGTGGTCAGACATCAAATATGCCAAGGTCATCCACTGAATCCTGGGCCACTGTCAGTCATTGTAACTTTTGTCTTGCCACTGGATTTTAATGACTCTGGAAGACATAGTGAGGCTGACAGCTTAGTGCAACTCTGCCTCATTTAAATCTAATTCATGCTCAAGTCCAGACATCACCCTGTGATGTCATTGGCCCTCTTCAAAAATGAAGACCAAATAACAAGAACCTAGACTTTGAACAGATGCCCAGTGCCTGGTCCAGAAAGTAGGAAGTAGGGAGAGGGCAAAAGGGAAAATGCTGTGGCAAGCAGTTCAAAAGATTGTTCTCCCATACAGTACCTGAGGTGATCAGTTTGCTGATTACCTTTCCTTCACTTTTCATTGCTATTACTTAGAAGATGCTAAATAAATGTTTCTTGAATGATTTAATATTAACACCTACAAAACAATATGACCACTGACCCACTTTTTTTCTTTTAACCTTGAAAAATAAAAATTCAGAACATATTAAGTTAGCATTAATATATTATCTTTCAGTAAAGTATATAATATGCCTGCAATACTTTCCTTCCTCATCTCTATCTCTTGACTTCCTTGTTTTCCTTCAAGTCCCAGGCAAAATCAAACTCTGCCTTCCAGAGGAAACCTTTTCCAATACCTCTTAATTCTAGTGCCCCTTCTCAGTTGATTATGTCTAGTATAAACTATATATGGCTTTTTTGTACAATATTGTTTGCATGTTGTCTACCCATTAGACTGTGAGTTCCTTTAGAGCAGGGGCTATCTTTTGCTTTCCTTTGTATCCTAAAAGTTAGGTACATAATAGGAGCTTAGTAAATACTTATTGACTGCTATGGTATGGGGAAAAGTTAGCCAAAATAATAAAATATCGAGAAACTACCTAACCTGATACTTAATTTTAAATACTGCAAGTCCACTAACAAACAAGGGCATATTATTCTAAATGACTTTACATTATTCTGTAAGCTATTTGTACAAAATGGTGAGATGCATGAAATTTTGCATCATTAATATAATGTATTGAGCCAAAGAAAAACCTAATTGGCTACCATCTGTGCTGATAACAGCATAGTGCAAGGAAATACTTATTAAGCTCAGTTTGACTGGCACCCCTGTGGCTATATCTAAAATATTCAAATCCTTGTTTTAGTTTTTAGAATATTTTTTCTGTTATCTATTCTTTGTTACATGCAATCACTGAAAAGTAAAGATGTAAGACTTTTAAATGAGAAGACAGCAGAGCTGAAATCTAAGCTGGCAGCCTTAGAACATCAAATAAGAAAGTAAATGAGTTACATTTGAAAATAGTGCAAAATAACAGTGTTATGCCACTATCATAGTAGGATGCACTTTCTAGAATAAGGGATTGAACAATTTTTTTAATAGAACTTACTTTTCATTTTTCCAAAGCCATGAGATCATAATATCAACTCATTTTTTAATAATAAGTTATTACAGGACAATCCATTATTTCATTATTGTGAAGCAGAGAGAAGAGGAACGAATATCTCCATGGGACTTAGAGAAAAATTGAGGCTCACTGACTTTCCAAAATCACATAGCTATTACAGTCAGAATTGGAAATTCAAGCTGATTACCACACTCAGGTCAGGGTAAGCGGTGGGGAAAAAGGTCAATTGTATTATTATCTTTGAGCAAGAGAGTACAAAGTACAGGTGGTAAAGGGTATGGGGGAACTATGGAGGTATACACTGGCTTTGTTCCCCTTCCTGCCAACAGTGAATATCTGTATAATTAGGAAATAATCTTCTTTAGCTGAATTATATTTGTGATTTTCCAGAGTCGTTGCAAATGACTTGTCCTTATGGCTAATTACACTGTTAAGGCAAGTCTTTTGCTAGTAGCAGACATTTTTAGAGTCAGCCTTCTATATCTTTAGGGAGCCTTTCCAGTGAAAGAGTCAATTAAAGTATATTCCCCTTAGAAGGCAATGTACTAATTAAAATAAAAGTGCAACCTTGGATTTATATTATCACATTTTCCCCAGAGTATTGAAATTATGTGATCTGATATCTCATTTATCCCTACAATCCAGCTGTGAATCAGGCAGGAACATTAACCCCAATTCACAATTAAGAAAATCAGGTCTAAATATGTTAGATAAATGAGAGTCAGAGAGGTTATATAATAACTAAAATATTCCTTCTTCTAATTCTAGTCCAGTAATCTCTTCATTATGATGTTTCATACTTAGTGTATTCAAGGACACACTCTATAGTTCACAAGAGCTATGAGGAACTCTAGACAAATGAGATAATGTATATAGGGCACTTTGCAAATTGTACATGGTTCAGTAATTCTAAAATCAGATTGAGATCTTGTATATTTCACTGAATTTTACATATATGCTGTCAATATTCATTTCTTTGTATAGGAGGATACTGAGTAACACACAAATATATCCATGTATTCTTTTATAAAAAGAGGTAGCATTCATTCACATGAATAAATGCCAAATGATAATGAGTGATATTTTTGACCCATAGATGCACATAACATAATTTCTAACAAACAGAAAATAATTTATTTTTTAAAAGGATTAGTGAATCATAAGATTTAATCAATTAAAGAAGACTGCCTGCTGCTTTGCCTATTAGTCAGTCCTTTTAACCTCCCTCTAGACTTTGGACTGTGTTTAGTAAGAATAAAATGAAGCTTGCATCTTATCCTAATATCTCAGATAGCAAAGTGCCCTAATTAACAGTACTGGAACAAAAAAAATTCTCAAGAACATCATTTATAAAGAAAAATTACAGTGTATATTTCTGTGAGAAATCCACTATATCATTTCAACATAGCAAAGGAATCATAGTACCTATTTTCCAGTGTTTGTGTGAAAATCAAATTAGATAATATATGTAAAGTGTTTTGCAACCCTTAATACCCTATGAAAATATATCATTATTGTCATCAAAAGTCAAAACCTATTAAATCATATATGTTTTGGTGGGGAGTTTTACACATAAGATGATGGCAGGAAAATGAAGTGGAAATAGTTTACAGGCTCTTGAAATATAGAATTGGAAATTGGTTGAGAGGTGAGAGCCAGTAACATAGATCTGAGTGTCATTCACGTAAAGGTAATAGTTAAAACCATAAAAAAAGTAAAATAATTACTTTAATGAAAGAAAGGCAGGAGTATGGGGTGAGGGGGGGAATGGTGGTTAATAACAAAGCCCTAGTAAACACTGACAATTAAGAGATGGAAGAAAAGGAGCCAGAAAACACATGTATAAAGATTAGAATAGTTTGAACATCCTCTGCATCTATATATACTAATAAATTCTCACTACCATAACAACCTAATGACCACATCTAAATGAATATTTGTTATTTATTTCCTAAAGAAAGGTGATTAGAATTGAAGTCTATATTACTATACAAAGATTCCTGTGTTCAAATAATTGTCCTATTCACTCACCACATAAGCTGATAAAGTTTTGCACATGAATTTTGTTCTTTTTTATCTTACATAGTCTATATTAGCCATATTTGGTGAGGAAAATTACTGATATTTATTTCAGGGGAATTATAAGACAACTAATTTGATGATTGCTGTCTCACAATATCACATGAAAACTTATATATTTAATTATGTAATCTCATGTTTTATTCCCCTGATAGTTTCAATCTGTAAAAACTGGAAGGGAAATGGAGAGTTATACAAGAAATCAGTGGCAAAGTTTAGCTCAATCTAAATACTTTTCGTTTAAAAACAATTTTATTTTTAGTTCCAAATTCCCTCTCAACTTCCACATCTCCCCTCCTCCTTGAGAAGGCAAGAAACATAACACTCACTGTACATATAAAGTTATATAAAAGATATTTCTCCATTAGGCATGTTCAAAAAAAAAAAAAAAGAAATGCTTCAATCTGCACCCTGTGCCCATCTCTTCTCTATGTGGAAGTAGATCACATTTTTCATCATGAGTCTTTAGCAATTGTGGTCACTATATTGATCACTTACACTGTATTAATCACTTACTAAGTATTTCACAGTTGATCATTGTTCCAATATTGCTATTAATGTGTAACTTATTCTCCTGGTTCTGCTCATTTCACGTGCATCAGTTCTTATAAATCTTACCTAGATTTTTCTGAAATTATTGCCTTCTCTTACACCATAATAGTATTGTATCGCATTCATATACCATAACTTATTCAGCCATTCTCCAATTGATGGAAATCCCCCAAATCTTTGCCATTACAAAAAGGGGGGTTGCTATAAATATTTTTGTACATATAGGTCATTTTCCTTTTTATTTTTTTGGCTTTTTGTTGTATAGACCTACTAGCAGTATTGCTATTTAAAGGGTATGCACAAAGTTACAGCTTTAAGGCATTGTTCCAAATTATTCTACAGAATTAATAGACTAGTTCACAGTTGCACCAGCATTGTATTAATGTTCCTATTTTACCACACTCCCTGCAGCATTTGTTATTTTCATTCTGTCATCTTAACCAATCTGATAGGTATGAGATGGTAATTCAGAGTTGTTTTAATTTGCACTTCTCCAACTATCAATGGATTAGAACATTTTATATGACTGTTGATAGTGTTGATTTCTTCTTCTGAAGTGCCTGATCATATCTCTTGAACATTTATCAGTTAAGGAATAGCTCTGATTTGCATAAATTTTGCTCCAAGTTTGTTGCTTTGCTTCAAGTTTTGGTTGCATGAGTTTCATTTGTGCAAAACCTTTTAATATTTAATATAAAGAAAATTATCCAGTTTATCTCCCATGATTTTCTCTATCTCTCATTTCATCTTGTTTGAGAACAAAGGGCAAACAACAACCACCTCTGTGAGTACTGGAACTGTTCCAGTTGGGCAATATAACTCCTTCCTTCTTTCTTTTTTTTCTTCCTTCCTTTTTTTTCTCTTTTTGCGTTTCTTCCTTTCCTTTCCTCTGTACACATAGAGTTTCACCCTTACCAGTGGGTGCTCTGCCCAAAGCAATGTAAATTTTGATCACTGAAGCCTCACAAAATATCCTGGGGCTTACAGGCTATATCTCTTTCTTAAGGACCACACTTTAAACAAATCACTCCGGCTCTCACTGATTGGCCAATAATAGGTCCTAGGTCAAACCCCATTTGGCCATGGTTTAGATTCTAATGGCTCAGAGTGAATATAAATAGCAATTGTTTTTGTTTTGGCTAGAAACCCTGAGTGTCTTCCCCTCTCAGACTGATTTTTTTGACTTGGTTAACAAGGCCATTCTCTGCTTCATTTCTTACCTAGATCACCAAAAGGGTGTTGCCTCAGTCAAACCCGAGACCTGTTAAAAACCTTAGTTTAAAAAGGCTGTAGTCTCTCACTGCATCAGGGGCCATCTCCAGTCATCCTGATCTATATCTTGCCACGGGACCCAGATGACTCTGGAGGAGAAAGTGAGGCTGGTGACTTTGCACAGCCCTCCCTCATTTAAATCTAACTAATGTGTATGTCATGGCATCACCTCCCTGATGTCATTGTCCTCTTCAAGAATGAAGACAAACAACAACAATTTCAAGAAATCATGAATGAAAACTACATGAGACAAAAGAGTCAATTGCCCCAGTTTTTTTTTTCAGAAGAATTTATAGAATAAATAGGGAAGAAAAAAAAATCTAGCCCCCCAATCCCAAGATTTTTGTGAAGTATAAGTGATCAAAACTACATGTAAGGATATGACTCCCCACATGAACAAAGGAAGAAAAGAAGAAAGAAGAAGGGAGGAAGAGGAAGTAGAAGAGGAGGAAGAGGTGGAAGAGGGGGAGGAGGGAGAGGGAGACAATAAGAAACAGTAGCATTGTCCAACTGGAACCAGCCAGTTGGGTCCCCAAGGAGGCAGTTACTACTACTCACAGATTGTTGTTTGTTCTTCATTCTTGAAGAAGACCGATTGGCACAAAAATGGTGCTGTATTAACTTGCAAATGAATTGGATTTAAGTGAGGCAGGGCTGTGCAAAGTCATCAGCCTCTCTTTCTCCTCCACAATCATCAGAGTCCAGTGGTAAGACATAGTTCGGGATGACTAACAATGACTCCAGATACTGACCTTTTTAAGCTGAGGTCTTTCCAATGTCTCAGTTTGTCTGAGGTAACACTTATTCAGAGATTAAAGGCTAGGTACAAATTGAGGCAAAATATGGTCTAGTTTGACTTTGCAAAAACATCCATCTAGGAGGGGAAAACTCTTAGAATTTCTGGCCAGAAAAGAAACAATTAGGAAGACAGAAGCAGAGGTTCAGAATACCAAGTACAATACCCTATGAGAAAATCAAGTAGTGGTGTTTTTGTAGGCCTACCTGTGCTTTGAATGTTCTATGTGGAACACTCAGTTCCCTCCTCTTAAAGAAATACAATAAGATTAGATTATTAGATATTAGATATGTTCTGACCACTTAGTTAACATCTATCTAGCTCAAATTAATGAATATATTTTATTCTAATTTTATTTTATTCTTTTTACATGTCAGACCTCTCTGGATGATTCTGACACCTGTAAAATTTGGATTTTACCTCTTGACAAATATATCTAAAGGTCTGAGGCAGGCTTTGCACCTTTGTTGCTGTATGACCAGAGGCAAATCACTTAACCTCTGTCTGCCTCAGTTTTGCCAACTATAAAATGGAGAAAACAATAGCATACTTACCTGACAGGATGTTGTAAAGATCAAATGAGATAACATATATTTGGAAATCACTTAGCACAGTGCCTGGCACAAAGCAAATGTTTAATACATGCTTTCATTCTTTCTTTTCCTTCCCCTTGTTCTATTGATAGTATGACTTTTTTTCCTAAAAAAAGGTAAACACACACACATATGTGTGTGTATGTGTGCACTGTTGTTGTTGTTATTCAATCATTTCAGTCATATCTGACTCTTTGTGACTCCATTTAATGTTTTCTTGGCAAAGATACTGGAATAGTTTGTCATTTCCTTCTCTAGCTCATTTTATAGATGAGGAACTGAAGCAAATAGGGTTAAATGACTTGCTCAGGATCACATAGCTAGTAAGTGTCTGAGGCCAGATTTGAACTCATGAAAGTGGTTCTTCCTGATTCCAAGCCCAGTGCTATATCCATTATGCCACCTATGTGTGCATTTATTTGTTTATGTATTTATTATAGATACAGATGCATACACATATGTACACAGACACATAAACAAAAATTACAGTTAAGAGACTATATTATTTTTAACATACAGAGACAGAATTTAAAAGTCAACACATCAGATAAATCATATTGGAGAGAGTGTCTAAAATTGGAGCTTCATTTTTTTTATCTTTAAATTGATATTTTATGGACCACATTTCCTGCCATGTATCTCTTCTATGAACTTAGGATCCTCTCAGAATTGACCAAGGTTGGAAATTCCCTACAATTCACTTTTTTTTCTTCACAACAATGAGTTTCCTAGCCCATAATCAATAATGTATTTCTCTGCAATATTTTTTTTCAGCAACTCAGATGAGTTTGAACCTAGCAAACATTTCTGTTTGATCTCTCTTGTGACCATTGATATGTATTTGTGAAATGACTTGCTGGTGTCAAGATAACATTTTTCACTCACTGAAGAGTACAATTTCTTCACATAAAACTAACTCAACTGCATAATAATCAAGCCTACAAACTTATTACCACTATTTTTCAAATGAACTGAGCAGCTAAGTATACATATACATATACACACACACACACACACACACACACATATATATATATAATCACAACAATAGTTCCACCTTATTAGGGAAATATTTGGCAGAGGAATCTTGGCCAAGATTTCCAAGAATTCTAAAGACTTATGTGCCAATCAATATTACAATTATATTTATTTCAATACTTAAGAGTTTAAATTTAGAACTTTTAGGTTTAGTATGCAAAAAGACTTAATTCTTATAAATAAATAAGAATTAAAACTATTGTATCCTTATATAGCTTGCAAAGTCCTTAGATTTGGAAAGTCTTGGGTTCAAGTTTTGCCTCTGACACATAATAACTTTGTGTTTCAGAGAGCAAGTTATTTCACAATGCCTCAGGCAATTCTTATATCATAACTTATGGAAGACTTATTTGATTGGTGGAGAAGGTTCCATACTGGGATTTACACACAGAGATGAAATTATAGACATAAATCAGTGAAAAAAAGTTGTAACAGAAAATGGAAAATTTTATGATACAATCTCAAGGGCAATAAATATAAAAATCAAGCTAATATGTCATTAATTGAACAATTGCTAATAGTTCCATGTTGCCTATAAGCTTTCTATTAACAAGCACCATCTCCAATTTATCATTTATTGCTACCAACATCACTCCTCAACTCTTTATTTGCCTGCTAAGAGTCTAGCACAGTATCTAGTATATAATAGTTTCTCAGTAACTATTTGCCAAATAAATTTTTTTAATCTTATTGACTATACTGGAAATAAAAAAAATTATTAATGCCTCCACCGAGAGTATGTTGTTTTAAACCAACCTATCTAGAATAAAAAATATCAAAAAGAATGCAAATATTAAGTAATTCACAAGAAAAAGAAGGTTAAGAAAAGTTTCACTAATTCTATGTAGGCATATCATTTATGAGTATCTGATATCTTCATGTAGCGGAATATTGTGGCAAAGAATAATATTCATGACAATATTAAATTTCTTATTTAGAAAGATACAAACTAAGTCTCTCTAAAAATAAAATGCTGTCCATTAAATGGTGATAGCTTTTTTAGAGTACCACTAAAAAGACTAGGAAATGCTTGGATAAATCCTTTTTCATGCATAGATCAGTCATATAATAAGGATAAAATGAACTTTAAACTGAGAAATAGAAATATGAATTATAAATTGATAGTGGACTTATAAATATTCCTAGAGAAATAGGACAATGAAAGTATTCCTAGAAAATGTTTACTTTAATGAGCTAAATCATAAAACTATATTCATATCCACATATTACTTTGTTAAGTGTTTGTAGCAGTCTTTATATTATTATTACCTTCTATAAGGGGAATAAGGAATAGAATAAGCATTTACATAGCACTTACTATGAATCAGCTACTGTGTTTTCATTGTGTTAGAAACCCTAAGCTCCCTCCAGGGCTCAGCTCAAGCTCCATCTTCTTCAAGAGGCTTTTTCTAATTCTTCCAGATGTTCATGAGTTCCTTTTCTAAAAATTACTCTGTTACATATAACCAGTATTTATCTATCTGTATCGCTCCCAATAGAATATATGCCCACAAAGGCAAAAACTATCCCTCTTTTTTATATCTATCACCAGCACCTAGCATGTCCCCAGTATATAGAAGACATTTAATCAATGTTTCATGATTGATTGATTGATGACTGATATTTAAAACACAAAAGATGCATTAAGGTGTAGTGGAAAAGCATAAGATTCAAGATGAAAAGATCAACATGAAAATTATATCACTGCTAATTACAGGTATGTGTACTTTATCAAGACATTATCAGTGACTTGGTTTACATTCAGTTTCCCTATGTATAAAAACAAGTGATTGGATAAATGATCTCTAGTGTTCCTTCTAACTAAATCCTATGATCCAAACAGGACCCTAATTTGAACCAAATAGTTACTTCAGTTTTAAAAATACAGATTTTGATGATTAACTTATTTTGTCAATTTTTAGATATCTGCCATATAATTGTGTGAGGGAAGGGAGGAAGAAAACATATAGAAAAACATCAACCATAGATATGTCATCTAAAGACACTTTAGATTTATTTCCATAGAGTATAAAAGTTAGTCCAAAATATTCTTAACTAAGAAAATGTTTCTCTAGACCAGACCATATCTAACATCACAATATAGTCTCCAATGAGGAGAACATTTACATATTTTATAATTTCACTGAGAAAAGAAAATTGAATCTTAGGTAAATATGCAAGAAATACAAAAAATTGAGTGGCAGAGCCAAGAAGACAGAGGAAAAGCAGTGACTTTCTTGAGCTCTCCCCCAAACCCCTCCAAATACCTATAAAAATGGCTCTAAACAAATTCTGAAGCAGCAGAACTCACAAAAAGACAGAGTGAAACAAATTTACAACCCAAGACAGCCTGGATGGTTGATCAGAAAGGTATATCATGTAGGGGTGAGAGAAGAGTGCAGTTTGGCATGGGCGCTCAGGCAAGACAGGCCTCAGTGAACCTGGAGCAGGCCTCAGAGGACTAAATCAGGGGCAGCTGTGGCAGTTTCCAGACTTCTCAACCCACAAACCCTGAAGACAACTTAAAAGGTTAGTGAGAAAAGTCTTTGTCTGCAATGAGAGAGAGAAGCAAAGTCGCATCCCCACTCCGCAAGTTCATCCCCCGGGCTGCAGCTGCTTCCTGAGCTTCTGGCCCACAAACTAAGGGGAAAATTGAGTGGTTCATCAGAGGGGAATTACAGGGATCTCTTTGCTGGTGCAGGATTCTCTTGCTTTGTCCGTGCTTGGATCTGGATCACAGATCTGGGTGGCAGTCCTGGGGTATGGAGGAGCACTGGCATGGTGGAGTTTGTAGTGGCAATGGAGAGGAAATTCTCTTCATAATTTCAAGACTGAAAAGAGTGCTTGTGGTCACTCATACACCAGAGCACAGCCCCGGAAAGGAGTATGGAAGGACTGAAAACTTACAAATCCCTGGAAGTATCTCTGAAAACAGCTGCACAAAACCCCCTAAGCTTGGGGAAGTACATCCTCCATACTGGAAGCAGACTCCTACCTTAACAAAGAGTTTAAAACTCAAGCAATTGACTGGGATCATGAGCAAACCTCACACAAAAAAAAGTCAGACCATAGAATCTTTCTTTGATGACAAAGAAGATCAAAACATAGAACCAGAAGAAGACAACAAAGTCAAAGCTCCTATATCCAAAGCCTCCAAGAAAAATACGACTTGGTCCCAGATTATGGAAGAGCCCAAGGAATTTGAGAAGCAAGTAAGAGAAGTAAAGGAAAAATTGAGAATAGAAATGAGAGTGATGCAAGAAAATCATGAAAAACAAGTCAACAGCTTGCTAAAGGAGACCCAAAAAAAAAAAACTGAAGAAAATAACACCTTAAAAATAGCCTAACCCAAATTGCAAAAGAGGTCCAAAAAGCCAATGAGGAGAAGAATGCCCTAAAAAGCAAAATTGGCCAAATGGAAAAGGAAGTCCAAAAACTTACTGAAGAAAATCTTCCTTAAAAATTAGAATAGAGCAATTGGAAGCTAGTGACTTTAGGAGAAATCAAGACACTGTAAAACAAATCCAAAAGAATGAAAAAATGGAAAACAATGTGAAATATCTCATTGGAAAATCAACTGACCTGGAAAATAGATCCAGGAGAGAGAATTTAAAAATTATTGGACTATCTGAAAGCCATGATCAAAAAAAGAGCCTAGGCATCATCTTTCCAGAAATGATCAAGGAAAACTGCCCTGATATTTTAGAACCAGAGGGCAAAATAGAAATTGAAAGACTCCACCAATCTCCTCCTGAAAGAGATCCCCAAAGGAAAACTCCTAGGAATATTGTAGCCAAATTCCAGAGTTCCCAGGTCAAGGAGAAAATACTGCAAGCAGCCAGAAAGAAACAATTCAAGAATTATGGAAATACAATCAGGATAACACAAGATTAAGCACCTTCTACACTAAGGGACCAGAGGGCATAGAATATAATGTTCTAGGGGGAAAGGAGATAGAATTACAACCAAGAATAACCTACCCAGCAAAACTGAGTATAATACTTCAGAGGAAAAAATGGACATTCAGTGAAATAGGGAACTTTCAAACATTCTTGATGAAAAAGCCAGAGCTGAAGAGAAAATTTGACTTTCAAATACAAGACTGAAGTGAAACATGAAGAGGTAAACAGGAAAGAGAAATCAGAAGAGACTTATTAAGGTTGAATTATTTACATTCCTGTATGGAAAGATGGCATTTGTAACTCACGAGACCTTTGTCACTATTAGGGTAGTTGGAGGGTAAAAATAGTAGATAGATAGATAGATAGATAGATAGATAGATAGATAGATAGATAGAGGACACAGGATGAGTTGAAGATGAAGAGGTGATACCTGAAGAATAAACTTAAGGGATGAGAGAGGATTATACTGGGAGAAGGAGAAAGGGAGAGGAAGAATGGGGTAAATTATGTCACATAAAACAGACAAAAGGCTTTTACAGTGGAGGGGAAATGGGGGAAGGTGAGAAGGAATGAGTGAATCTTATTCTTATTGGATTTGGCTTAAGGAAGGAATAACATACATACTCAATTGTGTATGGAAATCTACCTTACCCTATCGGAAAATGGTGGGGGAAGGGGACAAGAGAACAGGGGGATGATAGAGGGGAGGGCAGATTGGGGGAGGAGATAATCAGAAGCAAACACTTCTGAGGAGGGACAGGATCAAAAGAGAGAATAGAATCAATGAGGGGCAGGATAGGATGAAGGGAAATATACTTAGTTTTTCACAACATGACTACTATGAAAGTGTTTTGCATGACTGCACATGTCTAACCTGTATTGAGTTGTTTACCTTTTCAATGAGGGTGGGTGGGGAGGGAGAAAAGGGGAAAATTTGGAACCCAAAGTTTTAAAAACACAGATGAAAAAAATTGTTTTCACATGCAACTGGGAAATAAGAAATACAGGAAATGGGGTATAGAATTCTATCCTGCCCTACAGGAAAACAGAAGGGGAAGGAGATAAGAAAAGGGGGTTGAGAAAGAAGGGAGGGCAGATTAAGGGAAGGGGTATACAGAATGCATACCATCTTGGGGTGGGAGGAGAGATAAGATGGGGAGAAAATTTGGAACTCAAAATCTTGTGGAAGTCAATGTTGAAAACTAAAAATAAATTAAAAATAAAATTAAAAAAAATTTAAAGTAAGGAATAAAAAAAATCATGAAAATCAGTTATTTCCTATGAATACAAAGAAAAGGGTTGTCTTAAAAATAATAGCAAATTAGTTATGATTTGTGTGATGGGCAACTAGCACAGGTTCAGAGTCCCTCTGATGCTACTCCCCACATGGAAGAGGCTTTTGGACCTCTATTCTTGGTTTGACCCCTTTGCTTGTGGTGTCTATTGAGAGTTCAGCTATGTGGAGAGGAAACTTGGGCCCTCTTTTTATGGCCAATATATGGCCTATTAATACAAGTCTCAGTTATTGGTCTGCCTCAATATTTGTTTCTTTATTTTGGAGAAGAATATTGGAGACTATACCCTTGTGAATTTTAAAATTCCAAAAAAAAAAAAAAATGAGCCACCAGAGTTGCAGGCTTCTGGGAGCAAAAGAATCTGAGTGCCCAAGTCTATTCTGTGTTTTGTGGCCAGCATAGAATCAATGCCTCAAGGAAGAAGGAATAAAATTAGACCCAGCCTGGCCATACTTCTGACACGAACTTATCCATATACCAAATATAGATGTAATCAAAATGGGAAAGGCTATATAAAAACTATGCTGTCTTAGATACCTTTCCCCAGAAACCAAGATAGGTACACCTCCTTCTCTGCAATCTTGGCTCCAAGGTCACCATGGATCAAACTCCCAATCCTGTGAGGATTGACACTGGCATCTGACACTGAGAACAAACAATACAAAACAGAAACAGGTATTTCCAAGCCCATTTCTTGAAGTTGGAGTAAAAAAGAGTGATCAAGGAAAGTAAAGTCCTTTCCTTCTCACTAGCTCAGTTCATGGCATCCATATTTAGAGCATCAGATACGAGTCACTGAAGTGAGTACATCTGCCAAATGGCATGGCCAAATGAATGGCTTATTGTTGCCAGTTTTAAAGATGTAGAAGGAAAATCATAGGAGACTGCCCCAAACCACATGACAGGGGATGCAGATGGTTCCATGTTAAGTAAACTAGGCATGTTCAAAAGGCCCCCCAATGGCATTTCTATGTTAGAACTGGGCATTCCCAGAGAAGACTGGGTTATACTTCACAACTCACTTCCAATGCTATCTTCAATATTAATATTTTCTTGATTCTTCTAGTTACAAATATTTTCCCCATTTGCAAAAATTCCCGTGCATTTATTTTATTTATGCTTATTCATATAGATATTGGGCAAGCATGGTAAGATTTGAATTTTTATATCCCCAGCACCAAGCATAGTGGATAGCATATTTGGCTCCTTTATAAATGCTTGTTGATTGATTGATTAATCTCTCAATATTCCAGGAAGAGCTGTTCTATTCCATTTCCATTGACTCTTGCCATTATGATTAAAAAATGCATGTCACTAATCAGAAAGACATCCAAATGAAAGTGTATGGACCAATCAGTACAACTCATCATGACTAGAAACAATTACACTTTCCGCTGAGTAATACTGGGTCAGTAGAACCATTTTCTCACAGAAAGAATATATGAGTCACACACAACAGAATCTCAGAATTGAAAAAGACCATAAAAACAACTTAGAATAACCTCTCATTTTGAAATAAGGGAACTAGTGCCCAAAGTTGAAACTTCTTCAGTCTCATCTAGTCAGACAGTTATAGGTCTAGTACCTTCTCCTGATTCTTATTTTTTTCTAATATTCCATAAAGCATACATTCTTTTCTTCATTTCTTCTCAGTAGCTTTATTACATTCTGTTAGTTATGTGGGAAGATGGATTTTTATGTGAATTATAAGATTATGACTACAACCCAGAAAATAAATCATAGCATAATCAAAACCTTCAGAATGAAGGTTGAACTCACATTGTACACTATATGCATTCCTGAAAACACAAAAAACTTTTTTATTTATTCCTATATGTAACATTGTATTACCATGCTCTAAATGCTCTCCCTCCAAATTTCTGCCACTGTGGAATTTCTATCTCCCTTCCAGTTTGGCTCAATTGCTACCTTCTTCATAAGGCTTTTCCATATTCCTCCAGTTGTTAGTATTCTATCACTGTGTAATTTTTGGAGGGGGTATATTTATCCTATATTTACTTATCTGTGAACATGTTATATTTCTCCCAGTAGAATGTATATCCCCTGAAGGCATTCTTGTAACTTTAGTATATTTATATTCAGAATCTGGTAAAATGTGTAGCACATAGTAAACATTTAATAAGTGCTTATTGATTGACCAAAAATAAATATTTATATATTTTCTGATATCCTTCCATTTTAGTATCTGATATCAGTTTCATAGAAAATAGACAATAAAAATTCCATTCAAGAACATTTAGGCTTTTATTTTTAAGGGATTTCCAGAACCCAGTCTATATGTCTAATTTTCTCACATAATCTCATAGTATTTATTTCCTATGCTTAAATTTATTCTTCAGTGCCTTAATATCTGACTTCTGCCCCAAACAAAACCATTCTCTCCAAGGTTACTAGTGACCTGATTATCGCCTGATCAAATGCCTTTCCCCAGCCATTCTTCTCAATCACTCTGGAGCTGGTCATACTATTGACCATACTTTGCCTTTTGAAACTTTATCTTCTCTTGCCTTCTGTAACTGCAAATTTGGATTGTTCTTCTACCTCTTTGACTGATAATGTTCTGTCTACTTCACTGGCTCCTCTTTATTCTCTAATCCTCTACATGCAAAACTGTCTGGCCTTTTTCCCCTTTTCTATCTCTTTTCTCCCTTAGTAGTCACATTCATTCCTATAATATAATAGGACCAACATTTTGGTAATTCAACTTCTTTCCTTCCACCCCAAAATTGGGGAGGTTTTACCTAAAAGAATATAAAGTTACACCTGGTGGCTTATTGGCTCCAGATTCCCTTACCTGGTTTCTGGGTCATCTGAGGACATAAAAAAGTTCCAGCAGTGTATATTTTGTGCCTCTCAAGCTTAATGATTGCCTATCATCATGTGAGCTGCCAAATCCTGGTGACTTGCTGACCAGATGTATTTACATATGTAGGGGGATGAGAGGATTCACATCTAGAGATCTGATGTGCTGCTCTGTGATTATTGTTATATTTTCTTTTTTTTAGTTTTTTAATTTTTTTTATTTTTAATTTTCAACATTTACTTCCACAAGATTTTGAGTTCCAAATTTTCACTCCATCTAGCCCCTCCCCCCACCCCAAGATGGCATGCATTCTGAACACCCCTTCCCCTAGTCTGCTATCCCTGCTATCTCTCCCCACCTTGCCCTTCTATTTTCTAGGGCAGGATAGATTTCTGTACCCCATTTCCTATATTTCTTATTTCCCAGTTGCATGTGAAAACTTTTTTTAAACTTTTATTTAAACTTTGGGTTCCAAATTTTCTCCCTCCCTCCCCACCCACCCTCATTGAAAAAGCAAGCAACTCAATATAGGCTATACTTGTGCAGTTATGCAAAACACTTCCATAGTAGACATGCTGTGAAAAACTAACTCTATTTCCCTTAATCCTATCCCTCCCCCCATTTACTCTATTCTTTCTTTTGACCCTGTCCCTCCTCGGAAGTATTTGCTTCTGATTACCCCCTTTCCCAATCTGCCCTCCTCTCTATCATCCCCCTACTCTCTTGTCTCCTTCCCCTCCTATTTTCTTGTAGGGTAATACAGATTTCCATACCCAATTGAGTGTGTATGTTATACCCTCCTTGAGACAAATCCTATGAGAATAAGATTCATTCATTTCCTCTCACCTTCCCCCTCCACTGTAAGAGCCTTTTCTTTTCTGTTTTTTTTGTGAGATAATTTACCCCGTTCTCCCTTTCCCTTTTTGCTTCTCTTAGTATAATCCTCTCTCACCCCTTAATTTTATTCTCCAGATATGACCTCTTCATCTTCAACTCATCCTGTGCCCTCTATCTATCTATCTGTCTATCTATCTATCTATCTATCTATCTATCTATCTATACATACATGTAATTTTTTCCCCTCCAACTACCCTAATACTGATGAAGGACTTGAGTTACAAATATCATCTTTCCATGCAGGAATGTAAACAGTTGAACCTTAATAAGTCTCTTATGATTTCTCTTTCCTGTTTAACTCTTTATTTTCCACTTGAGTCTTGTATTGGAAAGTCAAATTTTCTATTCAGCTCTGCTCTTTTCATCAAGAATGCTTGAAAGTCCTCTATTTCACTGAATGACCACTTTTTCCCCTGAAGAATTATAATCAGTTTTGCAGGGTAGGCAATTCTTGGCTGTAATCTTATCTCCTTTGCCCTCTGGAATATTATATTCCATGCCCTGCGGTCTCTTAATGTAGAAGCAGCTAAATCTTGTGTTGTCCTGATTGTGTTTCCACAATACTTGAATTGTTTCTTTCTGGCTGCTTGCAATATTTTCTCCTTGACCTGGGAACTCTGGAATTTGGCTACAATATTCCTAGGAGTTTTCCTTTGGGGATCTCTTTCAGGAGGAGATTGGTGGATTCTTTCAATTTCTATTTGGCCCTCTGGTTCTAAAATATCAGGGCAGTTTTCCTTGATCATTTCTGGAAAGATGATTTCTAGGCTCTTTTTTTGATCATGACTTTCAGATAGTCCAATAATTTTTAAATTCTCTCTCTTGGATCTATTTTCCAGGTCAGTTGATTTTCCAATGAGATATTTCTTATTGTTTTCTATTTTTTCATTCTTTTGGATTTGTTTTACAATGTCTTGATTTCTCCTAAAGTCGCTAGCTTCCAATTGCTCTATTCTAATTTTTAAGGAGGTATTTTCTTCAGTAATCTTTTGGATTTCCTTTTCCATTTGGCCAATTTTGCTCTTTAGGGCATTCTTTTCTTCATTGGCTTTTTGGACGTCTTTTGCCATTTGGGTTAGGCTATATTTTTAAATTTCTTTATTAATTTATTTTGATTTATCAATTATCACTTCCATATGCTTTTGAGTTTAAAATTTTTCTCCCCATTCCTCCCTACCACCCTCCCCAAGACAGCACAGAATCTGATATAGGCTATACATTTATATTCATATTAAACATATTTTGACATTAGTGATATTGTAAGCAAAAATTAAAACCAATAGGAGAAACCATCAGAAAGAGGAAACAAAACTCAACAGAAGTGAAAAAAAAATAACAATTCGGCTTCCATAGTTCTTTGTTTGGGTGTGGATGGCATTTTCTATCACAAGGCCTCTGGGATGGCTTAGATCCTTGTATTGCCAGGAAGGGTTAAGTTTATCAATATTAGTCATCATACAACGTGGCTATCATTGTGTACAACATTCTCTTGGTTCTGCTCACTTCACTCAGCATCAGACCATACAAGTCTTTCCAGGTTTTTCTGAAGTCAGCCTGTTCATCATTTCTTATAGCACAATAGTATTCCATCACATTCATATACCACAACTTGCTCAGCCATTCCCCAATTGATGGGCATCCTATCAATTTCCAATTCTTTGCCACCACAAAAAGAGCTGCTATGAATATTTTTGTACATGTAGGTCCTTTTCCCATTTGTGTGATCTCTTTGGGATATAGCCCTAGAAGTCAAAGGGTATGCACATTTTTATAGCCCTTTGGGCATAGTTCCAAATTGCTCTCCAAAATGGTTGGATCATTTCACAACTCCACCAACAATGCATTAGTGTTCCAATTTTACCACATTCTCTCCAACATTTATCATTTTCCTGTTTTGTCATGTTGGCCATTCTGATACATGTGATGTGGTACCTCAGAGTAGTTTTGATTTGAATTCCTCTAATCAATAGTGATTTAGAGCATTTTTTCATATGACTATAGATGGCTTTAATTTCTTCATCTGAGAACTGTCTGTTCATATCCTTTGACCACTTATCAATTGGGGAATAAGCTATTTTTTAAGGTGTTATTTTCTTCAGTATTTTTTTGGGTCTCCTTTAGCACGCTGTTAACTTGCTTTTCATGATTTTCTTGCGTCACTCTCATTTCTCTTCCCAGTTTTTCCTCTACTTCTCTTACTTGCTTCGCAAAATCCCTTTTGAGCTCTTCCAAGGCCTGGGACTGATTCATGTTTTTCTTGGAAGTTTTAGATGTAGGAGCTTTCACTTTATTTTCTTCTTCTGGTTGTATGTTTTGATCTTCTTTGTCACCAAAGTAAGATAATATAGTCTGACTCTTTTTGCATTGCTTGCTCATGATCCCAACCAATTAATTGAGTTTTAAACTCTTTGTTAAGGTAAGAGTATGTTTCCAATGTGGAGAATGTACTGTCCCAAGCTTCAGGGGTTTGTACAGCTGTTTTCAGAGATACTTCTAGGGACCTGAAAAATGTCAGTTCTTCCAAGGTGCTGTGATAAGGGGCAAGGTTTTTCCTCTCCACCGTCACAACAAGCTCCACCATGCCAGTGCTCCTCCTCACCCCAGGACTGCCCCTCAGAACTGTGACCCAGATCCAAGCACCGGTAAAGCAAGAGATTCCTGTCTCAGCACTGGCAATGAGATCCTTGCAATCCCCCTCTGATCAGCCACTCAATTCCCCCTCAGTCTGTGGGCCAGAATCTCAGAAGCCAGCTGCTGCCCTTGGGGCAGCTGGGATCTAGCTTCTTCTCTCACTGCAGTCACAGACTTTTCCCATTGACCTTCTAACTTGTCTTTGGCTTTTGTGGGTTGAGAAGTCTGGAAACTGCCACAGCTGCCCATGATTCAGTCCTCTGAGGCCTGCTCCAGGTTTGCTGAGGCCTGCGCGTCCTCGCCGAACTGCACTCCTCTCCCAGCCTGACACAATATACCTTTCTGATCAGCTATCCAGGTTGTCTTCGGCTGGAAATTTGTTTTACTCTGTTTTTTTTGTGGGTTTTGCTGCTTTAGAATTTGTTTAGAGCCATTTTTTGTAGGTATTTGGAGGGGTTTGGGGGAGAGCTCTAGCAAGTCACTGCTTTCCCTCCGCATCTTGGCTCTGCTGTTGTTATATTTTCTGCATTAAAGCAAAGCAAACCTCCTTTGTTAAATATTCAATGACTTGCCTAGTCCCTCATTCATCCCAACTATGAACCAGAACTGAGGGCACTAGTGTTAGAGCCATACCTCCAACACATAATTTCAACCATTATCTCTATGCAGATGCTACCAAATATATATATCCCTATTGCTGCTCTGCCTTCCAAGATGTCTATGCACATTTCCAACTACCAGCTGGACACTCCCAGCTGGATATCCTTCCAGGACCTCAAATGCTACTTGTGAAAAGGTCAACTTTATTTTCCTGCTTCCCCCAGCTCTATTTACTTACAGACAAATTCTTCAAATGCTCCTGCATCAGTGGTTACTAAAATCCTGTCAGTTCATTACTTCATTAACTTCTGCATTTGTCCCCTCTTCCATTTCTACTGCTGCCACTCTAGATTCCTAACTGGTCTCCCAACTTGTAGCTTCCTTCTTCCAATTCCTCTTGGAAAACTTCCTGAAGTACAATATTTCCTTACTCTCATAATTCTTCATTAGCTTGCCTTTCCTGACAGAAAAAAAAACAACTCAGCATCACTCTACTCAGTATTCTATCTTCTTCTTTCATGATTCACTTCTAGTCTGCCTTTCATAATTCCACCCAAACTGCTATTCACCATTCTTCAAATATATTTCATGTTGTTTTGCCTCTAGCTGTAATCCAAAAATAGTAGTAGAGGAGTGAAGACACCCAGCTACTCCCAATTGTTCCATAGGTTTATGTTGTGCAGGAACATTTTACCAATAGTGAAGTTCAAGAAAGTTGTTGGTGAAAAACAATTACTTGATAAGGCCATAATGCTCATCTTCAGTCCCAACAACCACTTCCCTAGAGACAGGTCAATGAGAGGAAAGATGACCCAAAAGCCAAAAGGAGAAAGAAGGCGCTTCTTCTGGAGTCTTTAGAACAACTCAAGAGAAAGCTTAGAGTTGAATGAATGGAAGAGTGATTGAGTGAGGAGGTGAGGGGGGAGAATACCTGTAGGAATAAGAGGTGGATCAAAGAGTGTCTACACCTTAAGAATCCTAGTGGTTTCTATATGTGTGTGAATGAAGACTGATAGACTCAATGTGAGTTGAGGCAGGGATTTTTGACCCATTGGACTTATGGGATTGATCCAAGGATATAGAATGTAATTCAAATTTTTGCATCTAGTATGTACCTCCTGGTATATGCCATTCACTTGATAAATGCTTGTTGGTTTATCTATCAGGAAGACCTATTCCATTTGTACTTTACTGGAATACATTAAATGTACTTTCCACCTGTGAAATCACTTATATGATTTCATATATAACAGCTTTAATTTCCTGGAATGATCCTACATGTAGCTAAAAAGCAAGAGGTAGGGAGTTAGGAAGGAAAAAAGGAACAATTTTTTTTAAAGTACTTGTCTTACTAAAATGTTGTTTAAAAAGTTTGTTGTTCCAGGAGCCAAGATGGCAGAGTAAAAAGGTAGTTGCTCTCACCTTCTCCTAGCAACCTCTGAAAACCCAGAAAATATCACCCCAGAAAAAACCCTGAAACAGCTGAACCAGAAGAAATATGGGGAGCAGCAGTGCAGTAGCCCAGGTAACTAGAGGGATTAACGGGAAAGGCCCCTCTTACCCTGGGGGAAGGGGAGCAGTATGGAATGGGAGTTGCCCAGCCAGCTAGTGGAAAGACCCACTTTAGCACACCAGGAGAAGATTCTGGTGCCTCGGCATTCTATAGCAAATGGGTCTCCCAGTGCCTCAGCAAAAATAAAGGAAGCAGCACTAAAAAGGGCCCCAGGTGGATAAACATGCTGAAGGGAGATGAAGAAAGCAACCTAGAGTTCCCTGAAAGTTCCAGCTTTGCTGATTCCAGCCCAACACCAAGTAAGCTGTCAGAACCCTACAGCCTCCAACTGCCAACTAAGAGGAGATCCCCAAGCCCAGGTGGTCGAGCAGGCAAACACCAACAGCTAGACCTCTGAGTGCCTCAGTGAGGGTAGGGGAACCAGTGGAAACCAGCTCAAAAAACCACCAGGTGCCTCGGTATTCTATAGCAAAGGAATCTCCCAGTGCCTCAACAGAACTAAGGGAGGCAGCACTGCAATGGGCAACCGGGAGATAAACACCCAGCAGCACACATCTAAAAGGAGCTGAACAAAGCTAAAGGAAAGGAAAAGCAGGCAACTTAGATTTGCCTGAAAGTCCCAGCCTTGCTGATTCCAGCCCAACACCAGGTAAGCTGCCAGAACCCTACGGCCTCCAATTGCCAACATAAGAGGCCCCAGCACACAAAGTCAATGACCAAAACCTATGCTCCCAACACAAGAAGCTTGGGTCAGTGCCCTCTGCTCCCCAGCAGGAGAGCTTAATCTCTGTAAAGGCCAGGGAATAAAGAAACACCATGAGTAAAAAGAAACATGTGATAGATTCATATTATGAGAAGAGTGAAGATCAATACAAAAATTCTGAAGAGGACAGCATTGTCATTAAACCCACATCTGCAAAATCAAAAGGGAATATTAACTGGTCTGAAGCCCAAAAAGCCTTCTTAGAAGAGCTCAAGAAGGGTTTTAAAAGTCAAATGAGAGAGGTAGAGGAGTCCTTAAAAAGTACCATTGGCCAATTGGAAAAAAAGTGCACTGAAGAAAACAAGTCCCTAAAAACCACAATTGGCCAACTGGAAAGAAAGTACACTGAAGAAAACAAATCCCTTAAAAATATAATTGACCAATTGGAGAAGAAAATACAAAATCTAACAGAAGAAAACAATATGTTAAAAATTAGATTTGAACAAATGGAAACTAATGACTCTATGAGAGAGCAAGAATCAGTCAAACAGAAAGAAAAAAAAATGAAAAAATAGATGAAAACATAAAATACCTCATGAGTAAAACAACTGACCTGGAAAATCAATCCAGGAGAGACAATTTAAAAATTATTGGCTTACATGAAAATCATGATGAAAAAAAGAGCCTGGACAATATCCTGCAGGAAATCATAAAGGAAAACTGCCCTGAAGTCCTAGAACCAGAAGGCAAAATAACTACAGAAGGCAAAATAATACACTCCCTGCCTGAAAGAGATCCCAAATTGAAAACGCCAAAAAATATAATAGCTAAATTCCAAAATTATCAGATTAAAGAGAAAATACTGCAAGCAGCTAGAAAAAAACAATTTAAATATCATGGAACCACAGTCAGGATTACATAGGACCTTGCAGCCTCTACATTAAAAGATGGTAGCGCGTATAACATGATATTCTGTAATGCAAAGGAGCTTGGAATTCAGACAAGGATTAACTACCCAATGAAAATGAGTGTGATTTTTCAGGAAAGGAGATGGATATTCAATGAAATAGGGGACTTCCAAACCTTCCTGATAAAAAGACCAGAGCTCAACAAAAACTTTGATCTTCAAGTACAAGATTCAAGAGAGACATAAAAAGGTAAATGAGACAGAAAGATACAATATGTTGTTAATAAGTGCAAACTTTTTACATCCCTACAAGGGAAGATGATACTTGCAACTCTGGAGAACTGTATCATTATTATACCATGTTAAAGGAGTATACATAAAGGGGGTGGACATAAGTTGACTTTGATGTAATGATAAAAAAATAAATCTAATCAAGTGGGTTAAATGGATCCAAGTAAGTGGATTAGTCTGAGCTAAGAAAATGAGCTAAGAAAGGAGGAGGCAGACAAGGGTAAATTACATTACATAAAAGACACGAAAACCTGTTAGAGCAGAGATAAATAAGGGAGGGGGATGAGCACTGTTTGAACGTTACTCTCATCAAATTTGGCTCAAGAAGGGAATAACATAATCAGTTAGGTATAGAAATCTAACTTTCACTATAGGAAGTAGGAGGCAAAAGGGGAAAGAAAAGGGAGGGGGGATAGAAGGGAAGGAAGAAGCAGTAAGGGTAAAGGGGAAGAAAAGGGAAAGGGATAATAGAAGGGAGGTGGGACTGAAGGAGGCAGTGGTCAAAAGCAAAACACTAGTGGAGGGAGAAAGGAGAAAGGAGAAAGAAAAGCATAAACAGGGGGAAAAAAGGATGGGAAAAAAGACACAGATAGTAATCATAACTGTGAATTTGAATGGGATGAACTCTCCCATAAAACAGAAGTGTACAGCAAAGTGGATTAAAAACCATAATCCTACAATATGTTGTTTACAGGAAACACATTTGAAAAAGAGTGACTCATACAGGGTAAAGGTAAAAGACTGGAGCAAAATATATTATGCTTCCACTGAAGTAAAAAAAGCAGGGGTAGCAATCCTGATCTCAGACAAACCAAAAGCAAAAATAAATCTTATCAAAAGAGATAAGGAAGGAAACTACATCCTGCCAAAAGGCACCATAGACAAGGAAGTAATATCATTACTAAACATATATGCACCAAATGGTATAGCATCCAAATTCTTAGAGGAGAAGTTCAGAGAGTTACAGGAAGAAATAGACAGCAAAAGTATACTCAACCTCCCCCTCTCTGAACTAAATAAATCTAACCATAAAATATACAAGAAAGAAGTTAAGGAGGTGAATAGAACCTTAGAAAAGTTAGGTATGATAGACCTCTGGAGAAAACTGAATGGGGACAGAAAGGAATATACTTTTTTCTTGGTGGTACATGACACATATGCAAAAATTGACCATGTACTAGGGCATAAAAACCTCACAATCCAATGCAAAAAGGCAGAAATATTAAATGCATCCTTTTCAGATCATGATGCAATAAAAATTACATGTAATAAAGGGCCATGGAAAGAAACAAAGCTACCACTCTTTGCAGATGACATGATGTTATACTTAAAGAATCCCAGAGAATCAATTAAAAAACTACTTGAAATAATAAACAACTTCAGCAAAGTTGCAGGCTATAAAATAAACCCACATAAATCATTGGCATTTCTATATATTACCAACAAAGCCCAACAGCAAGAGATAGAAAGAGAAATTCCTTTTAACCTTACTGTAGACATTATAAAATATTTAGGAGTCCACCTCCCAAAACAAACCCAGGAACTCTATGAACACAATTACATTCCAGACCTTAAATTGTATTATAAAGCAGCAATCATCAAAATTGCTTGGTACTGGCTAAGAAATAGAGTGGTGGATCAGTGGAATAGGTTAAGTATGCAAGACACAATAGTCAATGACTATAGTAATCTATTATTTGATAAACCCAAAGACACCAGCTTCTGGGATAAGAACCTACTCTTTGAAAAAAACTGCTGGGAAAACTGGAAAAGAGTACGGCAGAAACTAGGCATAGACCAAAATCTCACACCATATACCAAAATAAAGTCAAAATGGGTACATGATTTAGATATAAAGGCTGATCCTATAAGCAAACTGGGAGAGCAAGGAATGGTTTACCTGTCAGATCTATCGAGAACAGAAGAATTCATGACCAAACAGGAGATAGAGAACATTATGAAAAGCAAAATAGATAATTTTGATTACATTAAATTGAAAAGTTTTTGCACAAACAAAGCCAATGCAACTAAGATTAGAAGGAAGGTAGAAAATTGGGAAAGAATTTTTACAACGAGTCTTTCTGATAAGGGCCTCATTTCTAAAATATATAGAGAATTAAGTCAAATTTATAAGAATACAAGCCATTCCCCAATTGATAAATGGTCAAAGGATATGAACAGACAGTTCTCAGATGAAGAAATTATAGCAATATATAGTCATATGAAAAAATGCTCTAAATCACTATTAATTAGAGAAATGCAAATCAAAACAACTCTGAGGTACTACATCACACCTATCAGAATGGCCAACATGAAAAAAACAGGAAAATGATGAATGTTGGAGAAGATGTGGGAAAATTGGAACACTAATGCATTGTTGGTGGAGTTGTGAAATGATCCAACCATTTTGGAGAGCAATTTGGAACTATGCCCAAAGGGCTATAAAAATGTGCATACCTTTTGACCCAGCAATAGAACTTCTAGGGCTATATGCCAAAGGGATCGCACAAACAGGAAAAGAACCTACATATACAAATATATTCATAGCAGCTCTTTTTGTGGTGGCAAAGAATTGGAAATTGATAGGATGCCCATCAATTGGGGAATGGCTGAACAAGTTGTGGTATATGAATGTGATGGAATACTATTGTGCTATAAGAAATGATGAACAGACTAACTTCAGAAAAACCTGGAAAGACTTGTATGGTCTGATGCTGAGTGAAGTGAGCAGAACCAAGAGAATGTTGTACACAATGATAGCCACGTTGTGTGATTACTAATATGGATAAACTTAACCCTTCCTGGCAATACAAGGATCTAAGCCACCTCCAGAGGCTTTGTGATGGAAAATGCTATCCACATCCAAAGAAAGAACTATGAAGTTGAATTGCTATTTTTTTCCTCTTCTGTTGAGTTTTGTTTCCTCTTTCTGATGGTTCCTCCTGTTGGTTTTAATTTTTACTTACAACATCACTAATGTGAAAATATGTTTAATATGAATGTAAATGTATAGCTTATATCAGATTGTGCACCATCTTGGGGAGGGTTGTAGGAAGCAAAGGGGAGAAAAATTTTAAACTCAAAAGCATGTGAAAGTGATCATTGATAAATCAAAATAAATTAATAAAAAATAAAATAAAAAATAAAAAGTTTGTTGTTGTCATTGTTGTTATTGTTATTTAGTCCTGTCTGATTCTTTGTGATTCCATTTGGTGTTTTCTTGGCAAAGATACTGGAATAGTTTGCCATTTCTTTCCCCAGCTCATTTTACAGATGAGGAAACTGAGGCAAACAAGGTTAAGTGAATTGCCCAGGGTCACACAGCTTGTAAGTGTCTGAAACCAGATTTGTATTTAAGAAGATGAGTCTTCCTGACTCCGGGCCCAGCACTTTATCCACTGTGCCATCTATCATTTTTAGTAAACAAAGACTGTAAAAAAGGTGAAGAACTCCTTGAACCTAATTTTCTTTGGCAAGTCTAAGGATCTATAGAATTTTGCCTTTCTGGGGGAAAAGAAGAACCCTGATAGCACTTATCCCACCACAACCAAGACAAGACAGACAGACCCTACCTCGAATCAGCACTGTCTGTCCTTTATCACTAATACTGTTGCATGCTAGAATAAATCATACAGCATGCCCTAATTTAAAAATGCATTATTCTGGCCTTTTTGTAAAATATTTCCATATTGTTACAGATAATGTCCTTGCTATGTTATTTATAGATATTGAATTTGTACAATTTTTATGCATAGCCATTGAGGTGGTTTTGCTTTTTCTCTGAAGGATGGTTTTGTATGAACTTGCTCAGCTTTCTTGATTCTACTACCCACAGGCCAGTGGAGCATATTTCTCTAGAGATTTAAATGATTCCAAAGTGAGCTTAGTCAGGACCCTGGGCTCCCATCCCTAATGGAAGTCAATTTGCTGGCTTTGATTGTTTTTTCCCTCTCTACAAAGTACTTAATCTGTAGGCTAATAGCCATTTTCAAGTTTCAGTCTGCTGATCAAAGGTTGAAATAATAGCTATTGTGTTTGTACACTAGTTTTCCATTTCTAGAGAAAAAAAAATTAAACAGAAGAGTTCAAAATCATAGACAAAGTATTTTTTTATTATTTTTGATTAATAAGCTAAAAAGCTGCAAGTAAGTATGCTAGATTATGCATTTGGTCTCATTTGTTGAAATACTTTAGGAGTATTTCTCACTCTAAATTTTCAACTCCTACATTCCTTTTAAGACATCACCCCATGCCTGGACTATTACAGTAGCCTGCTGATTGGTCTGCCAGTCACAAGTGTCTCCTCCCTCCAGTCCATCCTTCATTCAGCTATCAAAGTGATCTTCCTTAAACTCGAGTCTGACCATATCTTTCCCCTAGCTAATAAATTCTAGTGGTCCCTTATCACATCTAGGATCAAATACAAAATCTTCTGTTTCTCATTCAAATCTCTTCAAAACCTGCTTCCACAAACACCTTTACAGTATTCTGATACTTCAAAACACTCTCGCTCCATTCTCTACAATCCAGTGACACTGGCCTTTCTGCTTTTCCTCAAACAAGATACTCAGTTTTCCAACTCTTGACATTGTCATTGGTTCTATCTCATGTCTGGAATGTTCTCCCTCCTCATCTTTGCCTCCTGGCTTCCTTAAAGGCCCAGCTAACATCCCTTTTTCTACAGGAAGCTTTTTTCAACCCCTCTTAATTCTAGTGCCTCTCCTCTGTTGATTGCATATAATTTATCCTGCACCTAGCTTACTTGTACATAGTTGTTTGCATGTTGTGCACCCCATTAGACTCTGTGCTTTTTAAGAAAAAGAAGCATCTTTTACATTTCTTTGTGTGCCCAGAACTTGCCCAGTACAGTGCCTGACACATAGTAGGGGTTTAATAAATGTTTATTGACTGACTGAATTTTTGAAGCAACAGAGAGCACATTATGCATAATGACTATCTAACCAGATTCTGAAAACTGTTTTTGAAATATGATTGTGAGCTTAATTTGCCCATCAAAAAAAATTTGATAACTCAAAAATTTATCATCATCCAATGGCTCATTTCTATTCTTTATTAAACATGAAAACAGTTTATCCTGAAAAGATCTATTAGTCCTTTGTTGAAAACAACTATATCTTATACCATAGAGATTTAAATGCTATCAATTTGCAATTGATATAATTGCATACAAATCATTTTAAAATGAACTGTAATAGTGAAAAAGAACTTAAAAAAAATCTACCTACTTGTGTAGATATCTTCTCCTTGGAACTGCTGATTCTCCTATTTCTATTAGTTTTTACCTCTATTCTTCTAATTATTCAAATTCAAAACTTCCACAGTCATTTTCCTTTACCCTCTGCCTTATCCCACATAACTCTATATTCAATCAGGAACCAAAATATCTTCCTTCTTCCTCACATTCATGTTCTTCTTTTTATCCTTGATATTACCACCTTACTTCCAGTCTTTTTAACCCCGAGGCCTCAAGAAAAATCTCCTGTCATGTCTGGTCTCATGATGTCCCTGATCTGGTTTATCCTTCATATTGTTGCCAGATTGCCTTCCTTATGCATAGTTCTCATTATGTCACACTACTCAACAATTTCCTTTCCCTTTTTCTGTGGAGTAGAAGAAGCCCAGACTTATGAGTTGATTGGTGTAGGGAAATTCCAGTTTTCAAAACCTATCTATCAGTGAAAATCAGTAGCAAGGCTTTATTTATAGTCTCAGAGATGTATCTGAGACACTGAGAAACTTTTCCTGCCCATGATACTATAGCTAGTATGTATCAGAGGCAAGAATTAAATGTATAACTTCCTGAATGTGAAACTGGTCCTTCTTCTACAGCAGTATCTTGCCTTCCTCACCATTTTTTTTTGCCAGGTAAAAGCTCTTTAACCTGGTTTTGAGTCTCAATTCAAACAAACCGGAGATGCTAAAAGCAGTAAGCCTTCATTACCGGCGTGTTTCAATTTGCACAGAGGGAGGTAACAGGCTTAACTTGAAACAACCAAGATCAAGGACACAGCATAACACCAGAGCAGAGATTTAAACCAAGGGATAGATTAAGGTCACCATGGCTAGAAAAAGAAGATTTCATTCTTAGTCATCTCAAGGTGACAATTTTTAGCAAGTTTTTCCTTGAACCTAAAATTACTTCTTCATAATTTATATATACTATTCATTGGTCTGAGTTCTGGGGCTAAACAGAACAAGCTTACTCTCTCTTCCCAGTCACTGCCCACTAAATGTTTTAGAACAATGATTACTCCCCCACTAATTGTTTCCTCTAGGCCAAATATTTCCAGTTCCTTCAACCAATTCCTATATGGCATGAACTTGAGACACTTTGGCATCCTCATTGCCTTTCTCTGTATATTCTCCAGCTTAGAAAAAGATTATTTTTTTTAAACCTTGAGAATAATAGAATTTTAATGCAGTCTAAAACTGTAATAATTTTAGATGTTATATCACACTTAATGCATAAACTTTACAATCCACAAAAAAATTCAAATCTTTTTTACAGACAAACTATCTAATTATGCCTCATATCTTGTCTTTATGAAGTTTATTTTTTGAATCCATTTAAGAATTTACATTTATCCCTAACTCATTTAATATTATAATATTCTAAGTTAATGTTAAAAAAGGATATTACAAGTAGACATTAAAATTTTTGAGATTTGAATACTATAGGAGTTCCTCTTTCACATTTTATGGATATAGTTGATATTCCAAGATCATCTTCTTTGTATCTGTGGTAAGGCCCTCTGACCAGGGAGTTTCCAGAGAAGAAGACAGAATAGAACAGGTGAGACATACCCCAAGAAGTGAAATGACCCCAATCCTATCTAAAACAGAGGACAGTAGAACCTGCCCTCTCCAAAGTTTGCTCTGAGGCAGGAAGTCACATGACAGGAGAATAGGACATAAATTGACACTGTAGAATCAAAGGTTGGCTATCTCACTTTAAATTCCCTTAAATGTGGGCTCCCTGGATACCCTGAAGGTGATGAAGGCAAAAGATCATCAACCAGGGCTAAATGGAAAACACACATACCCCTGCTAGTATGAAACATCAAAAGGGCCTTCAGAGTAAGAAAACTGGAGACCAGTGCCAAGGGAAAGGTCTGAGTCCCAAAACAGATGAGCGTTGAGAGCCATGAGAAACAAAGACTCAGAACTGTGGAAGCTAGCAGGGAGGATATATCAAATTGGGATAATAAGCTGGGAGGGAAGGCCAATTTCCTTCACCTTTTTCTCTACTTCCCCTTGTTTCTAGTTAGTGAACTGGAGTAAGAATGAAATCTTAAACCTTTTATCTTTCCCTCTAGGAGAATGTGGTTTGGAATTCTTCCATCCATACTCAAGTATCTGAGAGGATAATCCAGAAGAGGTTTAAGAAATACTTGGAGGTAGATGCTTTCATACAGGAATGCTCTATTTATTTCTTTTTCATTTTATTCAATGTAAAATGAATTATGTGATCACAGCAAAGTCTCTGAATTCTATGAATGCATACAGCTGAAAACTAAGAAAGAAGATCCCACGGAGGGTGTGAGTTCATGGCCTATTAGCAAATGTTAACTTTGATAGGTTAATATTTTGAGCAATGTTCTACTTCATCACCTACATTAATTTCAGCCCTGATCAGCAGAAGTTAATCCAAACTGATTAGCACCAATCTTGAAGCACAAGTATGCAATGTCAGGAGAATTGTAAGTTTTGCAACCTAAGTACTATTTTGTAGCGAGTGAAGATACCATAAACTTTTAGGCAGACTGCCTTGTACATGTGCCAGAGAAAAATAATTAAATCACTTGGCTGATACCTCAAGCAGAGCACCACCTGGTGATAATTCACATAATGCATTCTCTTGCAGGATTATAATCACGTTTAAGTTTAAGGAAGGCAACTCTAGAGCCACATGACACAGGATCCAAGGTAGAAGTGCCAAAAGTGTCCCAAGCATCTCATAAAATCAAATGTTCTACTTATTTTTGAGAATTTCACTTGTAGAAGGCAAAATTTATGTGAACTATTGTGGGTGCCTTTTTAAGATTGGAAAAAAAGCTACCAAGGCTAATATCGCCTCTATTTTATTAGTATCTTCAAATGTCTGTGACAGTATCCAATCAATGTTAGTTGTAGAACTATAAGTATGCAAAATAATTAAATACTCAATTAAAGAAGGCCTTTAAATTTTTCATATTTTAAATTTTACATAAGTTCTAAAATACAAGGAAAAGGACTATACTGAAAAAAACATTCCTGTCCCAATTATTTTTTGATGATTAGAGTATTTCATTTAACTTTTATAAGCTATATGTCCTAGAAATAAAACTGAGGATTCAATGAATTCCTTTAAAAAGCATTTTATTGTGAAAAATAAAACTCTAAAATTAAAGATGACAGATATGATCAAATAAGATTTATATGCCCTTAACCTAATAAGTGAAATTTATTGAGCTTCTCAGGTACCATTAAACATTTACTTTCCTTGCTCTCACTTTCTCTTTACTTTTCCTTTTATGAAGCAGCATAATGTTTTCTCTAAAGGTATAAAGTAAATTGTACCTTTCTTGAAAATACCTATAGTCTTTGGCATATGACATAGTACATAATAAAATGTCATATTCAATAAGTAATATAATTTATATTAATACATATTTTACTATATGACAATTGGATGTTAAAAATGTGACTTTAAAGAGTTAAAATAGAATGCCAAGGACATGAAGGAGGGCATTGGAATCAATTTCACTCTAATTCCTTCTTAGCGCTTTATTATGCAAATGCAAGCTCATTTTAGCTTGTCAAATTTGGCAATCATGGCCCTGGAGAACATCTACAGCTTAAATCTTTCATTATTGTGAACATGATCCATTCCTGTGAAAACCACTGTTACGAGTCCCAGACCCTGGATTCAAATACCCTAAACAATCAAGAATTAGAGTGGGATGGAAAGAGGGAAACTAAAATGAATGAGATGATGCATTTTTAAATGATAATGCAATTATTTTAAAGCCCAGGGTTGTAGAACTTAGAGGAGAAGGGCAGAATGGAAATATACAAATCTAAATTTGCCTTTTTGAGTTATGCTTTATTAATATTTACTTTAATACTTCCAAAAGTAATCATACATAGTTCTTAAAAATACAAGAGACAGGAAAACAAAACACTTCTATACAGTAAAAAAATCTGAAGATAAGCAATAATGTCATACTTTTATGCCTTCCTGCTTTTGCAGCCTTGTCTATTTTTAAATCCTATATAGGATTATGACTAATCCTATCTTAATCCTGAATAATAGTTGAAGGAAAAGCAAAATTTGTATCAGCACCCCAAATTTGGGGGAGGGGAGAATTACATAGAAGTCAAATCCAATCTCACTGAATACTCTTAGTGTCAAACTTTCATCCTCCAGGTGAAAAATAAAATAACATAGAATACAGGACTACCCAAAGATTATATTTTATATTCTTGTCAGATCAACTTTTTGCAGTATTGATATTTTCAATGTTATCTTTTGTGTTAAAATATTCTTTCCTTTCAACAAATTCAATAAATCCTGTGTATTCTCTCTCTTGTCATATTCTAATAATGTACACATCAGCAACTTACCATACAAAAACTGAATTTTTGACTCATGCACCCATTACACAAACTCTCATTTTCTTATTTTCTGTTGAAGAGAGTCTAGTATTAAAAAAAATTAAAGTAACATTTAGAATATTCTTTGGAATTAAATTATAAACACATTTACTTAAAAACCCAGAATGTCACTAAATAAATGAAATAATATATGTAAACCATATCACAAACCTTAAAGTGTTACATAAATGTAAGTTATTACTGTTGTGATTATGATTATGATTATTATTCCTAGTATATGTTCCAAAGTCAAATATAGAAGTTAACATCCTCAAGATGCTACCAACTGAAAGAAGAAGGATCAATATTACAGCACACTATAGTGCCCTGATGTTGACAATATTTCACATCAGAGTTGGTGAAGCTTATGTCCTGAACTAGAAACATATAAAATTAGGCTTCTATTTACTCTGACAGATGTTGTATACATATGCAGAATAATCTATCTCTGTCACTTTTTTTCCCCTAAGTACACTGACGGTAGCATACAAGCTGCGTGATTGATGGCATGGTTAAAACTTACAAGAAGAGTTACTGTTATCAGTGACCACCTTTTTATGAACCTGCAGAATGACAAAGAATGATACTGGCAACAAAAACAACTTGGTGTGTACTTAACGACCCCCACATTGAGTAATTCATTAAGTGCTTCTACTGCAAATCAAATCAATATTTAAATAAATTTTGCAGTATTTACTTACTAGAATGAGCCAAGTACGTTTCCATGCTTGAAATGGATCATAAAGTTTTATTCCATGGTATAACTTTTCTCTGAGCCTGTCATTTTGATTCTTAATGTTTCACTTGCCCAAAATGATAAATGTTGGAAACATGTTTGCTGTTGTGGATGGTAGTGAAATATGATGAGAAGAAACTGTTAATTTTTCCCAGCACACATTTGTTACAGTTTGGTGTCAGTTTGAAAGAGCACCAGAAAGCTGAGATAATACTATTTCAACCCCTTCAGTCAAGGGGCATTCAGTGTTCAGTAATTATATGTCCTTCACAGTAAGAAAAAGATGCAAGGCTACTCACTTATCAAATGACATTACTGAAATAGACATGGTAAAATATGCAGTGAATTAACAAAAAGAATATAGAAAAATTAACAAGCAAGAAAGATAAATCTCTGACTAGACTGTCACAGGAAAAAGAAGATTGGATATGGATCATTGGTTTGGATTCAATGCAGCTGGGCAAATTCTAAGATGTATTTCTATTTCTATACCCTCCAAGATAGGAGTTCTTAACCTGGTATCCAAGGAACATGGATTCCACAATATCTGTAAACATAGGTGGGGGGAAAATTATACCTTTATTTTCAATAATCTCTAACTGCAATTTATTATTTCCTTCAATCAATAATTTAAATATACATGTATATGTTACATATATATGTATATGTTACATATATATGTATATGTTACATATATATATAAATATGTGTGTATATGCATGTATGTATTTTTAAAAGGATTCTGTAGACTTCATCAGGCTGCCAAGGAGGTTCATGGCACAAAAACATTAAGAACCCCTGCTCTAGTTAATGATCTCTATGAAATCAGTTGCTGGTCTTTGTTAACACTGTAGAAAATCCCAGTATGAGACCCCAAACTAAAAGACTTAATTTTCTTTATCTTGGAAAAATCTTTCCAGGGAATTATCTTAAAACATAAGTTATGCCATTATAAGTCAGCAAAAAATCACATAATTCAAGATTCAGAAAGGACTTGTGTATTCACCCAGTCAAATGGATCCAAAAAGAATCCCTTCTACAATATGCAGGTAAAATGGTCATACAGCCTTTGCTTGAAAGCTTTGAATAAAGGAGAAGCTGAGTGAGGGAGCCACAGGACCAATATCTACCAGAGTTCTTTGCTAGATTGCCCCAAAAAGTTTTTTAAAAAAGTTGTCCCTGGGACTTGATGAGTCCAGGAAACCAATGTTCAAGCTGTTTTTCTTGACAAAATTTTTGGGTAGCCTTTGGCCACAATGACTTGGCTTCCTGGTCATCTAAGGCATTAAAGTCCCACCCATGTTGGATTGGGTCTCTTCATACTTGGCAGATATGCTGAGGGTACCCAAGGCACTATGTCCTATTCTGCTAACCAGATTTTTTTTTTCATAAAGAGACCTGAGGCATTTCATAAGGAGGCAGGGCATATCTATATGAGCCAAAAACTGCTACAGTCTTTTTCTATTAGGGATAAGTAAAACTTCTGTTAACTATTCAAGGACCTATCCAAATGACCTGAATGTCCCATTTCATTTCGACAATAACAGGTAACAGACCTGAGTCAGGCCTTCCCCTAACAACATTGTTGGACAGTACTAATCATTAGGAAGATTTTTCATATTTCAAATTGAAATTTGTCCATGAATATATAGAGTCTAAAAACCTATGTCAGATAATATTACTAAAGAGACAATTTACAGGGGGAAAAGAATAGTTATGATACATGACTCCATTCTCAAGAATATAATGACTATGCTTGAACTTTTACTGTATTTTTATCTCAATAATTTATCATCCATTAATTTGTCTTTTATCTCATATTCCTGTTTTCCACCTATGTCAACCAAAGTGGTAAGATAACAACGTTCCGTGGTTCACTTCCCAACACCCTTAGTTAGGAGGGAGTTAAGGAAATTTATGTTGTACTAAAAGGTGAGATTGTGTTTACTTGACTCAATATGGGTCAGAAAAAGAAGTCCTTCCTTATATTTGCTATTTGATGGTCTTCAAATGTCAGAGGTACTCTCAGATGTTTACTACTCATCTGACCTTGGCCAAGTACCTTAATCTCTAAGCCCCTATTTTCTTAACTGTAAAATCAGAGCTAGGACTTGATGTCCTCTAAGATCCCTTCTACCAATAATCATTACTTCTATGATACTGGGATTTAATGAAGTATTTGACATTGGCATCACTCATTCCTTTTACTGACTAATCAAATCAAAATGTCTTAGCTATAATCTCTGTAGGCTGAAGGATTCTAATCATTGTGCTTTGTTCTCTTTATAATGTTTATGTTTTGATAATTTTGGATACTTTCATTCCTTTTCCATGCTATTCCTGGGGCAAAATAGTGACTAGAACAATAATAGAAGTGTAGCTGGAAAAATATTCTACAAAGGTATGATTACAATAATACAGTCACAGTAATTTTTGATCCTTTTTTTCTGACATTCAGGCACAGTTAGTTTTGGGCAACATCAAGTCACTTGATGCTGTGCCTGAATGCCAAAAAAAGATACTAATTTAAACAATCAAACTTTAAAAAAACTATTAATTTATTTTGACTTATTAACAATCAATTCCAGAATCTTTTGAGTTTTAAATTTTTCTCCCCCTCCTTTCTCACCTCCCTCCCCAAGACGGCATGCAATCTGATATAGGCCATACATATACATTCCTATTAAACATTTTCACATTATTAATGTTGTAAGGAAGAATTAGAATCAATAGGAGCAACCACAAGAAAGAAGATACAAAACAAAACAGCTGAAAAAAATAGTAAATAATATGTTTCGATCTGCATTCAAACTCCATAGTTCTTTCTTTGGATATGGATAGCATTTTCCATCATGAGGCCTTTAGAGATATCTTAGATCTTTGCATTGCTGAGAAGAACTAAGTCTATCAACGTTAGTCATTGCACAATGTGGCTGTTACTGTGTACAATATTTTCCTGGTTCTGCTCACTTCACTCAGCATCACTCCATACAAGTCTTTCCAGGTTTTTCTGAAGTCCACTTGCTCATCATTTCTTATAGCACATATACCACAACTGGTTCAGCCATTCCACAATTGATGGACATCCCCTCAATTTCCAATTCTTTGCCACCTTAGAAAGAGCTGCTATAAATATTTCTGTGCATGTGGGTGCTTTTCCCATTTTTATGATCTCTTTAGGATACAGCCCTAGAAGTGCTATTGCTGGGTCAAAGGGTGTGAACATTTTTATAGCCCTTTAAGTATTGTTCCAAATTGCTCTCCAAAATGACTGGATCAGTTCACAAAACCAACAATGCATTAGTGTTCCAATTTTCTCACATTTCTAACATTTATCATTTTCCTATTTTGTCATGTTGGCCAATCTGATAGGTGTGATGTGGTGCTTCAGAGTTGTTTTGACTTGCATTTCTCTAATTGATAGTGATTTAGAGCATTTTTCATATGACTATAGATGGCTTTAATTTCTTCATCTGAAAACTGCCTGTTCATATCCTTTGACCATTTATCAATTGGGGAATGACTTGTATTCTTATAAATTTGACTTAGTTTTCTATATATTTTAGAAATGAGGCCCTTATCAGGGACATTGGTTGTAAAAATTCCCAGTTTTCTATTTTCCTTCTAATCTTGGTTGCATTGACTTTGCTTTTGCAAAAATTTTTCAATTTAATGTAATTAAAATTACCCATTTTGCATTTTGTAATGTTCTCTATCTCCTATTTGATCAGGAATTCTTCTTTTCTCCATAAATCTGATAGGTAAACTATTCCTTGCTCTCCCAGTTTGCTTATATTATAAGCCTTTATATCTAAATCATGAACCCATTTTGACTTTATTTTGGTCTTAGGTGTGCCATTTTGGTCTATGCCTAGTTTCTGCCATACTGTTTTCCAGTTTTCCCAGCAGCTTTGGTCAAATAGTGAATTCTTATCCCAGAAGCTGGGGTCTTTGGGTTTATCAAATAATAGATTACTATAGTCATTTATTACTGTGTCTTGCATACCTAACCTATTCCACTGATCCACAACTCTATTTCTTAGCCAATGCCAAATAGTTTTGATGACTGCTGCTTTATAATACAATTTAAGGTCTGGTAGGGCTAGGCTACCTTCCCCTGCATTTCTTTTCATTAGTTCCCTTGATATTCTGGATCTTTTGTTATTCCAAATGTATCTTGTCTAGCTCTATAAATTTTTTTTGGTAATTTGATTGACATGGAACTGAATAAGTAATTTAGCTTAGGTAGAATTCTCATTTTTATTATATCAGCTTGGCCTACCCATGAGCAACTGATGTTTTTCCAATTATTAAGATCTGACCTTGTGTGAAAAGTGTTTTGTAATTGTGTTCGTATAGATCTTGGGCATTTTTTGGTAGGTAGACTCCTAAATATTTTATAATGTCTACTGAAACTTTAAATGGAATTTTTCTTTCCATCTCTTGCTGTTGGGCTTTATTGATAATATATAGAAATGCTGCTGACTTAGGGGCATTGTTTATGGTCTGAAACTGCTAAAGTTTATTATTTCAAGTAGTTTTTTACTCGATTCTCTAGGGTTCTTTAAGTATGTTATCATATCATCTGCAAAGAGTGATAGTTTTGTTTCTTCTTTGCTTATTCTAATACCTTCAATTTGTTTTTCTTCTCTTGTTGCTAAAGGTAACATTTCTAGTACTATATTGAACAAGTGGTGATAATGGACATCCTTGTTTCATCCCCAATCTTATTGGAAATGCTTCTAGCTTGTCCCCATTACATATGATGCTTGCTGAAGGTTTTAGGTAGATGCTACTTATTATTTTAAGGAAGACTCCACTTATTCCTATGCTCTCTAGTGTTTTTCATAGGAATGGGTATTGCATTTTGTCAAAAGCTTTTTTCTCCATCTATTGAGATGGTCATGTGGTTTCTGTTAGTTTTGTTGTTGATATGATCAATTATGCTAATAGTTTTCCTAATATTGAACCAGCCCTGAATTATTGGTATAAATCCTACCTGTTAGTAGTGTATTATTCTTGTGATAAGTTGCTCTAATCTATTTACTAATATTTTATTTAAAGTTTTTACATCTATATTCATTAGGGAAATTGATCTATGATTTAAATATACAATCAAACTTGTGCACAGAATGTGTACTTCCCACATCATCCAGGCAACAATTTAACCATAACCTTCAACTCATTCAGTCATTTTAGGGTATTTGATTAAGGGTTACTCTGATTTGGTCTGAAGGTTCTGACTTGATTAAAAGCATTTGCCCCATCATTAGTTCTTTTTGTTGTCATTTGGTTTGCTTTTTTAAATCATTTACCTTATAGTTGCTAACTAGCTGTTCCTTGATAGTTCCCAGGAAGTATACTTAAAGCCTTCTCTTCAAATTAAAAACCTATTTTTAAGGATGTCAACAACATAAAGTATATGTATATATATAAATACACACACACATAAATCTATATGTATATCTATATCTATATATTAATATATATGGATGTATGCCATTCATTCATTATACTTTTGTTCTCAGCAGCTAACACAATGTCAGACAGATAATAGATGCTTAAGAAATAATAGTTGATTTATTATCTTCTATATCTTTTGGTAGTATTGAACTGAAACTCAACTAGATTGGTTCAAGTCAAAAAACAGCTGTATTTTAACATGAATCTCCCTCCAAAGTAAAAAAGAAAAGTTCAGATTCTGAATATTTCTACTTATTGGGAAAACTGGGAGAAACTATACTTATCCCTCAATATATGTGTGTGTATGTATAGGTATATGTATATGTATATATGTTGTTATGTATGTATTAATACATACAAACATACAGAACCTTCCTTTCCCTTCCCTTTATATGGAAAGGGTAGGTTCCAAGTTCCAGGAACCAGAAATTGAATAATAGAGGTTTCATAATCAACTGCCTTCCTTATTCTTTCCTAAATATAGGGGCAATGAACATTTCACTCTCAAAGTATAATATTTTTTGTAATACTATTCCAAAAGACAATTTCTTCTCTTTGTTTAAAACATATTCATTCATTTAATATCTGTGTGCAAGACATTGCACATTTAAAGAGTTTAAGATAAATTAGACATATTCCCTACCTCAAAAAGTTTTTAATCTACCTAAGCAAATAAGTAATATACACAGATAATATAAGGTAGTATATGATGAGTGTTAGAAGAGTATTCGGAATAAAATAAAAGATCTTGACTAGCTCAATTGATTGGAGGGAATAATTATCGGGTAGCACTTGAGCTGGGGAATATAGAATTTTAAAAGGAGAGATTGTATTATCTATTCAAGTTTAAAGGTTATCACATCTAAATTATTGTTATATTATATTCCAGGCAAAAGAAATAGAATGAATAAAGACATAATAAGAAAAAAAGTAAAAGACAGGGTATATCAAGGACTTCGGGTAGATTAGAGAATAGAATATCTATAGGTAATTTGAATTTTGTTGCATATTAAGTGGTAGCAGATAAAATATGACCTCTGCATTGGGCCTTATCAAAGAAGTTGTTAGAAGAGTTATAATTTCTTTACTTCTAGCAAAATATTTATTTTAAGGTTTTTCAATTTTCTCCAAAAGGTAGTATTCCCTTATCTTAACAACAAAAACTTTTGACAGTCACAATCAAGTGCTTTAAAATTAAATATAAATTTTATTCATCTTCCCTGCAACTCTAATCACAGAAATTTTAAGGTTCATGCACTTCAAATTTAGGTAGTTCTTGACTGGGGTTCATTTTTTCTCTAGATAAAATAACTACAATTTTTTTTGAGCACAATCCAATCAAAAAAAATAAAATCTCAAAAAAATTTCATTTACTCTTATCTAACTAATACTAAATAAGTTAAACCTATAAATTTAGGAGTTGCTTCAACGCTCTAAAGACTTGGTATTTTGTCTATGTTGGTACTTTCACAACTACTGCAAATCATTATTGTTGTTGTTATTGTTCAGACATTTTCAGTCATATCAAACTCTTTATGACACCATTTGGAATTTTCTTTGCAAAGATGGTGTGCCATTTCAGTCTCCAGCTCATTTACAGATAAGGAAACTGAGGGAAACAGGGTTAAGTAACTTGCCCAGGGTCACACAACAGGTAAGTATCTGAGGCCAGATTTGAACTAAGGCAGAGTCTTCCTCTCTCCGGGCCTGGCACTCTATGCACTGCACCACCTGCAAATCATCACCTCCCTAAAGCCTTACTTAGTAGATAGCCTCACTGAGTAATTGTATATAAAAAAAACAAAATGCCACCCTGCAACTAACCAGGAGATGAAGCTTTACTAATTTAGCTAAGCTGGTGCTCAGATGACATATTACCAGGCCCATATACAAACCCTCTAGCTTGGTAAGAACAATCAGAATTTGTAGTCCACTGGCTTCATATTCAAGAACTCAGAACACCTTCAGACCACAATTGAACACAACATATTAGTGAAAGAAATTAAAGATGAAACAATAACATTTACTTCACTTTCAAAAAGCCCTGTGTTTTTCATCTTTTGCCAAAAATCCTGCCACAAATGGTATCACTGTAATTAAATCATTAATAGTGAATGAGATTAAATCTATTTATTATGGTTTCAATGTCAGATGCTCCAAATTGCAGTTTCATGGATAAATTTGTTTCTGTGGCAACTATTGAAGTGAAGGCCTCCTTTTCCAAACTTGGACAAAGCTTCATATTTGTATTACATCTTCCAAATATTTTGTTTCTTCAATTCATTTAAGTTTAGCACAGTCTATTTGTCTTTCAATGAAAACTTTTGGCTTGGGCAAAGTAATATTGCTATAACTCAAGTTCATTAATATCTGATCAATTTGAAGGGAACATGATGTAATGCAGAGAGCATTATTCTTACCCTCTGAAAATTTAGGTTCAAATTCAGCTCTAGCATTAATAAGTCATGTTACCTTGTGCAAATAAGTCATTTAACTTCTCAGATCCTGAATTTCCTAATAAGAAGAATTAGGACCTAGACTTGATCTCTGTTGTCCATTTCAGCTCTCACATTCTGTGAACTCATCATAGAAACTACTGCCCTTAAAATTAGGATACAATATAGCATAAGGGATACTGAAATCAATATTTTCATCTAAATTTCAGGTAAACACTTGGAGTAAATCTTTGTTGTATTTATTGCTTATTTCCTTCATATTTTTATTAATAAGGACAGTTATATGGAAATATGAAAAGGCTATATATGAATTTCATCTGGATTACATATAATAAATTAAGTGAGAATTTCTGACAGTTTCATAGTGCTCATAACCAGAGCGTAAATATGTCTGTGCCTCACTTTCACTTGAAGTGTTATGGTTTCTATAGACATTGGGAGATTCAACTGTAAAAGTCAATAAATGGGGGCAGCTAGGTGGTGCAGTGGATAGAGCACCGGCCCTGAAGTCAGGAGGACCTGAGTTCAAATCCGGCCTCAGACCAAACACTTGACACTTACTAGCTGTGTGACCCTGGGCAAGTCACTTAACCCCAATTGCATAAATGATAATAATAATAATAATAATAATAATTTTAAAAAGTCAATAAGTGTCCCTTCCTTCCATTCAACCCCATACTCCTTAGCACCCTCTGCCAGCAGAATTAATACAAACTACCATTGTTTTCTATGATACGCTATTCTTGTGGCTCTGCAAGTATCTGAAATCACAGGAGAAAGACTTCACATGGGGTTGCTCTGGGGTCTACAGTCTTCTGATTTTTCTCTCAGGTCTCCACTATTTCTCTTTTTCTAATTCCTCTTCTTTCTTCCCCTTCCTCTATTCCCAAATTAACTGGGAATCTCCAAGCTCCATTTGTAGTCTGCTCTCACCTTCTAGTTACACTTACTTACTCAGGATATTCATCATCTCACATGATTTCAACTTCAATCTACACATAAAGATCTTATAAAACTGTTTGATCTTTGTTTCTTATACTAGGGATCTAGATTTTTTTAAAATTTTGGCTGCAGACTCCTTCCAGGCAGAACTAAAGAGACCCATAAGTAACCTTCCCTATGTGCCACTGCTTGAAACTACACACCACAAAAATCCCCTTCTGGAAAAATAATGATTAATGGAAAAATTCCTCATTTTTATAAGACTTTAGTGAGATAACAGTTTTTATTCAGTATCATAAATACTAATTCCAATACCCAAAAGATAGTAAATATTGAATATGACTACATCATGCTAGAGTGGACAGTGATGGCAAACAAAAAGCCAAGCAGCCAAAGAAATAGAACACATATCTGGAAAATAGCAGTCAGGAGATATAAAGTGTGAGGATCTAACTCTAATTGTAGATAAATTACTGTTTGTTACATCGGTGTTTAGGCAGGATAGAAACTGTCAACTAAAATCCCTGGAACAGATGGTATCATACTATTGAAAGAGAAAATGAAGACTTTCCTAAATAAACTCAACGATACTCAAAAGTACACCAAGTAAGTTAGAACATACTCAGAACCAATCAAGCGTAGCCAAGAGAGCTACCAAAAAGAAAAGAAAAGACTAAGAATTTGACTTCAATGAAGTATGGAGAGACCTGAGCAAACAACAATATATAGATAATACTATATGCTACAGTATATGCCATATCTTGTTTTTGTTGTTCAGTCATTTCAGTCATATCCCAGTATTCGTGACTCCATTTGGGGTTTTCTTGGCAAAGATACTGGAGTGGTTTGCATTTACTTCTACAGTTCATTTTACAGATGAGGAACTGAGGCAAACAGGATTAAGTGACTTGGCCTGGGTCAGACAGCTAGTTAAGCATCCAGGCCCAGCATTATATTCACTGTGCTACTAGCTGCCCACTATGGATAATACTAAATAGATTCGGAACTGGTTTGATGGCAATTTAGAATTAGCTCTCTAAGTGCCCCAGGATTGACCTTGTGCTATTTATCATTTTTTATCAATGACTAGGCATAAAAGCACAGATGGCATTCTTATCGAATGGGCATGACAGACAGCTTAGAGGAATAACAATGGAAGATTATAAGAACCCCAAATCTTGAGAAGATAGAACACTCTGTTCAAACTAAAAAGATGAAATATAATAAGGATAAATGTAGTTTCTTTCAACCTAAGCATAAAAATTTACTTTATTAGATGGGAGAAACAGGATTAGATAGCAGTTTGTCTAAACAGATATGGGGATCTTGGTGGTCTGCAAACTCATTATGAAACAGTATAAGATGGCAACAAAAAATGCTAATGTGATCTTGGGCTGTATGTAAAGAGACAGAGTCCAGGAACAAAGAGATAATACTTTTGCTCTCCTTTACCTTAATAGGCACACATCTGTACTAGTCTTTTCAGGTCTGGGAAACATAGTTTAGAAGGGCTATTAGTAAAATGGAGGATGCTCAAAAGAGGGTGATCAGAATAGTTGACAGCCTCAAGTCCATGCTATATGAGGAATCTTTGAAAGAATAGGGATTCTTAGATTGAAGAAGAGAAGATTTGGCATGAAATTAAGATTAAAAGAGGACATAATGAAGACCCCTGGAGGTACCTCAGGCTCTTGTAGGGGTTTATAAAATCACACTTTAATTTATAATTCAGTAAATGCCAATAGATGTAATCCATAATAAACAAAATCTTTTTGGGTAGTTCTTCAATAATTTATGAGAGTATAAAGTTTGGCAGCCATTGTACTAAAGGATATAAAAAGGCATGATATTAAAATAATAAGCAGCTAGGTGGGGCAATGGATAGAGTTCTGAGCCTAAAGTCAAGAATACTGATTTCAAATCCAATCTGATATACTCATTAGGCAAGTCACTTTAACTTCTATTTGGCTCTTTTTCTTCAACTCTAAAATGGAGATAATAAGAGCACCCACTTTTCTGGATTGTTGTGAGGATTAAATGAAATAATATTTGCAAAGTGCCTAGCACAGTGTTCAATATGTAATAGTAGGTACCATATAAATATTTATTCTCTTCCATTCCCTTCTTAATATTAAAAAACTAAATATGTGTGTAGAAATACATGAATACATATAGATATATACACATACATATATATGTGTGTATGTATGTATATATGTGTGTATGTATATGTGTATGTTAGTGGGTTAGTGGGTTCTGCTTTATTGGAAGTCTTGAAGCAAAGACAAGATAACCACTGGTTTTCCTTTTTCAGTGTCTATTCTATCCCCTAGTACTGATCTGTTGGTTGAACACACAGATGTAAGACACCTTAATATGCCAAGTGCTGAAATAAGTTCTGAGTCAATAATAACTCATTTCCTGCACCTATTATATTGGTAGCATACTTTACAGTCTGGACACTATTTCAAGAGAGCTAAAATTTGGACATGGATATAATGGACAGATACTAGCTCCTCTTTTCTTTGTTTTACCATTTGCTAACCCTATAATCTCCTTATGCAAACTCTCAATAAGCTAGTACAGACCATATGGAGAATATACCCTGAGCTTTGGGGATTTTACAGATATAATTCCCCAGTTGTCAGCTAAGGCCATAAGAATAGATCTAATACATTTTCAAAGTAGACAACAGAATGTTACATTTTCCTCCCACCCCCAACCCTCTCACTTCCCCTTCTTTTTCACATTAAAATAATGATTACGTTCAAAATTCCTGAAAGGTAGATCCGGTGATGGAAAAAACAAAAATGTCCTGTTTTCCTACAAATTGCCCAACATCATTGACACATATCAGAAATAAAACCTTTTTCAGATAAAAAAGGAAAGTTGGGAAACCATTTTTGAAGTTGCTTTCACCAAGAACAAAAAGGAGAATCCAGACCCTAGTGCTACTTTATTTGGGCAGATAGAGCAGTAGAATACCAGGCCTGAAGTCAGGATGACTATCTTCCTGAGTTCAAATCTGGCCTCAGAGATTTACTAGCTATGTGATCCTGGGCAAGTCACTTAACCCTGTTTGCCTCAGTTTCTCATCTGTGAATGTGCTAGAGAAGGAAATGGCAAACTATTGCAGTATCTGTGCAAAGAAAACCCCAAATGAGGTCACAGAGTTGGACTCCAATGAAACAACTGAACAACAAATGCTACTTTACTGGTGAAGATCCAATCTGAGATGCAGACTAGTAGAAACAAAGCACCTCCCCTCCATCCAACCATTTCCATTCCTCCAGACTTCTGTACAGAATGTACAAGAAGTGAGGAATATCATTCAATAAGTCTCAGGAGGAAGTTTTGGGTGTGAGCTATCTTTGTCTCTGTGGTGTGTTCACTAGTTTATCACAAAATCACTCAGAGAATATCTGTTATAAAATTCTAGTGGAGAAATAAGTAAAATTTAATTTTCATTTAAATGAAATAAAGCCCTAGAATAAATCTAATTGATGTTATAATGGGGCTTCTTTTTTTTTAAAGAATATATTGTAATATAAGACCACAAAGCTTTCTTCCAGTTATGAAATTCACTGAGTCTATGATTCCAAAGACAAGAATTTGACTATGACCTGCCAGGAGTATTTGCTTTTATACTAGTCTGAAGTATCAACTACATGTGCACACTATACTGGTTTATCTCTACCTCATAGACAATTATACAAAATGTTGGAGGAATGCATCTTGATTTCTAAGGTAATCAGGGAAACAAAATATTTCCAGAAAGATTTTTGAAAGTCTAGAAGTTTGAAAAAGAAGAAAAGAAGATGTGAAAAAGCAGGCAGAAATCTCAATGTTTATCAGGTAGTTGGAGGATGGATGAATACAACATAGAGGAAAGAGAAGGGAAAAAAAAAGGTCACTGACTATTTTACCTCATATTCTTAAGAAATATGAGGTTCTTCCAGTAGATAGAAAACACCTCCTTGTGCTCTAATGAATGGTGAATCATTAATTCAATCAATAAACATTTATTAAGTTCCTAGTAAGTGCCAGATGGGGGATAAAACCAAAACTTCACCTGCCCTCAAGACTTCACATTATATTAAGGGTATCACAAATACCTGTGTATCTAAGATCTTACATTAATGACATAAAGAAAAAGAAATGAGCACTTATGGTTCATGTCTCCCTGCTTACAAGCTTTGAGACATCTACTAACTAACTAGTCACAAACAAAGAGGACAGTCATCTTGGAAAACATGTCCAGTTTGTGATGGAGAAGCTCCAAAAAACCTGTCAAAACTGGGGACAACAAAATGCAACTATCAAAATGATGCTAGAATTAAGAAAACCTGCATTCAAACATGGCCTGAATCACTCATTATTTGTGTAAGCTATGACAGATCACTTGACCTGACTGACTCAGTTTCCTTACCTATAAAATAAGGATAATAATAGCACCTGCCCCCAGGGTTGTTATAAGGATAAAATAAGATAATATTTGGAAAGACCTTTGCAAAGCTTAAACTGCCATTTAAATACTTTGTGATAGTATTGGTCATATTACTATTATGTCTTGTCAAAAAAAAGGGGGAAGATTTAGTGGCATGGGAATATTTTCATCTCTAAGAAATATTTAACTATTGTCTGGTTTAGTTAAGAAATAACCACTGCTTAAAATATAAAAATTGACTGAATTTGATGCATATATGGAGCATAATTTAACAAAAGGCAGTAAAATATTTCTGTTCAAAGTTTCAAAAACTAGAGCAAAAGGAGTTTCAGTAAAAAAAAAAGGGGGGGGAGAATAGGGAAAAACTACTCATGTGGATTTATGATGCTGATGGAAACAGATATGAAGGTCCAAACAAGAAAAGGAGAGCAAAACAGAGGACCAAGAATTCAGAGCAGGTAATATTTGAGAATAAAGCAACAGGAAGAAAATCCATGTTGTCCTATGTCAACAGGCAAATGTACAATGTAAAATTAATAATAAGGAAGAAGTAGAGGACCTAACTCATGAAGTTAAATTTGACTTAACAAGAGTCAGAGAGCTGATGGGATAGGACAAATTATTGGACTGTGGTTCTAAAAGGATATATCTTTTGGGAAAAAAAAGAGCAGAATTTTAAAAGGGAAGAGCAGATTAGCATTGCATAAGAATAAGTGAATTTCCTCAAGTAAATCCAAAAATTCTCAAAGAAATCCAATAATCCAATGAGGAAATATAATGAAGAACATTTTGGAAGGAATCAATGAGGGGAAAAAAATAGAAGTGATATTTTTATTAATGCACGATACAGATTACTTGAGCAAAAGATGGAATTAGGTCAGAATTTTGGAAACTGATCACACCTGGCCAAAAAAAAAGGACACTATAGTAACGTTCAGTTATCGAGACATTATTATGGAGTTCTCTCTCCGCTAAATAAAAAGTAGCTGATAAATTTGTGATTTACCTAAAATGATAATTCCATCCTTCAAAAGGTAGAAAAAAAAAAAGCAATGACAAGGGCTATTGTTGTTCTTGACCTGAATTTGACTAACAAGGAAGAAACACTTTAGATAAAAATAGCAGGACCCTTCGGGACAAGTGACCATACCATAATAGATTTTCTAATAGTGAAAGAGGAAATCCAGACTTAGTCTTTCAAGCACAAAAGATTTTAAGACAGCAGATTTCAAAAGATGAAATGAAAAGATAGGCAAGAAAAAATAAGCTGTATTTATCTTAAAAGTGGAAGTTGATCAAAAAGGTCAGGTTGGTTGTTAAGAATAAAAATCTAAAAATCAAAATAATCATGTTTCTAATAAGGAGGGAAAAGAAAAGCAGCCTAAGGAGACATGTGACTTCACAAAGAATTCATTAACCTACTCAGACCCCTTTTTAATGGGATGAGGAAATGGTGATAAGTAACTAAGAAAGAAAACTAAAGATTAGGGTGATCCATTAAAAATTAGATGAGTAAATCACATAACAATCTAAAGTTGGAGATGAATTCAAAACACAACAAAAAAAAAGCTTTATTAGTTGTATCAACAGAGATAAAGATAGGACTATTTCTAAAATGGATAACTACTATTCAGAGAGATGGTAAAGGACAGCAATTTGAAGGCTGAACTATTAAGGCAGAGAGGTAACAGAGCAGATATAGTCCTGGATTTGAAGTCAGGAAACCCTGAATTCTCAGATATTTAGTAGCTATTTGACCCTGGGCAAATCATTTAAACTCTTAGTTCTCTCATTTGTAAAATGGAGATAATATTAGCATCTACTTCAGAAGGTTGCTGTAAGGCTTGAATGAGATAATATATGTAGTGTTTTGCAAACCTTAAAGTGTTATTATATATTAGCTATTAGCATTATTACTATTACTATTATTGTTATTATTACTATAATAAGTATCATCATTGTTACATTTTTATTTGTTTGCTACCAATCTATTATTCAAGGATGTCTGGTTTGCTATCCAAAGAACTCTGTTCCCCTATTTCTAAGCTTACAGGTGGACTCAAACAATGTACATTTATTAGTCACAGGAGAAAAGAAGGGACTGTTGCTAGCCTCATTCCCAATTTCCAATCAATCAAATTATCCCTTGTGCCTCAGTTCTGTAATCAATCATATTGATTTCATCATTCATGATGTCTAGTTCTTTTAACCAATCATAACTTGTTCCCTGCCCATAAAGTCCTGTTCTTTGCTCTGTACTTCCCAATACTTTAAAAGAGAGCTGTCTCCCAATTTGGGGTATTAGCTTTGCTGAGGAAGCGGAGATCCTATTTCTTAGTAAATTCATGCTTTACTACTAAATTGGTCAGGCTTGGGAATGTTGTACCTCAATCTACCTTATTTTAACTATCACAACTGGATTTTCAATCAGGTCATGTGCACTAATCATGGGTATCCTACAGGGCTCTGTTCTGGGCCCTCTTTTTTTATCCCTCTATGCTATTTCACTTTATGATATCTTAAGATCCCATAACTTTATTATCATCTCTATGCTGATTATTGTTAAATCTTGAGATATTCACACCAGGAAATCTCAACAACTAAATTTTAACATGCTGAAAATTAGCTATGATTAACTTATATTATCAACTCTTTTACTCACCTTTTCCAATTTTCCAATATTCATACATTCCAACATTCTCTTCCCGGTCTTCCAGGGTCACGGATTTGAAATATTTTTCTTATTCTTATTACCTACATTTCATTCTTTACACCTCACCATGAAAATTCTATCTTTTTTCTAATTTCTTTTTCTAATTCTATTTCCATAGTCACATCTTTAATCAGCCCTAAATTATTTACTAATTGTATTATTATATTAGCCCAACTTTAAATCATCTCCTTACCTACTTTAATCTTTTTCCCAAACTTATAGATGGTAGCTAAAATAATCTTCCTCAAACACTACTTTGGTCTTACTCTTCAAATCAAGAACTAATGGTGACTTGATTCTATATCTTATCCCAACTTTTCTCTCGTCTGTGAGATTTCATCACATGTCAGTTACTCCACTACTCCACCAACTTATCATTTCATTACTAGCTAATCAAAATGCTCTACTCAAGCCTTGTTCATTTGATTTGGACAGTGCTTCAGTTGTTCCAAATTGTGTCTTTGCACCATTCAATTCTTTTCATCATGAAAGTCCTTCTTATTCTTTTGTTATTTGTGCTCCATTTTGTGTCTTTGATGCAGATCTCTAGGGGGACTCTGGATAAGGAAAACTCATTCTACAAATGAAGATCAGCAAGTGTATTACAATTTATAGTCTAAGAAAGTTGTTTGGAGCACTTAAAGATTATAAGACTTAACCAAGGTCATATAGTCAATAAATATGTGAGACTTTTTAGATCTTCCTGACACTAAGGCTATCTATCTATCTATCTGATTACATCATGTCACTTCTCTTCTTTCTGGAAAATCTAGCTCAACCTCCAACTTCTCTATGAAATCATTCTTGATTGCCCAATCTGATTCTGCCAAGTTGTCTCCACCTCAAGCATATTCACCGCCCACTCCAGAGCACTGCTGCACTCTCTTCTCAAGTGGACTAAAAGCTTCTCCAAAACATGGATTATATATTTTGTTTTTAGCTCCTTCATTCTCCTTTTCCCCTTGCCATGTCCTTAGAGCATTAGCATGTACCAAAATTTTATTAACTGACTACATCTATGTAAAAACAACAACAACAACAACAACAACACCACACACAACACTGGGATGAATTTTACAAAATTTTATTATAATTATCTGTGTTTGAAATGAAATCACATGACTACTATGTAAATATTTTCACCATCCAGAATGGATACGAGCAACAAAGACTATTTTGTAACAGTTAAGCATTATGCTATATGCTGAATAATTATAATTTCACATTACATACAAATGGTTCAATCATGACATAGGTTGTACAACTCATTTCAGAGAACCACAACTAGAAATGCACAGGAAATTAAATTAACTAGTTTGTTCTTAATCACACAAATAGCTTAAAGAGACTACTGGGGATAAAATAAAATGAGGATGGCTTGACATTTAATTCAATATTCCCTCATCCACATTTTCTTCCTTCTTATCAAGATCGTAAAAATGTATGAAACATTTTAAAGTTAGATAAATATTGGAGTGACTAATTAGGTAGTTATCTAAACTGAAAAAATAGTCAGGGAATATAGTTTCAACAGAAAATTTTCCAATTTTTCTCACTTTAATATGCTAGGTTATAACAATGGTTTTCACAGTTCATCATCTAGCTTATCCTTATTCCCAAAACAAAAGGAATTTCAAGTGGGAGAGAGGTTACATACATACACACACACACACACACACACACACATATATACATGTATATATACACATAAATATATATATGCATTTATTTATATTTCTGTATGTATAATAAATATAATGTTGCAAACTTGTTAACATAGATGACCTCATATTTTATAACAAGGCAATCCCTTTTAAATGAAAAAACAAAAGTATAACTAAAATGACCACCAAAATCCTAAAACAGGGGTGGGGAACCTGTGCTCTCGAGGCTACATGTAACCTTAGTTTGGATTCAGCCAAAAGGCAACTCTTGGGGACCTAGAGGGTCACATGTGGCCTTGAGGTTGCAGGTTCCCCATCTATGTCCTAGAATTAGAGAATAGTTTAACTAGAAGGAAGCTTATAGATCATCTAATACCAAATGCTTGTTTTAAAAATGAAAGGTCCACACTATATGGCAATATAAGGTAATGTGGGTAAACAATTTTGATAGAAAGAGTGATATAAGCAAATTAGAAGAACATGAGATATTTGACCTGTTATATTTATAAATAAGGGAAGAATTTATGATTGAATGAGAAATAGGGAACATTATGGGATGTAAAATGGATAATTTTGATTACCTCAGATTAAAAAGGTGTTGCAGAAGCAAAACCAATGCAGCCAAGATTAAAAGGGAAACAGGAAACTGGGGGGAAATGTATAGCAAGTGTCTCTGATAAAGGCCTCATTTCTAAATAGAAATTGGAGAACTAAATCAAATTTATAAGACTATGAGTCATTTCCTAATTGACAAATGGTTAAAGGATATGAATAAGCAGTTTTCAGAAGAAAAAAATCAAAGCCATCTAGAGTCATATAAGATGCTGTAAATGACTATTGGTTAGAGAAATTCAAATAAAACCATCTCTGAGGTACCATCTCACAAGTATCAAATTGACTCATATAACAGAAATGGAAAATGACAAATTCTGGAGGGGAAGTAGAAAAATAAGGACACTAATACATTATTGATTCAGTTGCGAACTGATCCAACCACTCTGGAGAGCAATTTTGAACTGTATCCAAAGGGCTATAAAACTGTGCATACTCTTTGACCTAGCAGTACCACCCCAAACTTAAAAAAAATGCGAATTTTTTTTTTATTTCTAATTGAAAAATTAAAATTAAGCAAAAAAAAATAAATGGTGTAGAGAGGTGAAAGAAGATATTCAAGAGATGAAAAATACTGAAATGCAGAGTCATTTCCATAGTCACATAACTAGATAGTGTCAGAATAAGGTTCAGAATCCTGGACCTGTACTCTTTGTCCATAGAAACTACAGCTACATAGCTATAGTGATCGTGGGTTAATCTTGTCACTATTTCTACTTTTGTTTCTTTGCTTCATGGTTCAGATACTTTAATGAAAAGGAATAAAATAGAGCAGCTAGTTGGCACAGTAGATAGAGCTCTGGCCTTGGAATCAGGAGGAACAGAGTTCAAATCCAGCCTCAGGCACATAAAACTCACCAGCTATGTGACTCTGGTTAAATCACTTAAACACAATTGCCTCACCAAAAAAAAAAAAAAAAAAAAAAAGGACTAAAATGGCCTCAGTTTGATGAGTTGCATGTCAATATGCTATTGACTTCCTGCCCTTCCCTAATAATTTATTACTTACTCTATCACTTACTGCTTGATATTTTTCCTAAGATACTTTATTTTTATCTCCTCTGTCTACTTTATTCTAGTTTATTTTCCCTCATAACAGTTTTTCAGGGATCTTGAATCTATCCACATCTCTCCTTTACAAATCCAACCAAAGTAAGTAAGCTGCAATTATATAGTCTGAGAAGTGATGACTCTGTGGTTTCACTTGCTGAGAAGATCTCAATGAGTCTAATATGTCCTATGCACAGTGGTTGAAACTAATAAATCCTTATTCAAATAAAATCTCTGACATGCTCCCTCCTTTATTCATCATTATTATGGATGAGGACATTTTCACTTCCTCTTCAAAAATGGCAGTATAGTGACATCATGCTTTTTCTTTCAGGAGTCCAAAGGACATGCATATAAAATTCTATTTCCCCTGTGTACTTTTTAGGAGGAAGTATGAGGGAATTTCATTTTTTACATCTCTTTAATATTATGTTATTTTATTATACAAAAAAGTACATGATAATTTTGTTGTATATTTGAAAGTAACAGCAAGTTATACATAGTCGATTTGTAGTTTCATGTACAATCATCTTTTTATTGCACTATGTTATGAAAATGCTTACTTTATTCCATAAATTAAAAATAAAGTTAAAAAACTATATTGGAATTTCTTATGGTTTCCTAAGGTTTTTAATTAAGAAAAGTTATTAGATTAAATTAATAAACCTCTATTTTATAACTTTAAGGTTTTAAGAGGAATTAAGCTTGCTTAATTTCCATTATACTTTTTTTTTCCCCTTGGCCCTGATAACCTTTTTTTAATTTTCTGGATGTCTAAAACTAAACTCCATAGCTTCTCTATGAAAGAAGTCCCTCTTTCTCCCCACTTTCCTATTTCTGCTACCTCTCTCAATTACTTGGGCTTGAAACTTTAGTGCTTTCTTCAACTCTTCCCTCTTTATTCTCCAGAAACTATCAATAACTAATTCCTGTCTGTTTATCATTGACAGTATTTTTCATAAACAAATCCTCATGGCTTTATCCTTGTCTACTATCTGTATTCATACACAAACCTCTTCATGCTTAAATTACTGTAATAACCTTCTACATGATCACCCTATATTCTCTTGCCCCACTCCAATCAATTTTACAAAAAACCTTCAGATTAATCTTTAAAAATGTGCCAAGTATTAAGGCAAGGAGGTGGTGCTTTAGTTAGACTGCTCAACCTGAAATCAAGAAGACCTGAGCTCAATTACATCTTATGACACTTTCTAGCTATGTTAACCTGGCCAAATCACTTAAAATTTTTTTTGCCTCAGTTTCCCATCTGTTAAATGGGAGTAATAGTAACACTGACCTTTTAGGGTTGTTGTGAGCTAGAAAGACTTGAGTTAATCTGACCTCAGACACTTACTAGCTGTGTGACCCTGAGCAAGTTATTTGACCTGGTTTTCCTCAGTTTTCTCTTCTGTAAAATGAACTGGAGAAGGAAACGGCAAACCACTCCAGGATTTCTGCTAAGAAAACCCCATATAGGGTCATGAAGAGTCAGACACAGCTGAAATGACTGAACAACAATAACAACAATATGCTAAGTGATAGGGATAAAAAGCAAGGCAAAAACAGCCCCTTCCTCCAATGAGTTCACATTCTGATAAGGGAAACAATATGTAAATCACTAACAAGATATGTACAAATTTGACAAAAAATAATGGGTTCTAGGAAAGTCCTGTTGCAGATGGTGGAATTTACATTGGAGGTAGTAGACCATTCCAGGCAAGGACAATAGCCAGTGCAAAAGCAGGGGAAAAGGAGTATAAACATTTGTTGTGCTGATGACCACTGATCTCTCTATTTTATGCTTCAGGTATTATTGCTAATCAAGGTATTATTGAATCAAATCATCTCAATGGTTGTAACAAATAAGAATTCTTATATAATCTTTAAAGATACAATATAGTTTTAAGTTTTAATGCCTATTAAAACTAAACAGTGCACTAAAATTTTTGGTAGAAAACCTCATGTAATTTATAAAGTTAAAATTTCTTTAAGACTTTTAGATACCCCATGTATATAAATATACTTCTCTGTGGCAGAACATTCAAGGATGTGTCTTGGTCAAAATATAATGCTTTATTTTTGGAATCCACAAATAATAAGCACAATGTGATATTATACATTCTATACCTCTGTTACCTATGTGACTATAAAGATAACATCTTCTATAAACAAATTACCCGTACAAACTTTATTGTTCCTTTTACATGCATTTATTAAGGATAAGCTCAAAATATAGCTAAATAATCATAGATGAATAATTTTGCTATTTATTTTATAGAGAGGAGAAAGTAGGTATAAGAGTTGTAGTTTGTAATGTCTTTATGGGCATCTTGTTTTGTTAATAGTACCTACTATCTGGGATCCTTTTTCTATTCTTTGTAAACTTCTCTGCTTGAGAAACCTTGAAAGTCAATCCCTGAGTCTTCTAAAATTGTGTTGTTATCATCATGAATTCCATCTGTATATATCTGGTCAGTGCTTGTCTGTTGTGCCTCCTGTCTTCATCTTCTTAATACCATTTCACCTTCCTCATATAGCATACTGGGTATAGATGCATTAGAATCCAAATGTGGTAATTTCCACTTTCATAGACTATGAGAAGGGATTGCTATAGAAATGCTGACACATCTGTTCCATTTCACATTTATTAGTTGCTCTACTTCCCATTTTATCTATAAATGCTCTCAAGATGACCTGGTTTAGCTGAATATTTTTACAACACTTTCTGTAGATTCATTTTTGCCTCTACTCCTTTTCATTCTTTCGAGAGAAGAGATTCCTTGTAAAATTCCAGAGCCCAAACTAGAGAGTGCGGGGAATTGCTAAAGGTCAGGAAAAATTACCCCAGGGGGAAGAATTTTAAGGGACTTCTGTAGCCATCATATGCAGTCAAGTGGGGCTAGGGGTTGGGTGGGTAGAAGTTACCTAGTACCACCTACTACCTAACTAGATAACTAGAGGGGAGGAGGGAGAGAACATCTGTATTGTCTGGATGGCTTCTCAAAAAAAAAAAAAGCATAGGCTACTCAAGCTCTGACCAGGCCTAGAATTGGAATATCAAGCCCAGAGTTTTCTAGGAAACTAGACCATATGGAGATCACAGACAGGCTAGAAATTGTCCCCTCTCGCTCCCACAAGCGATCCACAAAGAAAAACGAAGAAGGGAAAGCTAAGACCATACCTTTTTATGAACACCTCCCTTATCTTGGGAAGTTTTTCTTTTCATTTGTAATTTTGCCCTTCTTAGGTTCTCAAACTTTCTGTAAGACTGGATTCCAATAGAAGCAAGGGAGAAGCAGTTTGAACAAATTAATATAAAGAGTAGAAATATCCCACTTTAAAAAGGGCAGGGCATGACTTCTTCCTAAATTCAGATGGAGGGAGAGAGGAGAGAAAAGCTTTAAGATACACTAAGTAATAACAGATCTTTATTTTGTTCCCTGACACACACCGTGTGTGATCTGTTATTACTTAGTGTATCTGTGCTTTAGTGAACTTGTTTTAAAGAGTTGATCATATCTAGAGCCTAAGTTTCCAAGGACATAGACGATGTAAGTAGTTCTCAAATATAATGCTACTTGATCCTCAGCAGTCTTTTAGGACTCAAATCCAGCTCTTCCAAATTTAATATTTCATTGAACATCACTTTATTTTTAGGACAACATCTATGATTACAAGACTGAAAAATAATGGAGAGCCTAAGAGTTAGGGTTAAAGTCTGCAGATATGAGTGAGAGTGGAAAGTAAGTACAAGTTAAGCTATCAAGTTACACTCTAATGATCAATGCAAGTAATTTGGTTGTTTCTCAAACCAAGTACCCAAACCAAGAAATGAAGGTGAGCTAATAGCACCTTAAAAAACTTTTATTAATATTCTCTATTTCTTATATCAAAAAAATTATCCCAAGTATCTGTCCCCCTTCACCTCACAGAGACTTCTGTTGTGACAAATACTTTTATTTTAGGGAAAATAAAATAGTACAACTGACCAATAAATTGAAAAAGACCATAACAAGTATAACACCTGGGGACATCCCACCTCCATGAAGGAGAAGTACCTTCTCATATTTCTTTATTTGAGTCCTGCTTGATATTTATAATTTTATTACTTTTGCTTTGGATTTTTTCATGTTACATTGTTGTAGTTACTGTCTGTGTTGTTTACTTGGCTCTGCTAAATTCACTTTGAATAAATTCATACAGATCTTTCCATGCTTTTTTTGCACAGGTTACACATCTCTCACCGCACAGTAATTTTCCATTACTTTCATGTACCACAATTTGTTTAGCCATTCCCAAATGATGGGTACCTCCTTTTTCCCAGATCTTAGTTATTAAAAAAAAAGTGCTGGTATAAATATTTTGATGTATATGGGGACTTTCTTCGTATTCATCACTTCCTCGGAGTACAAGCCCAGAAATGGAGTCTCTGGTTCAAAAGGTGTAAATATTTTAGTCACTTTATTTACATAACTCTATACTGCTTTTCAAAGTGGTTGTACATTTCATAGCTCCACTAAAAATGTATTAGTGTGCCTACCCTTCCACAATTCTTCCAACATTGATTGCTCACTTTTTATTTTATCATTTTTGTTTATTTGCATGGGGTGAGATGGAACATCAGGGTTGTTTTCATTTGCATTTCTCACATTATAGTTATTTGAAGCATTATTTCATGTAGTTATGAATACTTTGCAGTTCATTTTAGAACTGTTTATTCATTTCTTTTGATCATTTATCTACTAGAGAAAATGGATATATATTCATATATACATACATATGTATATATGTATATAGATATGTGTATATATAAGAAATATCTATAGTTATCTCTATCTCTATATCTATATATTTATATATCTGTATATAGATATATAGATAAAGATATATACACATATGTATGATTGTTGTTAGTCAGTTGTTTCAGTCCTGTTTAACTTTGTTACCCCATTTGGGGTTTGCTTGGTGAAGATACTGAAGTGGTTTGCCATTTCCTTCCCCAGCTCATTTTACAGATGAAGAAACAGGCAAACACAGTTAAGTGACTTGTTTAGGGTCATGTAGCTAGTAAGTGTCTGAGGCCAGATTTGAACTCAGGTCTTCCTGACTCCAGGCACAGTGTTCTATCTATTGAACTGTGTACCACCTAGCTATGTGGGTGTGTATATAGGTATGGATATATATGTGGGGGGGAAGGGGGCGAGGGAGTGAGCGAGAGGGAGGGAGAGAAAGGGAGAGAGAGAGAGACAGAGAGACAGAGAGGCTCTACACAACTATTAGGCGGCAGGTTTATATCACAGGTTTAGTTCATAGTTTCAGTGCTTTAATTTCTGTCATGAGTTGAGTCTAATCTACTTTTCAATGCACAGTCGATTTACATGTATACATGCATACCCATATATGTGCATGCATGTGTGCATATTCATACCTATATGCATAAACATGTATGTACATATAAATGTATATATGTGTATGCAATTTGTTTACATATCAAGGATACCAAATCCTTATAAGAAAAAAAATTTATACAAAGTTTTGTGTTTTTTCCCTGTTTGACCACTTCCCTACTTTTCCTAGATCTATTAATTTTTCCTTTCTGTACAGAAACTTTTGATTTTCAAGTAACACAAGATGTCTACTTTATCTTTTGTAATTGCTTCTATCTCTTGTTTGGTGAAGAATATATCTCCTAAGTTCCTTTTTTTTGGGGGGGGGTGACAACAAATTGGAAAGTGAGGGGATGCCCATCAAGTGGGGAATGGTTGAACATGTTCTGTTATATGATTATGACAGAATACTATTGTGTTATAAGAAATGAAAAGGGGGATGGTTTTCAGAAAAGCCTGGAAAGACTCACATGAATTCATGCAAAGTGAGGTGAGCAGAACCAGGGGAACAACATACCAAATAACAGCAATATTGTAAAGATGATCAACTGTGAAAGACTTGGCTACTCTGATCAAGACAATGATCCAAGACAGTTCCAAAGGGCTCATGCCGAAAAATGCTATCCACCTACAGAGAGAGAACTGATGAACTGTGAAAGCAGATTGAAGCATACTTTTTTAAAAAAAAACTTTCATTTTTATTATTTTATCTAGTTTGTATTTTCTTTTGCAACATGGCTAATGTTGTTATTGTTTATTCTTCCTTCTTGAATAGGATCAATAACATCACAAATGTTATGACTTTCATATAAATTGGACTTAAGTGAGGCAGAGATGCACAAAGTCATAAGTCTCACTCTCCAAATTGACAAACTGACTCAAATTGACAAAAGTCAATATGACTGGCAATGGCCCAGGATGCAATGGATGAACTTGGCCTTTCTAAATTAGGTCTTTCTCAGTCTCTGTTTGAGGCAATGTCCATTCAGTGACTAAGGGCTAGGTTAGGAATGAGACAAAAGATGGCCCAATTTATCATCACAGAACTATCATTTTGGGAGTGGAAGACCCTTAGAGTTTCTGCCAAAAGAGAAAACAATTGCTACTTAAACTCGCTCTAAGCCATCAAAATCTAAACAATGAGCCATAGAGGCTTGGATGGGGGTGGGGAGAAGGGAAGGGAAGGGCACTATGATTAGCCATTCATGGAAAGCCAGATTGATTTGGGTTTAAAGAATTAGTCAAGTAGCTCAGACAAGGGTATTATGAAATATGTTTTGCATGACCTCACATGTATAACAGAAAACAAAGTGCTTGCCTTCTCAGGAGGGAGGACCAGGAGGGAAGGAGAAAATTTGGAACACAAAAAGGTAAAAATGATTGTTAATTTTTCCATGTAATTATGAAATATTTAACAAAATAAATAAAAGAAACAAAAATAGAAAAAACAAACAAAAATAATATATCTCCTACCCATAGCTAGAACTTTCATGCCATTTAGCACAGTGCTCATTTTTATAGAGAAAGAAAATAAGGTCAGAGAAGTGACTTTGTCAGGATCACTATGGAGCTGGGGCTTAAAACCTGATCTTCTGGTTCCCAGCCCAGTGCTATTTCTATTTTATTTTTTCGCAGAGAGTTTTAATAGAGGCCCATGTCTGTGTTTTCCTCCAAGATGGGAAGCTATTAGTTTCAGGAGCTGTTGATGATCACATATTTGGAGTAGGAATTGTAGCTCAATGACTGATCTTTCTAAAGAATATGGATACAATGACATGGTAAAACAGGAAAGACTGGATTTGGATTCAGAAGATCCAAGTTCAAATCCAGGCTTCCTCCAAGTAAAACCCTTCTTAATTTTACAGGTAAAAGAAGCTGCCCCATGAAAATAATGGGGACACTTTAGGGAAGTCCTTTGAGGGGAGAGGGGAACACTTCAGGAAGGTAATGTTTCAAAAGGCCCATGAATTCTTGAGGGAGATTAAGAGGCACTTTAGTTAGGACAAAGCAGGGAAGTGAGGCAAGCCTCTGATTCTCTCATTGTTCTAGACTCCTCTCCCCCTGAAAAATGAGACTGCCCAAGCTACTTAAGCTTGAAGGGTGGGATAGAGTTGAGTTTAGAGTTAGGATGTGTCTAGAAATCTCTCTGTTGGCTCAGCTGTTTGCCATGTGTTATAAAATTAAGGGCCTCAGTTCTGAAAGGACCAGTGTTCCTACACCAGAGAAAAGCCACATTTCAACAATTCTGGGAATGAGGATAATTAACTTCTAGTATCTGCTCTGAAAATAACTCTAGATCACTCCTTCTGGTTCTAACAGTCTATGATTTTTCAAGGTTTGGGCTCTATTTGAATCCACTTCAATTCCAATAAAAGCTGAATGAGTCTTTCTTTGTGACCTTAAACAAAACACTTTCTCTCTCTGGGGCATGTGTTTTCTCTTCTGTAAAATTACTTAGTGGTTCTAGTTGATCTTTAAGGTCCCTTCTAGTTTGAACAGATTCTTTAGGGGTGTGGGAGGGATTGGTTTCAAATTCCTCTTCTTTTATCTCTTTATTCTTTTATCTCCTTCCACAAATGCATCAATTTGTTATAAAGGTTACTGCTCCACCAACATTCTCTAGTAACCCAGGTTTCTTGGATATGAAGTATAGGGTAGTTGTTTTCTGTCCAATTCCTCTCTCCACTCCCACCCCCAGGAATCCCAAAATGTAATCACGGAAAGTAAGGAACAGATAACAAGGTGTCAAACTAATTGTAAGTATGTGTCTATACCCTGTATTTCTTTACTTTATAAAAGTAAATTCTCACAGTGTATCCCATTAGCATAGCCTGGTCTTATTTAGATGAAAGGCTAGAAGCAGATACTCATATCAATGTTCAATCTGTTCTGCAGTGATCCCATGAGTTTCCAGTAAATGGAATAACTAAAATTTAGAGGTTGTCTCCAGGGCATCAAAACATCCAGATGAAAAGAAAACAGGCATATAACCATTTACTAAATTCCAAACATTCAGGTTTGGAAACATATGGATGTCTCCACTTTACTCCATGAGATTTTCATATTTTATATATATATATATATATATATATATAATATATATGTGTGTGTGTGTGTGTGTGTATGTATATATATAGACACAGAGTACTATGAATTGTATAAAATAAAATCTAAATGTAAAATACCCTAAACCATTTCACCAATGATTTCACAGAAACAGGAAATAGTTAAAATCTATAGTAGTCTACACTGAAATAGTTATACCAATGTTTTACTCCCATAATCACTGTGATATAAACCTTTGTCTTTATCTTCACAAATAAAGCCTTAGTTTATTTTAAAATCACCTTTCCCCTTCAATTCTAATATTCCCCATTCCATTCTCAGGTTCTAAATCCCTGCCTTTACTATCAAGGCTTCTTTTAGTCCCTTTAATTATGCTTTCCTTTGTACAAACTTTTCCACTAGCTGCCTGTAGCTTTCCTCATTAAAGCAGAACATTTTCATTATCTTGAAAGCTTTTCAGCACTCTCTTCTTCTTTGCATGTCTTTTCTCATCTCTTTTCTCCACCCCTACATTCTGCTGCTGATGAATCAAGTATACCACCGATATAGCTTTTATATCTTATTCCAAGCTACCTTCCATGACCTCTTCTACTTTGCCCATTATTTATGACTTCACTCAGTTCCTTCATCTGCCCACCTGACATGGTTTTTCCACTGAAATCTCTCATCAGTGACTGCACTGCCATCCTGTTAATTTATATTCATCTAATCATAGTTAATTGCATGCCAGAAAGAAGTCTAAAATTCCACCAGAGACCAGGTTCCCAAAGTAAGTGAGTTCTTCCCCTGGGTATAAATTTATCATTTAAGGAGATACATCAACATTCTTCAGGCTACTAAGGCATGTGAGTAATAATATGCTCAATTTAAACTATGCCTAGATGACAAAAATAATCCTATTAACACATGGTCATTTATTTATTTTGGTTATTTATATTGGCCTTCAAATGAAACTGACACTCCTGTACAAGTATAATGATGGTAGTGATCTTTCCCTCACACCTCTTCAAGGTGATCTGTCACACTCTCCTCAGCCACAATCATAGTGATCTCAAGGTCTCAGGTCTTTTCCATAAAAGGAGACAGGAGTAATATGTATGGCCTTAATCATTGTATTCTTCTTTATTATATATGTACTCTGAAATTATCTCAGCATACTTAACACTAACACATTTCTTTTTAATTTGAGCAAATATTTGAATTTTTGCTATGGTAGCATGAGCTTTTGGTTGCCAGGTTCATCCTTAAATTTTCATTCTTTTCCACTCTTCCAACATCCATAGAGTTGTCAAGTCTTCTCAGTGCACCTACCCACTTCTTTCCTTTCCAAACATCTCAGGTCTAACTCCTTCACAACAATTCATGCATGGCTAGCAGTTGGTGTTCTGTTCTCCCCATAAAAATAATTTTATAATTACTTTGCATTTGATATGTATTTATCTACATGTCTACATATGATTGCAATGAAAAAACTTCTTAAAGACAGAAAATTTCATTTTTCTCATCTTATTTCCCAACACTCAGCAGTGGTAGATAGTTAAGAAATGCTTATTGAATTGAATCAACATGAAATGAAATAAAATAAATTGATTGCCTTCTCCCTAAGTTGATGTGGAAAATTTATAGACAGGCCACAGAGAATGTATTTTTTGGAGCTTCTAAAAATCACAATTTCATCACGGACTGATTTAGTGGCCTTACTATTTATCACTGGAAATCTTATGACTTAATCAGTAAGAGATTAGTTCCTTGAGGAAAAGGTACCCTAACCTAATGACAGGAAGTAAAAAGGTCACCAGGGTTGGGGAAATATTTCTATGATCTATCAACAAGTAAAATTAAAGTAACTGACCATGCTAAAGTCCACAGTTGTCATTTTGTAAGTAGAACAAAACAAAACCATAAACTCTCTATATATACTTACCTCTAAAGAGAAAGGATAAATTTCCACAAAAAAGTTATCTGATACTGCAACCATCTGATCATTTTCTAGAGCTATAAAATCTGCTGGGAGAGCTTTACAATCTAGTAAGATCAGCAGAGTCACTGTGTTTCAGACATTAATATCCTGTTTCTACACTTAGTAGCTCAATGACCATAAGCAAGTTCCTTCACCCTATTTTCTCAGCTGGAAAACAGTGATAATGCTATTTTCTACACAGGTTCAGTCACTATCCTTATTTTTTCTATTGTCATAATTGTTATTATTATGTTAAATAATGTAATTTAACCATCCCAGCTAGTTATCTTTTAGAAAGCTATCTATGATAGGTATTTCAACTCCCTATCCACTCACTACCTACTGAACCCTTTGTGGTCTTCTCTAACTTAATCATTCAAATAAAACTGCTCTTGATATATTAACAATGATTTCTTAATTACAAAATCTATTGGCCTTTTCTCAGTCCACATATGTTGGACCCTCTGTGGTCTTTCTCACTGTTGATCACTTTATCCTCCTTTACATACTCTCCTCTCTAGGTTTTCATGATACTTCTATCTCCTAGTTTTCCTCCTACATGTCTAACATCCCCTCAATCTGCTTTGCTGGATCTTCCTCCAAGTCATATTGACTACATCTTGGTATGCCTCATGACTCTCCCCCAGACCCTTTTCTCTTCTCCCTTTATATATGTCACTTGGCAATCTCATGGTTTCAATTACTATCTCGATGCAAATTTTTATCACGTTTATTTGTGTAGCCCTAACCTTTTTTTTTTTTTTTTTGGTTAGGCAGTGGGGTTAAGTGACTTGCCCAGGGTCACACAGCTAGTAAGTGTTATGTGTCTGAGGCCGGATTTGAACTCAGGTCCTCCTGAATCCAGGGCCAGTGCTCTATCCACTGTGCCACCTAGATGCCCCAGCCCTACCTAACCTTCTTGACCTCCAGTCTCATATCGTCAATTGCTTAGTGGAAATCTTGAATTTGATGTTCTGTAGATATCTTAAACTCAATAAGCTCAAAACAGAACTCATGGTCTTTCCCTCCAAATCATACCCACTTCACAGTTTTCCTATTACTCTTGAGAGCTATATTAACCTCTTAGTAATCTGGCTTGAATTCTTGGTATCATCTCTGTGTCTTCACTCACATTCATTATCTATATCTATTCTCTTGCCAAGTCTTGTCCTTTCTACTTTTACAAAATCTCTCATTCATATTCCTTTCTTTCCATTCACATAGCTATCATTCTGATTCAAGTTTTCATCACCTCACATCTTGGGTATTGCAATAGTCTTTTGGTTGTTCTTCCTACCTCAAAGTCTCTCCCCACTCCAGTACAACCTCCTAAAAAAGTAGCATCTGATACTGCTACTCTTCTATTCAATAAACTTCAGTTATACCCTATTACTTTGAGATCAAATATGAAGTTTTCTATTTATCTTTTAAATCCTCTCACAACCTGGCTTCTTCCTCCATTTCTCATCCTTTCACACTTTGTGTCTTTTTTTGTACTCTATGATCATGTAGACTTCTTGCAGTTTGTCAAACATGATAGTCCATCTTCTGACTCCCTGACATTTCACTGAATGTCCTCCATGTTTATAATATTCTCCCTTCTAATCACTACCTCCTAGATTCCCTAACTTCCTCCAAAACTCAGCTCAAATCCTAGCTCAGAAGAGGCCTTTCTTGATCTGGTCCCATCTCCTGCCCCTTCCCACTCCACCCCAAACCCTTCTCCCATGTTACAGACTCTCCTCTGAGATTACCTCCCATTTATTCTGTATATCCCATGCACGTACATAACTGTTTGTTTATTGTCTCCCCTATTACTATATGAAATCCTGGAGGCAAGAATTATTGTTTTGTGTCTCTTAGTATCCCTAGTGTTCACAGTGCCAGGCACATAGTGAACATTTAACATATACTTAGCAACTGATTGACTGATTAAAAGACTACAGTCTCTATAGAAAAAACAATAATAACAACCCTTCCAGTAGAGAAAGAGCAACCAATCTGATTATTCACAGAATGGCAAGCTTACCACATGACAAAGGTAATGCCAATAGAAAAGTGTGCAATGGGGGTGGATGGACTGGGATGAGGAGGGAGTGATCTGAAAGGTATTGAGACTCCACTAGATAGGGAAAAAATCTTTATATATGGATTATAAATGAGATTAGGAAGTAGGGCACTGGGAAACTGAGAGCAAGGAGGTTCGACATAGCATAGTGAAAATAGCACAGCAGTAAGAATAAGGACATCTGAGTTCTATTCCTAGCTCTGTTACTAGCAAAGTAAGAGGGCAAATCACTTCAATAGTTTGAACCCGAATTTTCTCATATGCAAAACAAAGTAGTTGGATCTCAAAGGTCCCTTCTACCTGAAACATTTTAGGTTCTATCATGGCCTGTTTGTTACTAAATGATTGATTTTTTTCCTACTTGCAGCCACTTTGCTTGCAGTAGAGTGGTGATGGGAATACAGGATAATAACAAGCATGTATATAGTACTTTGAGGTTTTCCAAACACTATACATGTTATCTCATTTGATCTTCACAATACCCTATAAGTGAGGGGCTGCTATTGTTCCCATTTTATAGATGAGGAAACTCAAGCTGAGAGGGGTTAAAGTATTTGCCCAGAGTCACACAGCCAGGGTCTGAGGAGGGATTTGAACTCATGTCTTCCTTAATCCAACACCAATGCTCTATCCAACATCCTCAATTTAGCTCTAGATCTTCAGTTTCAGACCAGTATGCTTACATCCACTAAGTGAATGAATGCCCTGTTCCTTTCCTACTCCTAAAGGAGGGACTATAAATATACTGTACTATCATGTGGGAAGATGTTTCTAGGTTGGCAGGTGGGTGCTCTAGTCAAGAAAAATGTGACAATTACATAAAATAACTCAAGCCTTTCATTCTATAAACATCTATGACACAAGACTTACATAAGAATTTAAGTGACTATTATCTTTCTCTCTCTTTCCCTTCATTCCTTGCTTACTTTCTTTTTTTTTCTTTCTTTCAAAGAATTAAGCTGTTTCAACAAACCTACAGGGATGCTTTGTCACCACTAATTAATGATGAGGCTAAGTATTTGATGACTTCTCAGAGCAATTTAGCTAAAATTTAATTCAAATGATTTTAATTAATAAACTGATTTTATCCTTTAAAATTTTACTTACATTCATATTAAAAATATACAGTATAACAATGCCAGATTTTATTTTATCCATTGAAATACATATGAAATAAAATAGATAACATCTTTTTTCAATTTCTAAAGATTATGATATTCAAAAATTAAAAACATTTTTTAAAAAATTTACTTCACACAAAATAAAATGAAAATATTTAAAGTATCTAAAAATCAAATATCACATTTAGAAACTTCAGAAGTTTGCAAAAAATTTTTTTATTTAGAGGCCAGAAAATCAAAATCATCAAGACCTTTTGGCAAGATTAATGCATCACTTGTCAGTCAATCAATAATTCAATAAACATTTATTACATGCCTACTATGGGCCATGCACTATACACTGAGGATATAAAAAGAGGCAAAAGAGAGTCCTAGCCTTCAATAAGTTCATGATCTAATGGAAGAGACAAGATACCAACAAATATATACAAAGCTACAGAATAAATAGTAAATAATTAATGGAGGGAAGGCAGTAGAATTAAAAGGAGGTAGGAAAGACAGTGTAAAAAATGGGAGTTTAGTTGGGACTTAAAGGAAATTAGATAAATAAGTAGTCACAGTTGAGGAGGATGAGCATTCCTGGCATGGAGAACAGACAGAGAAAATCCCCAGAGCCAAGAGATTTATTGTCTTGTTTTTGGAACAGCCAGGAGGTCACTGTCACTGGATTGAAGAATATGATTTGGGGAGTAACATGTAAGAAGATAAGAAAGGTGGGAGGAGGTTAGGTATAAATGACCTTTGAATGCCAAACAGAATTTTGCATTTGATCCTGGAGATTATAGGGAGCCCTGGAATTTATTGAGTGGGGGAGGGGATATGATCAGACTTGTGTTCTAGAAAAATCACTTTGATCGCTAAATGGAGGATTGATTTTAGTAGGGTAGACTTGAAATGGGCAGACTCATATATAATATTTATTAAAATATTTTTTAAAAATTCTTGCCTCTAATGGACTGAAAAGGAAATGATGTATACTATCTACCTATCATTTCTCCCTCTTTTTCTTATATAGTTTTCAAATCATATGTGTTTCCTGGGAGCAATAAATGTATTAATTATATGCAAATACCATGATCTTTTTTTTTATTTAGCCAAGGAGAAACTGAGATAAGAATTGCCTGAAGGAAGAGTCAGAAACCTGAAAAATATAAGCAGACCCAATGCAAATTTCCAAGGTCATAACAAATTTATGTAGGCCTAATAATAACTTCTGCAAAATTATATGCAAGGATGGAGGAATAACTATTCACATTTTGTACCTTAGGGATATATTATCTAGGAGATCTATGTGTCCTGAAAATAAAGTACACTATATTTTATGCATCATGTCTTATTTGACTACAGACAAAATTATCATCTGCATATACTAGAAACTTCTATAATCAGCTCAGAGTAATTATATTATTATTCATATATCATCATGCATCTGGTCTATCTAACCTGTAGGAGTTAAGCCATGATAAAAGGTGCAATAAAATATTAGAAAACCCTGGTTGAACATTGAACCCCATAATTCACCCAAACTTATTTTTGATTTATCCTTTGTCAGACTTATTCGAAACCAAATATAGTCCCCAACAACGAAAGATCAAATGCAGTATTTTTTTTACTCATTTAATGAACATCTCCCTAATATGCAAGGCACTGTTAGGAACTATGAACAACCTTTTTTTTTTTTTATTGATTTTGCATCTTCCAATGCAAGTCTATATTTAGCTCTAGACCTCAAAAGTTTCAGCCCAGTGTTCATTCCTATATCTACTAAGAAAATGTCTTGCTTGTTTATTGACCCTCAAAGATGGAATGATAAAGGATCAAAGACGCAGTGTAGAGGCAACATATGGGTCAGAAATATCAAAATGGGAACACATAAATCTGTATCAATATGACTACTTGTATCAATAACTACTTGAAGGACCAGCTGCATTCCAGGTGGCCTTAAAAAAGCGCAAATTCTCAGAAAGGAGCTATCTCTGACAGCTGAGAAGAGCAAGTTATGGAAGACTCAATTTCTTTGTTTTCTTTTTCTTTTTTTTTTTTTTGGCAATTGGGGTTAAGTGACTTGCCCAGGGTCACACAGCTAGTAAGTGTCAAGTGTTTGGTCTGAGGCCGGATTTGAACTCAGGTCCTCCTGATCTCAGGGCCAGTGCTCTATCCACTGCACCACCTAGCTGCCCCAACTGTATTTCTTTCTTGTCCAGACTGGAAGTGCAGCTATACCTACTTAACAGGGTTGTTGTGAGAAGCAAATGAGACAATATTTGTAAAGAGTTTAGCACAATGCCTGGAATATAGTATGCACTTAATAAATGCTTGTCTCATCCCCCCTTCCCTAACTCACAGGCCTTATCCCACTATAGATCAGCACACAACTTCTGACCTTATTTTTTTGAGAATGAAAAGACCTTACCAATCTTACACATGTCCCTCATTTCACCACTGAAGAAACTGAGGTCAAGAAAGGTTAAATGTCTAACCCATAAGAGATAGGCAGAAGGCAGTTAATCAACAAACATTAAGTACCTACTAAGTGCAAGATAACTGTACTAAACACCACAGATACCTGGTCTCTTGATTCCCATTTCAATGTTCTTTCCTGCATACTATACTGTCTGTGCACATGTAATGTCAACAATAATATACAATGCAATAATATTATAGTAGGAGGAAGTATGCTAAATAAGATACAAGTATAGAAAATCAAAATATAACCTTAAAGGTGTACTTTTTGTTTATTCAAACAATCAATGCTGTTTCCTTTTTAAAAAAGTTGTTTTTTAATGCAAAAAAAAGTCTACTAAATTCAAATGCAAGGTAAAAAACACTCATTAATTGAGCTTGAAAATTAAATAATGGATTTTAGTCTATGGAAAAGATTTAGTTATAAGTTAAGATTTAAAACAGAAAATTAAGGATTAAATTCAATGAAGTGACATTGGTTTTCCTGCCCTTATAGGAAATCCTGTCATATTTCTGCTGAGTCTGATTCTGGTATTTTTGGTGACTGAGCTAAATGGCTCAGTTCAATAAATGACAAAGTGGTCATTCCAAACGGATGAGCTCTATCACAAAGTATTTCTACTTTCATCCAAGTGAATGACTCAAGTGATTCCAACCAAAATGCAGGGAGGGCTGATTTATTCTAAAACATTACACATAGATCAGCAAATCAATCCACATATTCATTTATCAAAAGCTGATGGATTCATCAAGTTCCCCTCTCTGAATAATCTCAGGAAAAAGGCATAAAAATGTTTATATACCAGCTAAATTAGTCTTGGCTCCATCATTTCTTCTTTTTAAGTAACTTTTCAATTCTGCAAGCTGTTCAAGAATGACAATTATTGAGTTTTCTTGTTCATATTGGTTCTACCCTTAGGAGAAAGTGAGTATGTACAGCATTGTAGTGTAATGCAGAAAGTGAATATTCAAAAATTTAGTATACTAAGATGAACTTTTTAAAAAGTTATTTACTCATTTTTCAATGTCATCAGTTTATTTAAATCATTCAGGTTGGAGTTGTTTAATTGTACCCTTTATTTTTTCACCTCATTTTTATTTCTTCTTCTAGTTAGCTATTAATTTAGATCTTTTAATAAGATGCTTGTCTGACACAAACAACTGATTTGAGACTGATCCTTACATCAGAAATCAAATATATATTTTTAATTTTATAATAACAATTCATTATTTATTATGTTATTTGGTGCTCACAAAGCCCAATCCCTTGTAGTTTTTATATTCTCAATAAAAGTATTCATGACCTATAGAATGAAGCTTACATATTCCTCAATGTTTTGGCCATTCTCATTTTTTTTTCCTCCTGAGCCTTGTTTTCCAATATATTTTTCAATATCTCTTCTAGGCCTGCATTTGCACTGAAGTCATTTAGTATGAAAGTGTACATCCTTGCATCCTTCAATGATTGAGACCAATAAGCTGTTCTCAGTTATATGTGAAAGGTCTTGGAGAATGGGCAACATATTCTAGGACTGGAGAAGAGATCTGATTTTCAAGAAGAGGAAGACATCACAAACTAGAGACAAGTAATACTTTCAATTCCTAGAAAAATTCTATTACAGATCAATAAAAATATAGTGAATGAACACTCAAAAAAAATTGGTAATTGCTAAAAGTCAGCATGGAACCATCAAGAACAGGTCATTACAGACTAAACTTATTTCTGTTTTTGATAGGATTACTAATTATTTTTTGTCTTTGAACTATAAAAGTTTATTTGCATGGACAATGCAATCAGTTTTTGTGACAATGTAAATAAAAGAAACTATATAAATACGACATATATTTCATGAATTACCTACAACATCTGGATAAAGGTGCAAACTGATTTCATAGACCAAATAAACCTTGCTCTATAAACATAGTTGGAAAATACAGTATTTTTACTTCTAGAGAAAGAAAGCCAGCAAACAGGCTTGTGGCTTGCACACAGCTGAGTATGCAGAACCAGTAGGGGCAGCCACCCCCTCCATTTCCCCACCCACCCACCCCCCCAATCCTATGGCTGGGCCTCCAAGTCATTCTTATTCAAAGCCAGTTCACCTTTTCATTTTTCTGGAGATATCCAGGATTTTGTCCAGGCTCTGCTGCACCTTGGGCCTCAGGGATGTCTTACACCTTAGGCCTGAGGTTGGGGTAGGGATTCAATATCCCTTAGCTTTTGCTACATCTAAGCTGTAGGGGCTAACAGCCTTCACTAAAAAGGTGACACAGCACTGTCAAACATGCAAGTGTAAAAGATCCTACAGACATGCACTGTATGCAGACTGGAGAGGAATCTTGGAGCTCCCAAGGGGCACTAAGTATTAATCTTATTCAGTATCACTATATCATGAAGAGATTAGTAAAGACTAATGGGTTACTGGATGTTGAGGGAAAAGATAGAAACTGACTGGACTTGTGAATTTAGCCACATGACATTTGGTTTAGCCTGGGAAGATACAGGTTCTAGGCACTCAACAGAACTCTAGAAAAGGAAAACTCAGGACCATGACATCCTATCAAATTTGAAGAACAAAAGAAAAGAAAAGAAAAAAATGCAAGGGAATCTGTGACACAAGGTGATGGAGATTCAACATGGTGCAACTTCACTTAAAATTTACCAAAGGATTTTTTCTCCATAAAAAAAAAGGAAAAATGAGGCGGCCAAGAAAGCCCCTGACATGTCTTCCTTGGGCTCAGTTTTTCCTCTATTGCTCTCCAGCACCTCAGATCAGGCAGGCCACAGCAGTGATGAGCGCAGCTCCTTTCCCACTGCCATAGGATTACTAAATTGATAGATCAGGATAGTGTTGTGGATTAATTTACCTAGATTTCTGCAAAGCATTTGGTAATGTACTGTAAAACATTCTTGTGTAAGATATGGAGAGATGTTGGCTAGATAATGATACATTTAAATGGATTCAGAAGTGGCTGAAAGGCCAGATTTAAAATGTATTGTGTTAAAGTGTATTATGCCAACTCAGGAAATCTTAGGTTGAGTGCTACAGATCTTGTATTTGGCCTTGTGTGATTTAATATTTTATCAGGGACTTTGAAAAAGGCACAGATGGCATGATTTTCAAATATGTAAATAACAAAAAAATGAAGAAATCACTTTTTGATGAGTGAGGATCCAAAAACCACTGCAATATTGGATTATATTAATAGAGACAGGGTTTCTAAGACTAAACTGATGATAACCTTTGAATACTCTGTCATAATCAGGCCACATGTTGAGTATTATATTCTGTTCTGGGCATTACAGTTTCTAAAAGATGCTAATAAGTTGATCAATCTCTCAATGAGGAAGGATTGTGGAGTGCATGAGTCTATGCTATATGAGGATGAATTGAAGGAACCAGTGATGGGCATCACAGAGATGACTTAAAGGCTCAAGATAGCTGTATTAATGTATATAGCATGTGGAGGGATGCAATATAGGAAAGTAACTATACTTTCTCTGTTTGACCTCAGAGAGCAGTACCAGGTAAACTAAATTAAAAAAAAGAAGTAAATTCAGTCTTGATGATGGCCTTACAATTAGAGAATTGCAAAAGTGGATCAGAACACCTAGGAAGGAAATACATTGGACATTTTTAAGCAGAATCTGTAAAATCATTTCTTAGGGGTTCCTTTAAAGGTATGGATTGGACTAGATTGATAATCAGACTTCTTCCAACAACAAAATTCTGAGATATGTACATGCACATATACATACAAATTTTGTGCCTGTGTTCATGTATGTATATGTTGTATATGTGTGTACATATGCATAAGTGTGTATATACACACATACACACATGCACAATGAATCAATGAACCATTGAAGCATCTAAGGAAGCTAATGTCCTACACAATGTTGGTAATCTCCACACATGCAAAGTATATAAACCCAATTCTATTTTGAACTACATTTTCATTAGTAAGCAATCTTAGAAATTAAAACAATTTATCAAAAGAGTAAATAATTTATAGGATTTTTTTCAAATAATGCTATTTATTTGATATTTGCAATTACTTCCCTTTTGGACAAAACTTTAAAAGTAAATCCAATGGTATCTATGAAGTAGAGGGTTTTCAAAGGAAATTAAAAATGTACAGATGGTTTCAGGTAGTATATTTAAATTATTTGGGTAGAATGTTAGGCATCATTAAGTACTTTTGGAAAACCCGTTTTTTAAGTATATTTCACAAACATTGTTACAGGTATTAAAATATAAACATTAATAAAAACACCTCCATCAGAGGAAAGGTTAGAATCTTTCATGTAAATGAATCTCCTCATGTCTTTATTTCTAGTTATAGAATCTTCTATTTCTATATATATCTAATATGTTGTTTATATATTATCCTTAGTCATTAAAGCAGGTCCTTTGGTGAAATCATTTTATTATTCTACTAAAATGTTTGGTTGTTACTTTATATTCTTGAAAGTATTATAAATTATTTATCTTTCAAATATTTATATACATAAAGCATTTCAGAAATTCATACTTAACTTTAAATTAAAAATAATTTAGATCTCCAAGAGATTTTACGCATTATCTCATCTTATTGCTTCATGTTACATATAAGAAAAATGAGACCTAAAAAGGTGGGTGCTGAAAAGGTGCATTTTGTCAGTTTGTGACAATAAGGTAAGAAATGACTTAACTTGAATTACTGAATTTTTCTTGTAATGCTGTTTCTTCCTAAGTTGGCACCATTTTAGGAAGCTGGATATTTCATCATATTTTGCTACCTTTTAATTAAAAAAAAAGAATCTTCATATTTAGAACACTTACCCCTTAATGCAGGCAGCAGGTACCTCTCTTTCTTGTCATCACATTTGTTACATTCACTAAAGTACTGGAGTAAAAAGACATCGACAAGAACCCACATTAGGGAAGTGGCTAAAGCCACTTTGCAGTAAACAAATCTCCTCATGGCTCTCCTTGATTTCTAGTTAACACACAAAATAAGGGCAGCTGCTACTGTGTTGAATCCAAGCCACAGAGATAAAGATCCAGCATGAAAGCAGGGGCATCCCACTGTAATGAAAAGAGAAATTTGATTTACTGTGGACTCTGTTTTTTTGTGTTTTTGAAGTTGCAAAATAGTCACATATTCAAGGTCCCCAAACACTACATTACAAAGAGGTATTCAGATTTTTAACTTTTAAATATTAAATCACGAATCCAATTAAATGAGATTTACAAGTATCCTAGAAGTCTGAATTTCTAACATCATCTGATTCTAAATTTATCTCTGTACATCTGTGAATCTAGCTAATTCACTTCAATTATCTCTATTTTTTGATCTTTTAAATGTGATTAAAAAACTACAATGAACTGTAAATAAAATATCCATAGTAGTAGCTGACACAATGTTAGATTTTTTTTTTTAAATTCTGGCTTTTTGATGGAGGCACAACATAATCATGCAAAGTAATCCAAATTACCTTCTGCTCCTTTTCTGACATACACTCCTATTTGCTGAGATAAACATAATACATTTTTTCTAATCTTAAGTTTTTTTTTTATTTTTTTAACACTTAGGTTGTTTTTTTTTAACCTGTGAGGAGTGTTTGTGTGTCTAAATGCACAGACATTCAGAATGACTTACAGTAGTTCAAAAAATGACATGAATAAACACTCACTGGTTGTACAGTAAATGACTCAAAAAATTAAAACTCAATCATAGCACTTATTGTATCTAAAAGACTCTTTACAATTGTTTTGCAAATTTCTTTGTGCAAGGTAGATATGTAATTCATTTGTTGAAAGATATATCAAATAGAGTTAAATATAAAGACACTAGGAATATTTCACAGATCTTTGTCTCAGAATGGAAAAATTAAGTTTTGATTTCATGAGGCATAACATCTTTAAAACCCAATCTCTGAAGAAATGGTAGGTGACTTATCATGCAGCAACACAAAACTGTCACAACCTACTTAGTCTAGTGCGCATTTCAGAAAACTTTGCAAAAGGCTCACAGTTAACAAAATACATAAGAATGTATTATGCGAATTCTAATTCTGATAAAATTTATAAACAAGTTGACTATCATTGATGAAGAATGTAGCAATGTCCAGGGTTTCAAATGCATGGAATTGTTTCTTTTTAAATTATGATTTGGGGACTTCTAGGGGCAGAATCAAGATGGTGGAGGAGAGAGAGCATTCAACGGTCTCCCAACATTCCCCTCTAAACAACTTTTAAAGAAAGCCTCAAAGCAAATTTTGGAGTGGCAGAGTCAATAAAAGGTCAATGATGGGACTAAGTGGTAGAGACAGAAGCAACAACAGCTTTAGAAGCTCTCAAGCCAAAGACAAAAAAGGGACTTCACAACTGGTCAGAAAAAATTACAGGGTACTGCAGTACTAGCACTGGACTTGAGACCTGATGCTGTTTAACAATTCCATTGCTTATATCTACTTATGGGTCAGAGTTCAAGGGCAGAGAGGAGTAGTTTCAGTCAAATGAGAGTGAAAGTCCTGAGAGGCATTATCACTTTCAAGCCCACGAGATCAGAGACCTAGAACAATAGCACCATTTCTGCTTACAAGGGAGAAGAGATTCTAAAGAACAATGTTGATTGCAATCCCAAGGGATCAGTAGACCTTCCTGTGAAAGGACCAGGGAGTAAACCAAGAGAACAGTGACCATATCTCTCCTCAGGTCACACCATGTTGGAAGCACCAAAAAACTTCCAAATCCCCAGAACTAGCTCTAACAATAGCAGTGAGAAAAAGACTGAAAGTGTGAGCAAGAGAGAGTGAGAGCCCTTTATTCCACTTGTTGGGAACAGAGCCCAACATTAACATAAAGTTCCAAATTGAGAAACTGAATGGAAAAAAATAGCAAACAATAACAAAAAATAACCTGAGCATAAAAAGCTGCTATGGTGACAGGGAAAATTAAGATACCAACTCAGAAGAAAATGAAGTCAAAACAGCTACAAGCAAAGCCTCAAAATAAACTGTTAATTGGACATAAGACCAATAAGAACTCCTGGCAGAGCTAAAAAAAAGATTTTCAAAATCAAATATGAGAGCTAGGGGGAAAATTAGGTAAAGAAATGAAATTAAAGCAAGGAAATTATGAAAAGTAAAAAGAAAAGTAAATTAAGAGCTTTTTAAAAGAGGCATAAAAATACTGAAGAAAATAATACCTTAAAAAACAGAATTGGTCAAATAGAAATAGAGGTACAAAATTTAACTGGTGAATATAACTTCTTAAAAAAAGTTAAGATGAACAAATGGAAAAAGAGCTCACTGAAGAAATGATTACTTAAAATTAGAATTGGGCAAATGGAAATTAATAACTCCCCAAGATATCAAAAAACAACTAAAAACTAAAAGAATGGAAAAAATAGAAGATATTGTGAAATATCTCATTGGAAAAAACAACTGAACTGGAAAATGGATTGAGGTGTGATAATTCAAGTATTATTGAACTACCTGAAATCCATGATCAAAAAGAGTCTAGACATTATAGTTCAAGAAAATCAAGGAAGAATGACATGATATTCCAGAACCAGAAAGTAAAATAAAAATTGAACGAATTCACCAATCATCTCCTGAAAGAGATCCCAAAATGAAAACTCCTAGAAATATTATAACCAAACTCTAGAGTTCTCAGGTCAAGGAGAAAACATTTCAAGCAGTGGTCAGAAGCAAAAGAGACTTTAGAAGAAGGATAGGATAAAAAAAAATAGAGGATAAACAGAAGAAAATATGTGTAGATAAATGGATGGAGTAATCATAACTATGAACATAAATGAGATGAATTCACCTATAAAAATAAAAGCAGCAATCAGAATGGATTAGAAACTAGAATCTAACAATCCATTATGATTTTAGACTTTGTTTACTTTTAATCTAATGCTACTTTATAGTAAATTCCTACTGTTAAACCAAACAATTTACTTGATTCATTTTTTATTTCTATGCAGATGATTCTTAGATCTATTCATTTAGTCCTAATATCTCTCCTGACACACAATCTCACATTTTGAACAACTTATTGGTCATCTCAACATGTCCCAAACTGAACTCAAGATCTTTACCTAAAACCTTCTCCTCTTCCTAACTTTCTTGTTACTATTGAGGGCACTACCATCTTCCTAGTCATGCAGGCCCACAATCTTGGTAAAATCTTTGACTACTTATTATCTATCACTCCACCCAAATCCAATAGTTGTCAAGTCAGTGATTCTACCTTCATATTATCTTCCTTCTATTCCTCTAAAACTGCCACCACCCTGGTGCAGGCCCTTGCCATCTTACATCTGGACAACCATAGTAGCCTCAGGTCTCTTCAGTCCATCCTTCACTCAGATGTCAAATTGACTTTCCTAAAGAACAGCTCCAACCATGTTAGCCCTCTCTTAAGTAAACTCTATTGGCTCACTATTTCCACCAGGATCAAGTATAAAATCCTGCAATCTGACTTTTAAATTCTCTGATAACCTGGCCCATTCCTATATTTCTGGTCTTCTTACACTTTACTTGTTTCTACATACACTACAATCCAATAACACTGGCCTTGCTATTGCTTGAACATTATACTGTATATCCTGACTGAACTTTTCCCAATGTATGTTTCCCCTTATCTTGAATTCTCTCCCTCCTCAACTCTGCTTCCTGGATTCTCTAGCTTTCTCTAGCTAACATCCTACTTCTACATAAAACATTCTTGTCCTCACTTAATGCTGAGACTTTCTAATTTATCTTGCAAATTTCTTGTTTGTAAATAGTTTTTTTTTTTCAAGTTGTCTCACTCATTAGACTGTGAGATCCTTGAAGGAAGGGACTATTTTTGCCTTTATTTTGTATCTCCAGTACTTAGCATAGTGACTAGAACATAATAAGTACTTGAGGAACACTTAGTGACTTGACTAGTGCAATATCTCCATTCATACAAATAAATTAAAACAAAACACTTTGTCTGGATTTCATGAAAAAGTTTCCATCAAAGTCCTACTCTGATGCACCACAGAGGCACAGATGTAACTCCAGGTTTTCTAATAGTGTCATTAGAATTTTAACTCTGACAATTTCTTCCAAGCTGAAATGATTTTTGAATCAGGAACTCTATGTCTGCTATTCAGTGATTTTTACTGAATTCTGTGACATCTAGTTGCAGAAGTTTGGCCACAAGATGATGAATTTCTTTTTGGCCATAGAAAGTCACAAAGACTATCTAATGAACCACAATGATATCAAAATGTATGGCAGTTGAAGAAATGCTTATACTGTCCAAATCACAAAACCTTAGAGTATTTAAATATGATTGAAAGGAGATTAGTCTAAAAATTAAAATGGACAAAAAGCACATTTTCCAGACTATGACATGTAATTGATCAAGCAAACTGTTAAACTATTAGTGTGTGTATATGTATATGTGTTGTATGTCAGTGTGTGTGAGAGTCAGAGGGAGAGAAAGGGAGAGAGAGAGGGAGAGGGAGAGGGAGAGATTTGAAGAAGAATGAGCTAAGCTGATGACTATAGAGTAAGCAAAAATTAAGCAAACCTATATTTAAATTTAGGGAATTCAGCAGAGTTTTCAATGTATGCAAACTTCTCAATAAAAATAAATAAATAATCACAAATACATCTCAAAATCTCTCTTTAGGATAGGAATATTTTTTTTAATCTCACTATCTTCCTCTGAATATGAACCCACATCTTCTTTTACATCAAAGTACCTATCAATGGTTGGATTTTCCAAAGAAGAAATCAAAATTATTTATGGTCATATAAAAATGCTCTAAATCATTATTGATTACAGAAATGCAGATCAAAACAACCTCAAGATATCATTTTACACTTACCAGATTGGCTAAAATGATAAAAAGGGAAAGTGACAAATATTGGAGAGGATTTAGAAAAATTAATTCATTGTTGGTGGAATTGTGAGCTGATCCATCCATTTTGGAGAGCAATCTGGAATTATGCCCAAAGAGTTCTTAAAATACCTATACACTTTGTGAATAATAAGAGAACATTACATACAGTAACAGCAATATTGCCTTAAGAACAACTTTGAGCAAATAAGTTATTTTGTCTATTATAAATATGCAAATCAACTGTAAAGGACATATGTAAAAAGACATTATCTGCATCCAGGGAAAGAACTGATAAGTGGAAGTATGTATAGAATAATTTTACATATATGTATATATATATATTTTATATGTATATGTATGTGTATGTATGTATGACATTCATATATATATGTGTGTGTATATATGTGTATATATATATGTGTGTATATATATATATATATACATGTCTAATGATAGCCATCTCTGGGGCAGGGGGAGGGGAGAAAAAATGAAAACAATTACATGATTTTTTTTGTATATTTGAAAGGAATGGCAAGTTGTGCATAGTTGATTTGCAGTTTCATTTACAATGATTTTTTTTTAAATTGTACCATGTTATGGAAATGTTTGTTTTATTTGATAATTAAAAATAAAAAATTAAATATATTTTGATACAAATATTCTCTATGTGTTGCAATATGGCTGTTAATAGTAATAAAATAATAATAATAATAATAATAATAATAAAACATTGTGGATCTGAGTACCTAATATTATCCCCAAATAATCAATTACCAAATGTTCTAGACTTTACCTCTACAACATCAATTATTCCCTTCTATCTATTTCTACACACACTACCCTAGTTTAGGCACTGCTCAGTTCTTAGCTGTATAATGAATGTTATGGCTTCAGGCAATAAACATGGATAACTGCCAATTAAGTGTGAAGGATCATACTAATTCCTAGGAATACAAAGAAAGGTAAAAGGTAGTTCCTGCCCTCAAGGAACTCATAGTTTAAAGGTAGAGACAACAGTCAATCCACTATTTATAAACAAGCTATACACAATATAAGCTAGAAATAATCATGGGAAGAAAGGTGCTAGAATTAAAGAAGAGTAGGAAAGGCTTGTGCAGAACACAGAATTTTGCTGAGACATGAAGGAAGCCAAGGAAGCCAGGAGGCTTATATGAAAAGGAAGGAAGAATTCCAGGCATGTGAAACAGGTGGTGAAAATATTAGAAATAGGAAATGGAATGTCTTCTTCCAGGAGGCTACTTGCATGAAGGCCACTGTCACTGGATGACAGAGTACACAGTTGGTTGTAAAGAATAGGAAGAGGGGGTAGGGGAGGAATCTTATAACAGGCTTTTCATGCCAAACAGAAGACATTATATTTGATCCTGAACATGATAGGAAGGAAGAAAACAAGCATTTATTAAAAGCCTACTATGCACCAAGCATTATGCTAAGTGCTGCACAAATATTATGTCTTTAAATCCTCACAAGAACCTTGGAAGTTGCTATTATTATCCTCATTTTACATTTGAGAAAACTGAAGCAGACAGAGGTTAAATGGTTTTCCCTGAGCCCTATAGTTATGAAAGTGTCTGAGGTTGAATCTGAACTCAAGTATTCCTGATTCCAGGCCAAGTGCTCTATTGTACCACATAGATGCCATAATTAAGCCACTATCATCTGCCTAGTCATTAAGCTACTATTTCTAAAGCCTAGGTCTGACCATGTGACACTCACTGACTGAAGAAGCTTATTGGCTCCTTATTGCTAGTAGGATATCTTATCAATTTCCTGTTTAACATTTAAAGCTTTTCAAGATATGATCCCAATCTATCTTTCCAGAGTTATTTCACTTTATTCCCACTCATATGCTTTGTCAACTAAACTGGCCTACTAAGTGTTCTCCACATTTTATATTTAGCCTTCTGCCTCTGTGCTTCTGCACATGCATTTCCTCATACCTGCATAAAGTTATCCCTTCCACATGGCAACTTTCCCCATCATGATTTCAATATATTGCATTGGCATAAGAAATTAAATAGGGGTGGAGCCAAGATGTCAGAGGGAAAGCAATGACTGTCTTGAGCTCTCTCCCAAAGCCCTCCAAATACCTAAAAAAATGGCTGTAAACAAATTCTAAAGCAGCAGAACCCACAAAAAAACAGAAACAAATTTCCAGCCCAAGACAGCCTGGATGGTTGATCGGAAAGGCACATTGCGCCGGGTGGGGAGAGGAGTGCAGCTCGGCATGGGCACAGGCCGCAGCGAACAGTGAGCAGGCCTCAGAGGACTGAATCTCGGGCAGTTGTGGCAGTTTCCAGACTTCTCAACCCAGGAACACCAAAGACAACTTAGAAGGTGAGTGGGGAATGTCTGTGTCTGGGGTGAGAGAGGAGCTAGGTCTCAGCCACAAGTCTGACTGTGCCCGGGGCCAAGGCTTTTTCTTGAGCTTCTGGCCCACAGACTGAGGGGGAATCTAGTGGCTGATCAGAGTGGGACTGCAGGGATCTCTTTGCCAGTGCTGAGGCAGGAATCTCTTGCTTTACTGCTGCTAGGATCTGGGTCACAGTTCTGAGGGACAGTCCTGGGGCAAGGAGGAATGCTGGTGTGGTGGAGCTTGTTGTGGCTGTGGAGAGGAAACACCTTGCTCCTTATCATACCACCTTGGAAGAACTGAAAATTTACAGGTCCCTAGAAGTACCTCTGAAAACAGCTGTACAAACCCCCGAAGCTTGAGACAGTACACTCTTCACATTGGAAGCAGACTTTTACCTTAACAAAGAGTTTAAAACTCAAGTAATTGGTTGGGATCATGAGCAAACAGCTCAAAAAGAGTCAGACTATATTATCTTACTTTGGTGACAAAGAAGATCAAAACATACCACCAGAAGAAGACAACAAAGCCAAAGCTCCTACATCCAACGCCTCCAAGAAAAATATGAATCAGTCCCAGGCTTTGGAAGAGCTCAAAAGGGATTTGAGAAGCAAGTAAGAGAAGCAGAGGAAAAACTGAGAGTGATGCAAGAAAATCATGAAAAACAAGTCAGCAGCTTGCTAAGGGAGACCCAAAAAAATACTGAAGAAAATAACACCTCAAAAAATAGCCTAACCCAAATGGCAAAAGAGGTCCAATGAGGAGGAGAATGCCCTAAAAATCAAAATTGGCCAAATGGAGAGGGAAGTCCAAAAGCTTACTGATGAAAATATTTCCTTAAAAATTAGAATAGAGCAATTGGAAGCTAGTGACTTTATGAGAAATCAAGACACTGTAAAACAAATCCAAAAGAATGAAAAATTAGAAAACAATGTGAAATATCTCATTGGAAAAACAACTGACCTGGAAAATAGATCCAGGAGAGAGAATTTAAAAATTTTTGGACTATCTGAAAGCCATGATCAAAAAAAGAGCCTAGACATCATCTTTCAAGAAATGATCAAGAAAAACTGTCATGATATTTTAGAACCAAAAGGCAAAATAGAAATTGAAAGAATTCACCAATCTCCCCCTGAAAGAGATCCCCAAAGGAAAACTCCTAGGAATATTGTAGCCAAATTCCAGAGTTCCCAGGTCAAGGAGAAAATATTACAAGCAGCCAGAAAGAAACAATTTAAGTATTGAGGAAACACAATCAGGATAACACAAGATTTAGCTGCTTCTACATTAAGGGACAGCAGGGCATGGAATATAATATCCCGGAGAGCAAAGGAGATAAGATTACAACCAAGAATCACCTACCCAGCATAACTGAGTATAAACCTGCAGGGGGAAAAAATGGTAATTTAGAGAAAGAGAGGACTTTCAAGCATTCTTGATGAAAAGACCAGAGTTGAATAGAAAATTTGATTTTCAAATACAAGACTCAAGTGGAACATGAAGAGGTAAACAGGAAAGAGAATCATAAGAGACTTATTAAGGTTGAACTATTTACATTCCTGCATGGAAAGATGATATTTGTAACTCATGAGACCTTTGTCAGTATTAGGGTACTTGGAGGGGAAAAAATTATATGTACATATAGATATATATATATATATATAGATATAGATATAGATAAATAGAGGGCACAGGGTGAGTTGAAAATGAAGGGGTCATATCTGGAGAATAAAATTAAGGGGTGAGAGAGGAATATACTAGGAGAAGGAGAAAGGGAGAGGTAGAATGGAGTGAATTATCCCACAAGAAAAAAAAACAGAAAAGAAAAGGCTCTTACAGTGGAGGGGAAACAGGGGAAGGTGAGAGGGAATGAGTGAATCTTATTCTCATAGGATTTGACTTAAGGAGGGAATAACATACACACTCAATTGGGTGTGGAAATCTGTCTTACCCTACAGGAAATAGGGAGAGAAGGGGACAAGAGAGCAGGGGAATGATAGAGAGGAGGGCAGATTGGGAAAAGGAGTAATCAGAAGCAAATACTTCTGAGGAGGGATAGGGTCAAAAAAAAGAATAGAATAAATGGGTGGGTGGGATAGGATTAAGGGAAATAGAGTTAGTTTTTCACAGCATGTCTACTATGGAAGTGATTTGCATAACTGCACATATATAACTTATATTTAGTTGCTTGCCTTATCAATGAGGGTGTGTGGGGAGGGAGGAAGGGAGAAAATTTGAAACCCAAAATTTTAAAAACACATGTTTAAAAAAAACATTTTCACATGCAACTGGGAAATAAGAAATACAGGAAACGGGGTACAGAAATCCATCCTGCCCTACCGGAAAATTGAAGGGGAAGGGGATAAGAGAAGTGGGGGAGAGCTAGAAGAGAAGGTAGACTAGGGGAAGGAGTATTTAGAATGCATGCCATCTTGGGGTGGGGGGAGGGGCGAGATGGGGTGAAAATTTGGAACTCAAAATCTTGTGGAAGTAAATGTTGAAAACAAAAAAATAAATAAAAATTTAAAAAATAAAATAAAAAAATAAAAAAAGAAATGTGAAAAAAAGAAAAAGAAATTAAATAGGAACATTTGGGGAGTTTAGCAGAAGCTGCAGATGACACATAAAGGCCAGCACACAAAACAGAAAAATTTTAGAAATTTAAAAATGCATAAAATATGCATGTAGCATTACATTATATCAATATATTTTGTCTTTTAATACAATAAATATACACAATTTCTTTTTTACAGTTCAAATATGATCAGATACTTAACCCAAATTTTAAAATAAAATACTGTAAAAACCTCATAAAAGAAAAAGAAAAAAAAACTCAGGCTCCTTTTCTGGTATGAAGGGAAGGTCAAAAAATATTTATTCTGATTTTCTAGATCTTGGGGTCAGTGCACCTCTAACCCCTGTGATATGAAAAGGATAACTTTACTTCTCTCTCCTTATCTCTGCATCTTAGGGTTCCTAGAAGTGTTCAAGAATTGGATGTAGTGGGGGCAGCCAGGTGGCACAATGGATAGAGCTTCAGCCTTGGAGTCAGGAGGACCTGAGTTCAAATTCAGCCTCAGACACTTGATACTTACTAGTTGTGTGACTGTGGGCAAGTCACTTAACCCCAATTGCTTCACTCAAAAAAAAAAAAGAATTGGATGTAGTGCCATTTGCTTTAACAGACTTTTCAGGATTACCTTAGTTGTTAGCCCACCCTCCCAAATTAATTTATAATTACTTATTTGTGCTTATTGTTTCCTCTCTCTTCCTTCTTCCCTGCCCTGTAACAGTCTCTTTATGACATAGACACTTTTCTTTTTCTTTAAATCCTCAGCACTTGGAACAAAGATTGCCTGAAAGACCTCATCAAGGACAATTAGGACTATAAAAAAGTAAATTGTTCCTATAAACACAATGAGAGACAGAAGATGAAAAAGCCAAGTAGCATGAAGGTACCTCTGCAACATTAGATGAACAGAAAGAATATTTCTAGACAATTGGGTATGTTCTCTATGCAGAATTTATGGAAATTCATGAATAATATTTACATGGGCTGGTGAGGTGTTTTATCTGAATCTGAAAAGGAACTATTCACACCTGTGAAACCACAAATTCATCAAAGTTTCAAAGACAATATGGAGGAAAAGGGAAGTTGGTTATATCTTATTTCATAAAGATTATTTTTTTTACTTCTTAAATATAAGATGCTAATTAACTACATCCTATTATTCTTTGTTTTCTGAGTAATCCTTTTGAAGATATCATAGCTTCAAAACCTAAAAACACTAAGGAAGAGTAATTCTCAATAATATTATACTTGTTATGCATATGAATTCTAGATTTGGACCATGAAGTCAGTCTCATGGACAAATCTTTCCTAAATTTTAAATCCCTTCATAATTTACTGTCATGGAGAAAGTCCCTTGTGAAACTACAGTAGTTTCACTTATGAAAATGTAAACCCTAAGTTCAAGGGAAGACTCGTAATTAGAACACCTGTGGAAGTAGATCTGAGTTTTATTCCTCATTATGGCAGAACTAGGCATGGAGCTTGAATTATGTCACTCCACATCATTCCTTTTCAATTGACTGAAAACCAATGTGAGTAATATTCACTGTGTTTTCTACCTTAATCAAATGTCATAAGGATCAAAGGAGATTACTAGGTAAAGTAAAATTTTAAAGTACAAAGCATTATACTTTATTAAAATAAGAAAAATCAGAAATCATTCAATATTCAATATTAAAATTTAAAGATAGGTATATTTTATAATAAATGCTGAAAGGTTAAAGTCATTGATAATTTCATTTAGAATATTGTAAGAAGAAATTAAAAGTTAGAACTGCTATATAATTACTTTATAATTGCTTCAATATTTTTTTAATTTAATAAATCCATCAGTTTTCTATGTATAAAATTTTATAGTACTGAGAGAAAACCAACTTTCTTATTTGATACGAAAACAACCAGCTGTTTCATTCTTTAAAAGACATATTCATGAGGTTATCTTTCCATTCTGCCAGCTGACTCTTATATCCAGGATAGTTACTGTCATTTTTCCTAGAGAATAAAACAGGAATATTGCATATAGAATTTCAATATTATTCCTGCTTAAAAGAACAAATAATAAAAATGAGATCCAAAGTGTAACAAACACTATGGATCACATCAACCCAAATGTAATTTGTTTCTTTATCATTAAGATAACTAATACCTACATGCTTCTTTCATTTCAATATTCAAACCAAGAAATAAGCATTTATTAAACACTTACTATATACTAGGCACTATGCTAATCTCTGGGGATATATTCATGATTTCTGACTTTTATTTTGACTTATTCTTCCCAAGTCTCTGAAGCCAAAGAAACTCAAGCTTTATAAAGCTAGTAACTTACCAGATCTAAAAAGGATGTATAGAATCTACATAAACTACAAAATCTTCTATCTCAAAATACAGAATTATACCTCTGCCCCAATTTTCCTAGGTCTTGGTTATTTCATTCTTGTTTCCTAATGGGTCAGGAACATCTATATCCTCCAATAGAAAAAAAAATTTAAAAATGAGTTAATTGTGGTAAATATTTGGTGTTGTAACATGCAACTGATATAGTCAGTTTATGAACATGCACACACACACGCACACATATTTCTAGCTTTAGTGACAAGATGAAAAAATGTAGGTAAGGAGATTTGGATCTGGTTAAATAAATAGGACACAAATGGAGATGTACAATAAATATAGTTGCCTACAATTAACCACTTTATTTGGTCTTTGTGCACATCATATGTTCTTTTCAATGTGAATGATGAATGAAATTGAAGAGCATATTATGTATAGATTAGATGCTAAACTGAAAATTTACTATAAATATCTCTGCATTAACATAGTAAGTACAACATATGCCTTATTTGGAAGGATGAATATTGAGGACAAGCTCCAAATAAGTCTTCAATTTATAAAAATAATTCAACTTACAGTTGCTGTTTCAAAAATGTTCAATAACAGGTCATTTTCTTTTTCCAAAATGAATGATTGATTTTTAGATCTTTTTTTTTTGTACAATGGGGAAAATTGCTAAACTAGTTGTCAGATGAATTAGTTTTTGATACTGTTTCTTCTACTGCATGATCTGGGGCAAGCCACTTCGTATCTGTTAGCTTAGGTTTCCACATCTCTAAAAGAAGGTATTGGACTAGATGGTTTTGAACTCCCTTCCTGTTCAAAATCTATAATCTTAATGCAGAGATCAGCACTTTTGTGTTGAACAGAATGCAACAGAAAAAGGCACCAAGTACCCAGAGGCAGTCATTAACAAAAGATAGTAACAAACTTGCTGGGTGAAATAGGTCAAAATTCACTATTCCCTTCAGTCTGCTCCACCCATTCCAGTCTCTGATTTTCATAGAACACCAGAGAAAGCTTGAAAGCAATCTCTGTACCTAAGCTTCTTCATCCAGTAAGTTTCCTTGGTCCTGGCAAATATTTCCAAGGGATATGATTAGAATTGAAAGGGATTTCTGGATGTAACTCAGATAAAAGTTAAAAATGAGTCAGAAGAGACATCAGAGAAGCAAAGTGAAGTGAAAAAGATAGATTTTTTTTTCTTAACCTAGAATATTCTGCTCAGTTTTGTTGGTTGCTGGTGTGGGTGTGGCAACACACAGCCCTTCCATATGGGAAAAGAACTTGAGACCCCTTTTTGCCAAAAGAAGCTTACTAGCTGCTCTACCCTAGAAAAGAATAGCATAGAGGAGCAACCAAGCCTTCAAAGGCTACAGTCCAACCAAAGGTAGCAGACAACAGTACAACAATCAAGAAAACAGTGGATAGTGATGATACCACTCCCAATATAAATGGTAGCATTCAAACTGGAGAAGTCATACCCCCCAAAAAAGCAGCAGAAAGCAGCAAAGCATCATACTCAGAGGACTCCACAGTTGTAGAGTTATGAGTTGCAACAGTCATACATGAACCCCGGCTACACATTCCTCTATCTGGCAGTCATCCTGCCCTGGTTGTACGTGTTCCTCGTATATCTACTCCTTTGTACGTGCTCTTACATGTTCTCCATATGTATGCCCTAGTAAAACGGTAACCTAGTGTACCCAATAGGTGTATGTGGAGTTGTCTTTTCTTGTTTCTTAATGCTTTGAACAAATATGCTATAAAAATTCATTAGTTGAGGCTTTTGATTTATGGCTTTTAGTGGTTGCTGTACCACAGAGTATCTCAATGATATAAAATATAGCTGTAGCTATCAGAGCTTAAAATATAATATGATGTGTCTATTTTTTTCTAAAACTTTTTTAAAGATTATTATTTTAAAACATGGATCTGGATAGCAGATCATCAAGAAAAGAAAAAGAAGTAATGGATTCTTGCTCATTTTGCCAGTTAACTTCCATCTCCCAAATTCATCATTTCATGACTTCCGAACATGGGTAGCCATGCTGAAATATTGTGAGATCCTGCATGGCCTGAGTTATGTATGATAGAGACTAAAGAATCTTTTTCTCCTATTCCTTTCATTCCTTTCAGAGATTCATTTCTAGCATAAAAAGCAATAAAAACCACGACAAAGTTTAGAATGTTGCAAACAGCTTTTTTAAAGTTAGCAATAAAGCAATGGAAAAATATCAGGTGGTTATCTTTATAACGCACTAAACTTACCAAAGGATAGCATAGCTTTCCATTAGCCATAATTGTCTCAGTACTCTCATTTTTGTTCTCTTGGTATTGCATTTACATAATAGGTAGAAACTTATTCAATCTATTTTATATAGCAATACTCTGAGCTGCCAAAATGAACCTAGAAGGTAATGTTAAACTCAAAGGTCTTCCAGGAAATTTAAAACACCAAAAATCATAGTGTTTCAGCTAGTCATTCAGAAAATTCCATATACAGATACATACACAAATCTGCAGAGATTCAAGAAGGATCATAGTACAGTTAAGTAAATTTAGGAAATGGTTGAATGATTAGATCCAAAGAACAGTAATTAATGGATCTATGTCAAGCTATAATCTGTTCTTTACTTCATTGCCACGGGGTTCTTTTTGTGGCTATATTCCGCTCAAAAATTTTCCATGACTTAAATAAGGGCATAGGAAACATGTTTATCCAATTTTCTTCTTACATGGAACTGGGAATGATAGATAGCATGAGAAACAATAGAATGGGGATCCAAAAAGATTGTGACAAGGGAAATAATTAATCAGATCTATTAAAATAATATGGCTGAATGTGAACTCCTATACTTGAATTAAAAAAAATAAATTTTACAAATAGAGGATGAGGAAGTATGACTAGGTAACAGTTCATATGAAAAATAGCTGCAGGTTTTAATAAACTGCTCACTATGAGTCAACTAAATGATGTGACAGCCCACCCCCAAAACAAATGTAATATCAGGATATATTAATAGAATATCAATGGGCATGAAAAGGAAGATGATAGTCCCACTACACTTGATCTTGGTCAAATTACATAACATTTAAATTATTTTGTTCAGCTCTGGGCATATAATGTTAGAAAAGACATTAAAAGATAGATTATGCCCATGAGGAAGCGTAAGAAGGTGAAGGAGCAAGAAATCATGCCATATGAGGATTATATTGTTGTAAGAACTGAGGGAAGTTAGCCTAAAGAAAAGAAGACAGTTTTAAAATGCTTACTATTAAGAAAAAGTAGTTTGACCCATAGGGCAGACAAGGATAGAACTAGATGCAGAGAGAGGAAGAGTAGTTAATTTTCCATTGGTAGGCATATTCAAACACAACTGGATGATCATTTGTTTAGAGTGCTATAGATATGACCCATGTACAAGTAAGATTTGGTTTCTTCCCTCTCTGAGATTCTATTATTGTGGTCCACCTCTAAGTATGTAGTCCCACTCTAACTGATGAAATCCCAGAAGAATAAATTTACACACTAAAGAAAAGAAGTTCCTTGCTATCCCATTCATGAACTGCAATACACTAGTTAAGATACTTACCATTTTTACTTGTATTATTGTAATAATTTATTTCCCCTTGATGAAAGTTTACTTCCTTTAAACGATCTTTCATATTGATGTCTATAAATTTTTCTTAATGCACTGTTCCATATCAAAATCCTCTACTAGAAAACTCCCATTGGCCCACCACTGCCACCAGAATAATGTATAAACGACTGTCTCTGGCCTTCAAGACAGTTCACAATCTGTCTCCCACCTACTTTTCCAGTCTTGAATGAGAAGCATGTGTGTAAGATTCTCTGAGAATAGCATCAGAAGCTCTAAACCTTTGGAAAGGCCTAAGGGTAAACAAGCAAACTGAGGTTAACAGAGAGGATTGTTAGTTCCATTTGGGCAGAGGAGATGGAAATACAGTGAAAACTAAGTGACAGTGATAATGGCCAATGGAAATAGGGCAGAATTGCTCAATTTTTACTTGGTTTCAGTTTTATCTGCTATGGGTTGGCCATGTTGTTCAAATACCAAATATGCATTTGCCTAAAAGACTATTTTATGGAGAATTCACATAAGGCAAGAACTCACATGAAGGTCAGAAGAAGTGATATAAGGCCACCCTGAAGGTCTCTCAGAACTTTTAAATCAATTGTTTGACATGGGAGATACTGATGAAGGACCACCAGCATGGCAAACCTACATCAAAGCATTTACTGCACTCTAAGAGTGAAGCAGAATTGCAGTAGCTCAAAAGAAACATTAGGGGCGAGCCAAGATGGCAGAGTAAAGGCAGGGACTCAACTGAGCTCTCCCCCAAACCCCTTGAAATAGTTTTAAAAATGACTCTAAACAAAGACAGAGTGAAACAAATTTCCATCTGAAGACAACCTGGAAGGTGGATAGGAAAGGTATGTTTCACCAGGGTGAGAAAAGATCAAAGTCCAGTACAGGCCACATCACTGCAGACCCAGCCCCAGCAAACCCTGAGCAGGCCCCAGGGCAACTGAATCACTGGTAGGATTGGCAGTTTTCAGAATTCTCAGCCCACAGACACCAAAAACAACTTAGAAGGTCAGCATGAAAGGTCTGTGGGACCTGGGTGAGACAGCAGTGCAGTCCAGCTCAGGCTGTACCAGCCCCCACCCCAACAAACTAGGAACAGGTATAGAAAATGATGGAATCAGCAGTGGCAGTAGCTGCTTTTGGAGATGTCAGCCCACAGATGGTAAGAGGATCAAACAACTGCTCAGAAGGAGATTACAGGGGTTTCTTTGATAGAACTAAGGCAAGACTCTGTTGCTTTCCAGATACTTGAATCTGGGTCACAGTCCTGGTTGGCAGTCCTGGGGCAAGGAGGAACACTAGCATAGCAGAAAAGAGTGCTAGTGGTCACTCACAGACCAGAGCATAGGCCAGGAGAGGAGTCAACACCTCTCCTTAGATCATACCATCTTGGAAGAACTGAAAATCACATGTCCCTGAAGTTTGGGGCAATTTGCCCTCCACACTGGAAGCAGAGCCCTACCTTGACAAAGAGTTACAAAATCAAGTAATAGGCTGGGAAAATGAGCAAAAAATACACCTCTAACTATAGAAACTTACTCTGGTGACAAGGAAGATCAAAACATGCACTCAGAAGAAGACAACAAAGTCAAAACTCGTACACCCAAAGCCTCCAAGGAAAACAGAAATTGGTCTCAGGACATGGAAGAGCTCAAAAAGATTTTGACAATCAAGTAAGAGATGTAGAAGAAAATTGGGAAGAGAAATGAAAGTGAAGCAAGAAAATGCAATGAAAAATGAGTCAACAGCTTGGTAAAGGAGATACAAGAAAATACTGAAGAAAATAGCAATTTTAAAAAACAGATTGGGCCAAATGGCAAAAGAGGTTCAAAAATCCAACAAGGAGAAGAATGTATTAAGAAGCAGAACTGGCCAAATGGAAAAGGAGGTCCAAAAGTTCACTCAAGAAAATAATTCCTGGGGCAGAGTCAAGATGGAGGAGTAAAAGCAATGACTTGCTTGAGCTCTCCCCCAAACCCTTCCAAATACATGTAAAAATGTCTCTAAATGAATTCTAGAGCAGCAAAACCCACAAAAAGACAGAGTGAAACAAATTTCCAGCCCAAGACAACTTGGATGGTTGATGGGAAAGGTCTGTTGCACAGGGCTGGGAGAGGAACGCAGTTCAGCATGGGCCCCCAAGCAAAAACCAGGACTCAACAAACCTGGATCAGGCCTCAGAGGACTGAATCACTGACAGCTATGGTGGTTTCCAGACTTCTTAATCCACAAACACCATGACAACTTAGAAGGTCAGTAGGAAATGTCTGTCAGTCATAAGAGAGAGTGGAACATGGCTTGGCCCCAGTCCTGGCACAGCCAGAAAGTGGCTACTTCCAGAACTCTCAGCCCACATATGGTTTAGGGATCAAGGAAGTGACCAGAGGGGGACTGCAGGTATCTCTTTTCTGATGCTGAGGCAGGTTCCTCTTGCTTTGCCTGTGCTTAGATCTGGGTCACAGAGCTGGGTGGCAGTCCTGGGGCAATGAGGAGCATTGATATGGTGGAGCTTGTGGCAACAATGGAGAGAGAATTCTCCTCACATTTCTAAGGCAGAAAAGAGTGTTTGTGGTCACTCATAGATCAAAGTACAGGCCAAGCAAGGAGGAAACACCTCACCTTTGATCTTACCACCTTGGAAGAATTGAACATTTACAGGTCCCTAGAAGTTGAAAACAGCTGCACAAAATCCCTGAGGCATGGGATAGTACATCCTCCACACTGGAAGCAGAGCCCTACCTTAACAAAAAGTTTAAAAGTCAGATAATTGCCTGGGAACATGAACAATCAGCACAAAAAAGTCAGACCATAGAATTTTAATTTTATGAATTAAATCATATTTTAGAATCAGAGGGTAAAATAGAAATTGAAAGAATCCACCGATCACCTCCTGAAAGAGATCCCAAAAGGAAAACTCCCAGGAATATTATAGCCAAATTCCAGAGTTCCCAGGTCAAGGAGAAAATATTGCAAACAGCCAGAAGGAAACAATTCAAGTATTGTGCAAACACAATTAGGATAACACACGATTTGGCAACTTCTATATTAAGTGATCAGAGGGCATGGAATATGATATTCCAGAGAGTAAAGGATCTAGAATTACAACCAAGAATCATCTACCCAGCAAAAGAGTATAATATTTCATGGGTAAAAGAAGACATTCAATGAGATAGAGAAATTTCTTGAGAAAAGACCAGAGTTAAATAGAAAATTTTACTTTCAAACACAAGACTCAAGAAAAACATGAAAAGGTACAGAGAAAAGAGAAATCATAAGGGACTTACTAAAGTTAAACTGTTTACATTTCTACATGAAAAGATGACATTTGTAATTCATAAAACCTTTCTCATTATTAGGGTAATTAGAAGGAGTATATGTAGACAGAGGGCACAGGTGTGAGTTCAATATGAAGGGATGATATATAAAAATAAAATTAAGGGGCAAGAGAGGAATATACTGGGAGAAAGAGAAAGAGAGAGGTTGAAAAAGCTTTTACAGTGGAGGGGAAGGGGGAAGGTGAGAGGGAGTGAGTGAATCTTACTCTCATCAAAATTAGTTTAAAGAGAGAATAACCTATACTCTCAATTGGGTATAGAAATCTATCTTGCCCTACAGGAAAGTAGAGGAGAAGGGGATAAGATAAAAGGGGGTGTGATAGAAGGGAGGGCAGATTATGGAAGGGGATAGTCAGAAGGAAAACACTTTTGAGGAGGGACAGGGTGAAAGGAGAGAGAATAGAATAAACAGAAGGGGAATAGGATGGAGGGAAAAACAGTTAATTTTTCACAACATGACTATTATGGAAGTGTTTTGCATGACTACACATATATAACCTATATTGAATTGCTTCCTTTTTCAGTGATGGAGGGTGGAGAGAGAAGAAGGGAGAGAATTTGGAACTCAAAGTTTGAAAAATGAATGTTAAAATTGTTTTTACATGCAACTGGGGAAAATAAATACTAAATAAAAATTTTAAAAAAAAAGAAATGTGAGATGTACAACTTTAGGGACATCTCCACTCCAAATGTTCACGTAAACTATTTGTGCCCAACTTGTGATAAAGCTTTCCAATCTCATATTTCTCTGATCAGCCACAGTTGGATACCCTATACCTTGCCTCTGACATAGTGATATCATTTTGGTCCTCTTTGAGAAAGAAGGACAAAAATTAATCAACCAACTATCTGTCAAAGAGAATGATTTTGAACTGCAAAAGGCACAATAATAGTGACTAATGAAAAGTTAAAAAAGAAATGTAGAGAAGATGGTAAGAGATAATCTATCTTCCCTTGTTGAGTTTAAGTTACCTAGTCTACAGCAACTCCATCAGAGGCTACTAAAACAGTTGGCGGGGGGTGATGGAGGCTTGTTCTGTTTTTAGGAACAACAGGTTGAAATTCTAAAGAGGCAAATTTAGCCTTCATATTGCCTAAATATAAGACAATTTCCTAAACAAGCTATCAAAAAATGAAGTGTACATCTTTAGGTTGTTAAGGCTTAGATGGGCAGAGGCAGTGCCTTAGAAATATTCAGATCTTTAGTTATGCCTATTAGACAGGTAATTCTTACTTATGTTATCAGTTGAAACAACTCTGAAGTCCTTTCAAAATGAATTTCTGTAATTGTGATTCTTATGTCTTAATGGATCTGTAGTATCAGTGTTGGTGCCCTTGAATAATAAGGTGTTATGTGACTTGTCCACTGCTCCTTAACCTTGTTGACTCTGAGTCATGTACTCTCATAAATCTTTGAAATAGGTTTATTCAGCAGGCTAATCTTTCCTTAAGTCTCTTAACATTATTGAAGCACATGAACTGTCCATCTGTTCTCTCATTCTCATTACTGGTGGACCATGTGCTTTTCCTTCCATATATCCCTTAGATTATAATTTTATCATGGTTTTTGAATACAACTTGTTGTTGGTAATATAATGCATTATAAAAAGTATGTATTTTATTGATACCTTTTCATTTTAAATTGCATATATTAAGCCTTGCATTCCTCCTCTTTCCATTCCCAGAGAGTTACAACTTAAAACATTGTACTCCCCTTCACCTACTCTAAATTCCAGTCAAATTGGAATTCTCTCCATTCCTTATTCTTCCCCCTACCTTCTTCCAACTCAGGTGTGTTTGTTCATGTAATTGTCCCTGCCAAGAATTAACTCTCCCAGCTCCCTCTCTAATTGTTGGAAGTACTTCTCTGCTCAATTTAGTCTCTGCCTCCTAGAAATCTTCCCTCTTTCAGATGAAAGCAATCACTTTGTTCTCAAATCTCTCATAGCATTTTGTGTGAACTTTTGGTTTGCACTTATCACATTCTTTCTTGTCACTATATCATTATGCCAAGAACCTGTGAATTTGTAAACACAGATAGGGAATTTTTTTTCCTAATGCAGATTACAGCTAGTCCTTAATTAACAGCCTTAGAGAATTACCTTTGACATGGAGAACTTAAATGACTTGCTCATGGTTACATAGACAGTGTCAGAGCTTAGTTTGAAATCAGGTCTCAATCACTATTCATCATTTGGGGCACAATTATAAAATTTGTGAATTATCTTCCTGACTCCAAGTCTAGTATGTTATTATACTATATCACCTCTCAATATTTCTTGTATCATAGTTACGTATGTATGTGTGTGTATGTGTAGTGCAAATGCATATATTTCCTTCTCCCCATTAAATTGTTATATCCTTGAAAGAAAACAATCTTTAAAAGGTTACACATTCTATAATCTAGAAATGATATGAAGTCTAGACTGTAAGTCAGGGGTCAGTTTTCAGTACTACTTGCCTATGTGAATTACAAAACTGCAACAGATTCATGTTTGAAGAACAAAAGCAATAATATATTATAATGTAAAACTGCAGTTAGTTATTAAAAAGTAATATAACTGATTAAGTTCATTCTTTAATTTTTCTTATTTTTAAAAAATTTACTCATTACTTATTCACATTAGTTTAACAATTATTTATTATTTATATTGGAAATGAGTACTCCAATGAATTACATTGATCATTAACAGCTGCCACATGTGTAAAAAATAAAAACTTTATGCTGTCATGACAGTGATCCTGGACTCTCAAAAGGTATGAAGGCAGAGTGCATTTATATAATTCTAAAAATGCATTTATCAGCTACCAAGCCATCTTCTACAGCAAATCTCAATTAAATAAAAAACAGATTATTTCCAATGTGATATCAAACCTTTCAAAATTCTTAACCCCAACTTATTGGTTGTTGTTGTTTTTTAATTTTTTTTTCATTTAAAAGGCCTTTAGAATAATATGGTGCCATATGCTATTATTCTGAAATGTATAATAATGGTGGCATATTTTATTATCTCAGTTTTCCTTCTGAAATAAAATCACTATATGTGAGTGAGACAAGGAATGAAGCACCACATTAACTCATTCAGCAATAGCATAAAAGCAGTGGGTCCCCCATCTTCCCTAGGAAACAGTGCAGTGTGTACAAGAGAAAGCAGAGATGATGGATTATTAATGCCTGAGCATTCCCTTGCAATACAAGGAAGAAGAGGAGGAGGAAGGGGTACTTTCTTCACTGTATATGTGTTTATTTTGAAATTAAAAATGGGGAAAGAACCTTGTATGAATCTGAACTGATACTACACATACAAAAATAACATCCTTATATGATTTTTAAAAATCAGAGCTCAATGATGTATTATATTGTGGGAAAGCCACCATGAATGGTAGAGATATATAAAATCTAAAAACCCATTTCTTCAAGGATTCATGATTTTGCACCAATAAAGCATAGCATAATCCCACTTTCACTTGAAGGGAGTATTTCATGAATTATGGCCCCTAAATGTATTGGTACCTTCAAGCCAACTTTGCAATAAGCCTGTTTCAACTTAGCTGATCTGGCCATCAAATTGTAAGCACATAGTCTTAACAAGCCCTTGCCAGTTTGATAGAACCTGCCAGAGATTATACTCTGCTTTCATATCATTTGAGAGACCAGGATCATTGCCATGATAGCATAAAGCACTAGGACACAATATTAGTGAAATCTTCTTACCTTTGTCCTATCTCTATCCCTTTACTAGAACTAACAGCTAAGGAAACACTAGTTTGAATAGAAGCTCTGTTTTTCACAGGGGGCTTTGCAATTAAATAAAATGCAATGAAATGGTTTAAAAGGCAAACTATCTAAGATAGCCAAGAAAGATCTAGATCATTCAAGAATTGGGTAATTGGACACTGAATAATTAAGAATAAGAAAATTAAATGAACTTTAAACATTTAAAATTGCATTATCATTGTTTTTTATTAGATTACTAAAGAACCCTTGTCACAAGAAACTGTGCTAAATGCTCTTCCAGATTTATCAGTGGCAAATATTATAATCTAAAAGAGTATATAATCTAGTAATAGAATAGAATCAATATAAAAAGAAAAGTTTGGCAAAAAAGAAGAAAATGACAAATTCCCATTTAGTATGTTAAAAATTGATAGGGTAGGGACAAATTATTGCTTCCTCTTGCTCATAATTATGGGTTAAGAATTGAATAAGTTGAAGACATAGTCCCAAAAGTAAGTCAAGGGTTCACAGGCCAATGTAAAGCAAAGAAAACCTAGAGAAAGAGTAGTCCCAATAAAATAAAGAAGGGTAGAAGGAAACAAGCATTTATTAAGGGTTATCTAGATGTCAGACACTGTGCCAAGCACTTTACGAATATCTCAATTGCCTCACAACCACTCTATGAGGTAAGTACTGTTTTCATCTTATTCAAATTGCCTGTGTTCCTCTGGTTTTCTCTCTTAAGTCAGTTGGCCTTGGGGAGATCAAAGATTTCTCAAAGTCTGATTAGCATCAATGTTTTCTAAAAGGCAGGGGATTTCCTTCACACCTTTGCTATATTACCTAGTATGCAAATATTTTATCATTCACAGGATTACTCTTGATTTCCTTTGATATGTGCACATTCCTATAGGATTCAGAGGGTCCCATTTAAGGAGAGAAAGACAGAGACAGAGACTGACACAGACAAATAGAGACTGAGACAGGGAGACAGACAGAAACAAGGAGATAGAGAGAGGCATAGAAATTATATCTCCTGTCACTACTACATCATGGCCCCATGCCAAGTCTGTGATGTTTCCTTAAATACTCAATTTTTCTGTCATGAAGTTCCATATTAAACTCTGGTGGCAATGAAGCTTATGTTTCTACATGTGGTGATTGGCATCTAAGTGTTTCCCATCATGCTTCTTCTAGTTTCTAGATTTCCTCATATTAATATGCTTTCTTAATATCTCATGCTAATCCAACCTTTCATTTTTACTTATTCTATTTCTTGTGAAGTCATATTCAAGGCATGGAATGTATTCTAGCAAATCTCCATGGAATGCAATAGGTCAAATTGCCTTGCATTGGGATATCTATTTCAACTTACTTGATTATATATGTGTTTACATGTGTGTGTATATATATATGTATGTATGTATGTATAAACACATATGCATATATGTATATATACACACATATAAACATATCCATGAATGCATACATATGTATACACATGCACACACATGTATGTATACGTGTGTGTGTGTGTGTGTATATTAGCTACGACCTTTCATATTCGTGTCTCCTGGAAATTTTCTGAAAGTGCTATTTATGCCATTGTACAATTCATTTACAAAAAAAAGTATACAATATTCAATATACTTGTGTTTCTATATATTTATTCATATATGTAAATCTATGTCATAGTATCATTGATGGAAAACTGAAAGTGATCTTGGAGTTCATCTAGTCTATTTCTTTTACTTTATAGATGAGGAAATTAAGTCTTGATAAGTGAACAGATTTGCTAAAGTTCACACACACGCACATATACATACATACATAATAGACCACACACAGCTAATTTTCCCACAATCCTATTCAGCTTAGAACCGTTTAAATTGGATATACAAGTCCCTTCAAAAACATATCTTTACTAGACCTTTTTGGTGAGTCCCATCCCTGGCCAACAGGCTTACAGGCTAAGTCATGCTCCAGAAAAGAAATATTTTTTTCGGTGTATATAGATTAGTGACATAGTTGTTGAGTTGGGGAAGCTAGAGAACCAGATACCAGTATTTCAACTAGATTAAAAGAAAGGTTTGGAGTATATCTTTGACAGGCTACAAAGGAAGAATGAACGGTATACAGAAAATGATGGCATAAAATGAAAAAAATGGGTCTAGATTAGGTAAGTAATAATTGATAGTGAGAATTGAAAATTGTCCTATTTGCAAGAGGGATGAAAGGGCAGTTTAATCCCTAGCAATAGCAAAATTGAGCTTATGGGAAGTTTTCTTAAGAAAAAAAGTACCACTTAAGGATCAACATTAGGACTTTCATTACGAGAGTAATCTTTTCTAAAGCAAAAGTTTATAAAAAATTTTATCTGCCATAAGAAAAACTTCTTCATTGTCTTTTTGATGATGCTATTCAAATAATTTGACTATTAATTATTCTGAATAGGATTTCTAGAAAGAGACAAATTCATAGCCTGAAAACTCCCTTAAGTCTCCTCCTTGATCTATTCAATCTCAGACATATTACATGTTCATTAGTATTAATTCCAATATTTCTGACATTTTAATGATTTTCTCCTCACAGATTTCACCAGTAGAAAATTAGAGTATTTAGCATAACCACATTTCTTTCAGGCACATCTCACAATAGAATTTTGAAGATGTTCACTTTGGAGAAAACAATATTTGCAGATCATGAAACTGATCTTGCCATCTGTTCAAAGACTGAATGGTCACTGTAGAAACTTAGAATGTTTTTTTTTTTATTTTTGTAATCAAGAAAAGAAGTCTTTTACAATCCAACTAGGATTTTAGAGTTCATTTGTCCCTCACTTTTCTGTACCTGATATGGTAATTCTGTAGTAATCAAGAGTCATCATTATCCCAAAAAACTGAAGGATTATAATTAACCTGAGAATAAACAACAGAGGCAGAGGAACTCCAGTTAAGCTCACTCTCATACACACACTTCAAATTTAAAACCAAAAAAGAAAAAAAAAAAGACAAAATGGTCTCTAAATGCTTGCTCATGTTCTCTCTGAGCAATCAGCAAGAAATAGTGCTTGCCATCTTATACACAACCATGAACACTAAGTAAATTGGATATTTCAACCTGGATGCAAGTGGAAGAACTGAAGTCAAAATCAATTAGATCTTGACTGAGAGAATTAGAATCACTTTGCAAATTCAGGACGGGGCTGCACACTTTGCAAGGGTAAAACAAACACACGCACGCACACACACACACACACACACAACATTGTAATGGTAAACACTATGCATCTTTATGAAGATGAGCATTAATTGACACATTTGCCATAACACAACCAATAATAGCAGCAAAGACATATACCAGCCAATGAGACAATTGCTGAAGTCACAACTCATAACTAGCTTTGCTGAAGAAAAACCTCTCCTCAAAACTTTTAACATAATTAAAAAGTTATACTCAACTTTACAAAGTTTAACATTATGTCAATGTCATTTTGTTCCAATTCTATTGTAATACTAAGCAACTGAAATGTTAACAGTGTTGAAGAGAACAGCCTAAACATGTTCTGAGATGTTATTTATATTTCCTATAAGACAACAATGCTACCTCTACCCTCTCCCACAACTCTCATCCTGATCCATTACCAGTCCAGCAAACACACATGGGAAAAAAGAGAAAACTGAGGTAATCCATTGAGTAATTCATTTGTCCTAAGGTATCTGTACATTTCTAGGGAAAGGGGGTTGGGGGTGGATTGAACTACACAGTTAACAAGCACAATTCACAATATGGTTTCTGTATAGAGAACCAGGATGAATATGAGATTCCTTCTATTTATCAGATATCTTCTCATATGACTCAGTGGCTGCTCACTTGGGAGCCTCTGATATGGATAGATGTTGCCTGGCAACATAAACAGCAGAATTCTCCCTTGCACACGTGGAGGTTCTGTTTTTTTGGATTGCAGCAGGAAATCTGGGGGCAAATTTGATGAAATTTCCATATAGCTAAAGTGTTTCAATTATATTAGCACATGATGATATTTTGGTGAAATTCACCACCAAATTATTTAGTAATGTTTGGGAGGCTTTTCTTTATTATTTCAACAGTAAATACTATCAGTGATTTTTTTGCGGTCAAACTTTCTTTTCAATTTCTTCAGCCCTATTTTAGATATCTGTTTCCAGATGGTAAATTCTTCAAAAAAAATCAAATGAAATAAACATTTAATAATATTTATGTGTATGTGTGTACACATTAATTCTATAGAAAAACATTTGTATTTGTATATGTATATAAATATGATTTTATGTATACATGTATATGTATGTATAACATGATTTGGATATGACTGGTTATATATCTAGTTAGAGTTGTTCAACTTTAAGGGGAAAAAATTGCCATTTCTATGCTTTCTATCCTTTTCCAGCAAACATCATTTTCGTACAGAGCATCAATGGTTTTACTACAGAGTTTAATCAGTTTAATGATATAAACCATTTTGCCATATGGCAACCAAGCATTTACTAATACTTGTGTTTATAGAGGGAATCATAACTGCCAATCCATGTTAGTAAACTCAAGAGGACAAACAGGTCTAGCAACTACATGCTGAAAGAAAAAAAAATTGCTGTGTATTTTATTCCACAGCTAGAAGCCAAAGGGTGTAGATACAGTAAAACAAGGGAAATGAGGTTTACCTTAATAAAACATTTTATACTTAATGAAAAATTTTATACATTTGAAAGCAAATAATGATGGTTCCTTGAAAACCTGTCAGCAATTCTCTCATATTTAGAGTATTATTCACTGACATAAAAAGGAGAAAAAATTAATCTAAACACAGTGATGTAATCTAAACACAGAGATCTAACTCATTTTATCTTCCAATACATTTTATTCCTGGACCTCTATACTAGAAAAGATAAGTGCTTCTGACCCCATGGCTGTTACATTTCAGAATTGTCAACCTCACTACATCAGAGACATTTCATTTATAAATTATTCTCTGATGTGCTAAAAAAAAAAAGCCTTGTGTCATTTATTTAGCTATGTATAGAAAATTATAGCATTTTTGAGTTGTAAGGGGCCATACAGGTCATCTAGTAAAACCCTTACTTAAAACATAAATCAACTTTATATCATTCCCTCATTAGACATACCTCTGTTTGAAGACTTCCAGTAATCATGAACTCACTGTCTGCTAAAGCAAACCATTCCATTTGAGGCAACTCTGATCATTAAGAAATGCTCCCATATAATAAAATGGCCTTCCTTCCTGTAAATTCTACACTTCGGTCTTAATTTTTCCCTCTCAGGAAAAGCAAAATAACCCCTTGTCTCTATATGACACTATTCCAATATTTGAAGACAATAATGAAGATCTCCATAACACTTTTATTTTTCCAACATAAACATCTCTAAATAGTTATAAAAGACTTTTGAGTGGCCCTCCTGGTTAACCTTCTCTGACATGCTCCTATTAATCAATACCCTCCCAAAACATGACGCTCAGAAGTGGACATAATACTACTCCAGATATACTCTGACTAGACAGAGTAAAGTAAGGCCCTATTATTGTTGGCAACCAGGTGGCATAGTAGACAGAATATCAAGACAGGACTCAGGAAGAGTCATCTTCCTAAGTTCAAATCTGGCCTCAGACATTTACTAGCTGTGTGACCCTGGGCAAGTTACTTAACCCTGTTTGCCTCAGTTTATTCATCTGTAAAATGAGCTAGAGAAGGAAATGCAAACCACTCCAGTACCTTTGCTAAGAAAACCCCTAATGGAGTCACAAAGAGTCAGACATAACTGAAAAATAACTTAACAACAAAATCTTATTAAGTGTTTTGTTTTGAATTTTTCCTTTATGGGGAGAAGGATGGTAACAATATCAAATTATTTACTCATAGTAAATTTTCAGGAGACTAAAATTCTTCAGTCTTTTTCACACAAAAAGCTGTCTAACTGTATTTCCTCTATTCTTGTGCAGTTATTTTTTTAATGACAATATTGTTAACAGAAGAAAGTTATCTGCTAGATAATTGATAATATTATTGCAGAATTCAAAGTTCTGAGAATATAGACAGGGACAGGGATTAATCACAGAATACCCCTAATGTTTTCTGGAGAGTAGAAAAGTGTTTAATTCAAAATGAAGTAGCTATAGCAGAAAAGTCTGCCGAGGTTTATGGATTAACTTAAGGATGAACTCAACAAATAAGGACTGACTTCATTCCTGGCTGTCCTGATTGACTAGACATTCCACATTGAAAGCTGGCTTCAGAATCACCCCACCAGGTCTCAGGAATAGTAGTTCCATACTCCCTGAACCCATGGTCATTCCAGAGGAACTTGTCACCAGACAGTTGCTGGTATCACTTGATCTTGGCAGTAAGACTAACCAAGACTCACTGGAGGGCAAAAGAAACCTTACAAAGGATTGAAAACACAGGGTTCAAGGAAGCTACATTCTGTCCCTTCCTTCTAGGGTCAGGATCCTCTCTCATCCATTTTTGCCATGAAACCTTAAGTTTATTGCTCAACAAGTCTTCCTAGTACATGCATTAATCACATAGTTATTAAGACCTGAAGTTGCCTCAGTACGAAAAGAACTCCAGTCAACCCTATAACCTTCCAATAACAATGGGAATGACTGATGACCACTTTCTTAGTACATAGCCTATCACCTGGGAGATCCATCTACTAGGCAGTCTTCCCAGGCAGCAATGAGGAAAATCTTCAACTGACCAGTTTTCCTTGTTCCCACTGGTGCTAGGGCAGTGTTTATGTTAGCTGATACTACATGACACATAGATTAATCAATCAACATATATTGTATTTATCAAGTGGGTACTCTGTGTCAGAAACTATGATAAGCTGTGGATATAAAAAAATGAAGCATCCCCTATCCTCAAAAAGATTACATTTCATTGAGGGAAACAATGTGCAATAATGCATATACATATAAGTCTACACAAAATATATACAAATTAAATTCAAATTCATTGGGTGTAAGCCTCAGGGAAGACTTCATGTCAGAGATAATGACATATTACTCTCATCCTCCTAGTCATTCACTCTCAAAATCTAGGTGTTATCCTCAACTTTTACTCTTTCCCCATTTCAACCCAGTAAATTATCAAGTTTTGCCATTTCTATCCTTGATATCTCAAAAATATGTCCTGCTCTCTCCTTTAATCCTGACACTACCCTGCAGGATCGTATCACCTCATACCTATACTATTGCAATAACATGTTTGTTGTTTTTCAAGTCACTCGCCACTCCATGCAGCTGTCAAATTGATCTTCCTAAAGTGTAAATATGAACATGTAACCATTTGTTACCCCTCTGCCTCATTCTAATAAAGTCCAGTGCCTCCTTGTTACTTTCAAGATCAAATATAAAATTCTCTATATGGCTTTTAAAGCCCTTCATAATCTGGCTCCTATTTACCTTTCTAATCTTCTTTTACCTTACCCACTTTCATATACTTTACGTTTTAGTAGCATGTGCCTCCTTGCTGTTCCTTGAACATGACACACCAGCACCTGACTCTAAGCATTTTCACTGGCTGTCTCCCAAACCTAGAAGTCACTTCCTCTTCATATCTGCCTCCTGGCTTCCCCAAAGCACCAGGTAAAGTACCACCTTCTTCAATAAACGTTTTTCAGTCCTCCTTAACCTTAGTGTCTTTCGTCTGAAACTATATCCAATTTATCCCATATATATTTTGTTTATATACATAACTGTTTTCATGCTGTCTCCTTCACTGAACTACACATATACAAGATAAATACAAAGTAAAAGGAAGTCGACTTTAGAAGAGAATGTACAACTTAGAGGAGAAGGCCATAACTAGACCCTCTGAAGATGGCATTTCAGTAGAGCCTTAAGGGAAGTCAGAGATTCTAAGAGGTGGAGGTGAGGAAAGGGGCCACTGAGTGAAAAGGCATGGAGGTGAGAAATGCAGTGTCACATCTGAGGAACAGAAAGGAGGCAAATCTGTAGAGTTTGTAGAGGGGCATAATGTACAAGAATATTAGAAATGTATGAAAGTGTGAAGCTGTGAAGAACTTTAAATGCCAAAGGAAGGAAGGAAGGAAGGAAGGAGGGAGGGAGGGAGGAAGAAAGGAAATAAACTTATATTAAGGACTTAACAATGTGCTAGGTTCAGTGATAAGTGTTTTACAAATATCTCATTTGAGGTTCATGAAAACCCCAGAAGATAGTTCTTCCAATTATGCCCATTTTATAGTGGAGGAAACTAAGCAGACAGAGGGTAAATGACTTCTCCAGGATCACATAGCTAGTAAGTGCCTAAGACCTGAAAATAAATTTCAATTCAAGTCTTCCTTGCACCAGGCCCAGAATTCTATCCACTATAACATCTAGCTACTTATGTGATCCAGTAGTATATCTGTCATGTAGTTATACCTGAACTTTATGAAAATCACTTTGGCAAAGAGTTCATAAAAATGGGAAAAAGACCAACATGAACAAAAATATTTATAGCCTTTCTTTCTGTAGTGGCAAAGAATGGGAAATTGAGGGGATGCCCATCAATTGGGGAATGGTTGAACAAGTTGTTAGAGGACATATGAATGTAATGGAATACTATTGTGCTATAAGAAATGATGAGCAGGCAGACTTCAGAAAAACCTGAAAAGACTTGTATGGACTGATGCTGAGTGAAGTGAGCAGAACCAGGAGAATGTTGTACACAGTAACAGCCACATTGTGCAATGAATAACTTTGATAGACTTAGCCTTTCTCAGCAATGCAAGGATCTAAGACATCTCCAAAAGTCTCATGATGGAAAATCCTATTCATATCCAAAGAAAGAACTATGGAGTTTGAATGCAGATCGAAACATACTATTTACTATTTTTTTCTTCTGTTTTGTTTTGTTTCCTTTTTCTTGTGGTTCCTCCTATTGGTTCTAATTCTTCCTTACAACATGATTAACATGAAAATATGTTCAATAGGAATGTATATGTATAGCCTATATCAGATACTATTTACTATTTTTTTCTTCTGTTTTGTTTTGTTTCGTTTTTCTTGTGGTTCCTCCTATTGGTTCTAATTCTTCCTTACAACATGATTAACATGAAAATATGTTTAATAGGAATATATATGTATAGCCTATATCAGATTACATGCTGTCTTGGGGAGGGAGGTGGGGAGGGAGGAGGAGAAAAATTTAAAACTCAAACGCTTATAGAAATGATTGTTGATAAATCAAAATAAATTAATTAATAAAAAATAAAAAAGAAAATCACTTTGGCCGCTCAAGGAGGAAGAATTAGAGTTTGGAGACTTGAAGAAGGGAGATAAACTTGAAGGCTGCTGAAAGAGTCAAAGAGAGAGCCTGAACAATTACAGAGAAAGGTATATACATAGGAGAGGCAGAAAAATGAAGAAAAATTTAATGACTTTGAGTGAGGAGTCAAAGATGACACTGAGAATGTGAACCTGGTTAGTTGGGAGAATAGTGATGCATTAGACAGTACAGGCAATTTTGGAATATGGGTAAGTTTCGAGGAGAAATAATGATAAAGATACTTCTTTAAATGTTGAATGTGAGATGGTTATAGAAGATACAGTTCAGAATTTCTAGTAATTGGTTAGTGAGGTAGGACTGCAGCTCAAGAGAAAGAGACTAGAATAATTCAGGGGTGGGAAACCTATGACCTTGAGGCCACATGTGGCCCTCTAGGTCCTGAAATGCAGCCCTTTGACTGAACAAATTGTTCTGTGAAGTTTGGACTCAGTCAAAGGGCCATACTTGAGAATCTAGAAAGCCACATGTGACCTCGAGGCTGCAGATTCCCCACTCCTGGAGATAATTAGATATCTCTAACATAACTACTGGGGACATTGTCTCTCAGATTTGATGATGATATTACAATCATTATTCATTCCTAAACTTTGTTCATCCAGAAATCATCCTCACTCAGCATATCTAAAACAGAAATTGCTATGGTTTCCTGTACCTCCTCCCTTCCCAACTTTCCCATTAATTACAGGGATGCTATGATTCTCTTTGTCATTCATGCTGGATTTTTCATTTGCACTTCCCCCACATATCCAATTTATTATCAAATCTTGACATTTCTCCCTTCATAACATCTCTCGTACACATTATTGGCTATTTACTCACACATCCCTCTCACCTCCTGCAGAGACTATTGTAATGGCCTTCTGGTTGGTCTCCTTGCCTCAAATCTCTCTTCCTTCCGATCCATAATCCTCTCAGTTTCCAAAGTAATTGCCCTAAAGTGCAGTAATGACAAAATCAATCCTTACCCCACCCCACCCAATAAAGTCCATTGGCTCATTGTTACCTCCAATATCTAGTCCTTTGGCTCTTAAAGTTCTTCCTAATTCAGGTCCTTCCTGCCTTCTCATTCTCTTTATGCCTTATCTAATCTATAATCTAGCTGTACTTGCAGGTTTTCTTGGAACAAAACACTCCAGCCCCTAACACCATGCCCTTTTAAAGACTGTCCCTCAGACTAGGAATGCTCTCATCTCCACCTTTTGGCTTCCCTGTTGCTTCAGGACTTAACTCAAATCTCAGCTTCTAGTAGGCCTTTCTCACTTCCTTCCACTTTTAGTGTCTTGTCTTTGAGATCATGTTTCATTTACACTGTGTATATATTTTATGTGCACTTTTATTTCCCTGCTGTCTCTGCCATTAGAATGTGAGCTCCTTGAGGGCAAGGACTTTTTTTTTCCTTTGTATCCCAATCACTTAGCACAGTATGTGGCTCATAGTAAGCACTGGATAAATGTGCCATAACTACCAAGCCCCTAAATGTTTAATGCATACTTCTTGGCTGAATGAAGTAGAATTGTATTACCTGAAAGGAGGTCTTTTTTTGTTTTGTTTTGTTTTATTTATTTTGGTTTTGCCATTAATGTTTGCTTTAAATATAGATATATAGATATGCTTTATCATTTTGATGGAAGTCATCTTTGAATCTTGGTCCATATTAGTAAACACAACCAGGTGATAAACCTTCTGTACTCTTACCTATTCAGACCATGTCTGAAGTACTGTATTCAATTCTGGGCACCACTGTTTAAGAACAGAATCCATAGGAGAGCAATGAGGATGGTGAAGGACCTCAAGTCCATGTCATATGTGAATAGGTTGAGGGAATAGGGGATGTTTACCAGAAGATATGGAGACATAATAGCTATCTTCAAGAATCTGAAGGACTGTCATGTGGAAGAGAAAAGGGAAGGGAATAAGCATTTATATGGTGCCTACTATGTACCAAGTGCCGTGCTAACCATTTTACAAATATTATCTCATTTGATCTTTACAACAGTTTTATGAGGTATATGGTACAATTGTATGTCTTTTACACTGGAGAATACTGAGGCAGACAGAGATTAAGTGGCTTTTCCAAAGTCACACATCTAATAAGTGTCTGAGGCTGGATCTAAACTCAAGTCTTCCTGACTCTAGGTTCAACACTCTATCTATTGTGGCACCTAGATGCCAAAGAAAGATTGGACTTGTTTTGTTGGCTTCTGAGAACAGAACCAGGAGTAATGAGTGAAGGATGAATAGAGCCAACTTTAGCCTTGATGTAATGAAGAATTTCCCCACAATTAGAATAAGTTTCTAGAACAAGAAAAATAAGTTTTTTTGAGAAGTGGAGGTGATTTCCAAACAGAGGTTAGACAGCCTCTGATTGAGTATATTAGGGTGGAAATTCATTTCACAAATAGTATCAACTAGCTGTCTTTGGGGTCCCTACCAACTCTGAAAATTTGTGACACTATAACCTTAATCATTGTAACCCAGGAATTCAAGGAGAAACATTCCTAATTTTAGGATATTTGACTTACAATTTGACCATGTCCAGGATTATTGTGAGGAAATTAATATAAAGATTTTTGCAAATCTTAAAGAGTTTTAATAATGCCAATTTGTTCTTGTTCTTGTCATCATCATCATAATCCTACAAGGCCTCTAGTCTGGTGATAAGTTCAATTCCTGAATTTTTTGCTGTACTCCTGATAAGCTCAAGCAATACTTCTAGAGTAATACAAGGTAAATGGTAAATGTTTAACAATCAGGTTCTGGGAAAACAAAACAAAAAACAAATTAACAAAGATTCACATTTTTAAGTTTGCTCTTCACTACGAACACTTTCATAAACCTTTGTAATTAACAGTATAATAAATTAAGCCCTGATTCATAGCAATTGTTACAATTTTTATATGTAAATACTCACTGAAAAATTTAACAATTGGTTTTAATCAGTTGGAGATGGTTCCAACATACTCCTGATCATGTCACAGGGAAACAGAACATTTAGACCAATGTTTTTTATTATAAACCCAAGTTTTAAGGCCCCAACAGAAATTTATCAAACTAGGCAGTACTAAAACCTTACATTTTATAGCCATAGTGCCATGGTTAGCAATAACTGAGTACACACAACTAAAGCAACACCATAATTTCACCCAGACATTCCTGACTGTCCTACATAAAGACTGAACCCCTACTCCACAGAAATGAAGAAATGATGGACTCCTACATTAATGAACTCCTACAGAAGCATTTTAATGTGTATCCTAGAGAGATAAAAGTGTAGTCAGACATGGGGGTACAGACAACCCAAGACTTTTGGTGGTCCTGGCTGTTACATAATACATTTTGTCATAAATAATCAGTTGTGATGTAAGGCAAGGACAAAATGTCTGTCAAATAGATGTCAGGTCTACTGCAGACTACTCCTTCTCTACCAGGGTATTAGTCTTTATTCTAAATTATAGATTTATATCCATTTCATTGTAACAGTATAATGGTAGTGGTAGACCCTTTGAAACAGCCAACATTCTGGGTGCAATGTAACAGAAAAAAGCGTTGGATTTCATATCAAAGGAACTGGATTAAACTCATGGCTCTATCATCTACTACCCATGGGACCTTCAGCCTCTATGGATCTCAGTTTCACCTTCTGTAAAATGAAGGAGTTAGACTAGATAGCTTTAGGGTTCTTTCCACCTTGAAACTATATCTGTACGTTCCACCACTTTGAATGATTCTCTATCATTACACAACTGTTCCTCCAGGAAATATTCTGGGGTCACACTGTACCTACCTACATTATCTCCAATCACAAAACATCACACATCTATTTCTCATCAGCATTCTATGAACTGTTCATCAATTTCCGTCTTTCCATTTCATTCAGCTTCCAGGAGAATGGCCATTGGAGGGGAGTAATACCTTGGTTGTTTTTATGAACTAGCAGCAGGATAACTGGCCTGCCTTACTTATATGATCACATGGTAGTGAGAATGAATCTTATAGTCTATATTATCCAAATATCTCATTTTATACATGAAGAATCTCAGACTTAGATTACATGAATTAGTCAAGTTAAAAGAAGTAAGTAGCAGATTAAGAGTTTGAATTGAGATGCTGCAAATCCAGAATTCCTGCTGCATCATCACCCAGGTTATGCATCTTTTATTGTTCTTAATGATTTATTTTTTGATGATTCCATCCATACTTCCACACAAAAAGCACACTAAAAAAAAAAGTTAATTCTCACAGGTACTTTCCAACAAATAATCAAACTTCTTTATAAGATGCATTTCCCCAAACCATTTTTCTATTATTAATTGAAAGCCAAAATGTGTCCTTTAACTTGGTATATTTGCTACTGACATTGACTACTGTATCTAATCAGGTTTGATTCCTCTACCGAATGATTTTATTTACACTATAGTAGTCAACTTTTTTTTTTATGCTGCACATCCGGCAGTGCTTTCTTAGCTCTGTACATAGTGAAAACTCAACAAATTATTTGTATTCATCCAATGTATTAATATCACCATGTGATCTCTAAATTCCTCATATCAGACACATTTAATGCAGAGTTCCTCCAGCTGCCATTCATATTAGCTGTATTTGCTTTTATCTGTTCAAATTCATTCTAGTTTTATATAATTAAGATAATCTATGATTTTTATAATATACTGATTCTATATAATTAAGATAGTCATTTGGTTTTATATAATTAAGTTAATCTATTTGTATTTTACAGTTTCTTATACCCCTTGGTCTGGTTACGGATATTTCATCAATAAATATGAAAGATATAATCTGCCATATTTCTCTTTTTATAGTAAGACTTTTATATTATGGTTTCTATTTGGAATTTGTAGTAATATAATATATAAAATAGCAATCTATTTTTTAAATTGCTCTCCAGTTTTCTTAATAACTATTGTCAGATTAAAAGTTCTTTCCCAAGATTTTTATATTCTTGGGTTTGTTGAACATTTTACTGCTGTGTGCATTTATCTTTTGTCCTTGACCTACTTTTTTATCTTTTGCTCAGTACCAAATAATTATTGCTTTGCAGTATATTTTGAAATCTGATAGTATCATAACTGATTCTTCCTATATTTGATTTCCCCAAATGAATTCCATTATTGTTTGGTCATATTCTATAAAGTATTTCTTCAATAATTTCATTGCCATGGTACTAAATGTATAAAGCAATTTTAATTGTACTGTAATTTTTATTACATTTGTAAGGCTCATTCATGAACAAGAATATCTTTCCAATTATTTTGTCCTTTGTCCTATTTAAAATGAGTTTTGTGCTTGTATTTTTATAAATCTTTAGTGCTTCTTGATAGATTAATCCTTAGATATTTATTATAGTGTGTTGTTATCCTAAATTATTTTTTTCTTCTTATTACATCTTATTTTTTAAAAGTAATACATCAATCAATCAACAGGTATTTATTAAGGATCTACTACATGCTATTCATTAAGCTAGGTGATGATGATAACACAGAGAGGTTGGAAATTTCTATGGATTAATTTTGTACCCTGCTTCTTTATTGAGGGTATTAATGGCCTCATTTTTATCCAGTGATTCTCTGTGTCTTTTTTAATTCTTTATATCTCTTCAAGAAATTATTTTGTAATTATTATCTGTAAGGAGAGATACTTTTCTTCCTATTTTCCTATTCTTATTTTCTCAATTTACCTTTTCTTATCCTAAGAGACATCATCATATCTCTTATATGTGCCTCCTTCTCTCCACTCACACAATCACCATCTCTAATTCTGGAGCTCATCACTTTTTGCCTAGACTACTATAATAATCTCCTGATTGTTCTCCCTGCCACAAGTTTCTCCCCACTCCAACACAACACTCAGTTGCCAACTGATTTTTCTCAAATGCAGGTGTGACCAGTTATCTACCTAATCAGTAAACTCCAGTGGGGCCTTATTATCCTCAAGATCAAATATAATCTCAATTTTATTTTTTTGGCATTTAAGGCCCTTCGTAAGGCCCTTTTTTAGTCTTTGTATATTTTGCCTCCTTCTACAAATGCTGTAGACCAGATGTAGTAGTCTACTTGTTGGTTAGTCATCAAACATGACATTCCATCTCTCATCCTGGTGCCTTTCTAATTGTTTTCCCTCAGATCAAAATATTCTCTCACCTCTACCTCTTAGAATATCTGGTTTTCTTAAAGACAGGTCAATTATGACCTTCTATGAAAGGTCTTTCCAGTCCCTTCCCTCTCCTCCCCCTTCTGGGTTAAGATTACCTTTCTTCTTCTCTGCATACACTTTGTATGTTCTGACCTATTCACATGTTTCTCCCCTATTAAAATTAAGCTCTGTGAGGGCAGAGACTATATATATCTTTCTTAGAATAATACCTCCTATATAGTATGCACTGAATAAATTCTTGAATGACTGTCATTAGTATAGCTAAAATTCTTTAATTATCCCAGATTACAATAGATACAATGTGAGAATCCTTGCTTTAATTCTGATCATCTTAAAAGAATTTAAAGTTTTTCCTTTACAAATAATCATAACTTTTAGGATTAAATACTTAATATCACAACAAATGGTTGGTTTATTCTTATGCTTTTGAATTTTAACATAAGCAATTATTACATTTCATCAAAGATTTCTCTATTATCATAATTACATAATTTTATATTACTAATGATTGTTTTAATCTGTGTACTGTTGAATTTCTCCTGTTTTCAAGATATAAATATAACCTAGTTACACTGAATATTTTAAATATTTTGTTGTAGTCTTTCTATTAATATTTTATTGAATATTTTTACATCATTAGTGGTGCTGGATGATGATTTCTTCCTGTATTCTCTCTCTTTGGTTTGGATATTCAGACTATATTTGGGTCATAGAAGGAATTTGGTAGATTGACTTCCTTCTCCATATTTGAACATAGTTTATAGAACATGAGTTATTTATTTTTTAAATATTTCATGGATTCATGTGGTCTACTGTTTTTCCCTTACCTTAGGAGTTCTTTTATATCTTGCTCAAGTTCTCCTTCTAAAATTGGCTTATTTAAATGCTCTATTTTTGGATTTGCTATGCTGGATATTTTGTCTTTGTAAATAATAATCAATTTCATTGAAATTCTCAATTTTGTTCTTATAATTATGTATTATAATTTCTGATAATTTTCTTTATTTCCTCACCATGGCTTGTGAATCCTCCATTCATTTAAAAAAATTCCATTTGCTTTTCTGTCTCATCAAAATATATAGTATTTTCTTATTTTGATAATATTTTCAAAAATAACTTTGTTTTCAGCTCAATAGTTCTTTTTATCTTTTGTGTCTATTTTTTTATTTTCACATTTGTGTGAAATTTGTGTTTATGGATTTTATCTGTTTTAAAGGTTTTTAGTCACATGCATAATTCATTAACCTTTTCTTTCCCCCATTTGTTAATATCACTATTTCAAAACAGAAGTTTTCCTATCAGAATTAATTTAGTTCCATTGAATAATTTTGGTATTATGTATCATTGTTATAATTTTCCATAATACAATTATTTTGACCTCTATTTAGGATTCCATTATTTATTATCCATTTTGTAATCCATATCTTCTGTTCATATATCCAATTTTGAAGACAGTTTTGATCATGTTGTGGTTTGTTAAGGATATTTATGCCTTTCTACTTTTACTTATATATCCTCTATTCCCGGTAAAATAATCACATTTTTAAAGGTGCTATTTTCTGCTAAATAACAAAGGCTTTATGCCTCTTTAAACCTCCCATTCAATAATCACCAAAGTCCTATAATATCCAGTTTTTCTCATATTCTGCTAAGGGCCTTAATTTAATTGTTTATCTTTCTTCTACATGTGTCTATGTGTAAAGGGAGAATATGAAATTTCCAAAAAGAAAAATACCATATCACTATATAGCATTTTCTGCAACTTAGTTTTATGATTAATGATTTATTCCACTTTTTTTGTGATCATTTTGGCAATCTGGTGAAGTCTATGGACCTTTTCTTAGATTTTTTAAATAATTTAAGGGAATGCTAAATTCCAATTAGAGATTAGTGAAAATAAAAATATAATCCTTCCCACCTCATGTTCATAGATTTTCTGAAATTTATCCATGGGCCCTTTGGGTGTTTATGTTGCTGTTGTTCAGTCTTTTCAGTCATCTCTGACCCTTTGTAACACCATTTAGATACTAGAGTAGTTTTTCACTTCTTTCTTCAACCCATTTTACAGATGATTCTTCATTCACTGAGGCAAGCTTACTTGCCCAGGGTCACACAGCTAGTAAGTGTTTGTAGCCAAATTTGAATTCGGGTCTTCCTGATTCCAGGTCCAGTCTTCTTTCTATCCACTGTCCCATCTACCTGGTCCTTAGGGATTTATAGATCCAGGTTAAGAACCGCTGATTTAGATGCTAGCCTACTCAATGTAGCATTTTTAAAAATATTTTTTCCCTGATCTATGGTGCTGTTAAGCAAAACACAGTTGTCTTATTTGCTTCTCTTAGCCATTTCTTTTTTTTACGGTTGCCTTGCATTAGATCATGATGGCCATTTTTGCTTCTTTGAATTTAGCTGAGAAATAATATGTTCTAAGCCAAAATATCATTTTAATCATGTAACTTTTTTTCATTTTAAATATATTTATTCATACCTCAAATTTTTGGGTTTTGTTTTCAATTTCAGCCTATGACATCTTCCACTATTATGATAAAGTTCATCACATTCACATTCAGATTTACAGTTGTCATGTTTTAATGTATTTTCCCCTTCCATAAAGTACTGAAAAAATCATTATGGATATAAAGAAAGAAATGATGACTAGGTATCCATAATTAGTATGGCATAGAAAAAAAATGATGCCAGTCATTTTTCTTTCTTCTCTTTTTCCAGTCGAGATCCAAATTGCTGATTCTTGCCTTCCCTCTTTCCCCTTCCCATGTTAGTCTACCATAGCTGAAGTTTTGCTTTAAGCAACACCCTCCATATTTCCAACCTTTTAGGCAACTTTTATCTCACTTCTTACTGAAATCCAACCACTTATTTATTTGTACTTCTAATGATTTGGTTTACTTCTACTGATTTGGAAACAGAGGCTTCATTTTGGATCCTAGCTTTTCAATTAACCTTAGTAACTTTGGGGAAGTCACATATACATGTTTGGTCTGAGTTCCTCACGTTTGAAGTGAGGGAGTTGGATTAAGTGACTTCTAAGATGCTCTTGAACTTTAAATCTGTGGTTCTCTGAACATACATATAATTTACATTATGATATATTACAATATTGTGTTATATTATATTAATTATACAAAATTATATTACATACATATATAATTTCCCTTAAATGTTCAAGATAAGGGGGAGGTACATTAGAAATAAACTTACCCTGACCCTCATCTCTATATTTGAATGATGTTGCCCTTCAGTGCCTTATTATAAGAAATATTAATTTCCTCTCTTCTTTCGTCCTCTTCTTTATAAAGTTATTTTTGATTAATTTTAATTTTATATAATAATTAATTAATTTTATTAATACTGCCTGAGAGCAGATCTTATCTTTAATTATTCCTCAATTAACTTTGAACAAAGTTATGATTCCAAGGAATAATTTTATTTTCTTTCAACTTCAGAATGTAAGCACTAGAACATCACTCAGTCATATTGAATTATTCAAACTTGTTTACCTTTCTTAAATTTCATTTATCCACTCTATATTTCAGAGATGCTGAATAAATTTGGCTCCCTCTAAAATAATACTCAGAGGGACTTTCAGGAGCCAAGATGGTGTAGTAGGTAGTAAACCATTGTAACTCTCCCATATTCACCTCCAAACAACCATAAAATAAAATAGTGCCCCCAAACAAATCCTAGAACAGCAGAACCAGCAAAAAGATGGGGGAGGAAAGAATCTTTTAACCCAAGAAACTTGGAAGGTTGGCAAGAAAGGTCCATCTCACTCAGATGAAAGGGGAGAGCATCCCAGGACAGGAAGCATCCCAAACAGCCAGCAGCAATCCCCACCTCGGAAAATGAGAGGGAGATACTGAGCCCCAGTGTAGTAGAACAAGCAAACATCAACACAAGGACCGCCCACATGCCTTGGCATACCCAGAGGAACCAGAAGACTCCAATTCCAAGAACCACCATGTGCTTCAGTGCAGCCCTGGACACACAGCCATCCTCCAGTGGCCAAACGTCCAGTTACTTCAGCACAGCCCTGGGCAAACAGGTACACTCCAGCAGTCAGACCTCCATGTGCTTTGGTGTAACTCTGGGGAAATGCAAAAACACTCTAACAGGCCTCAACACATGCCAGACACCACCATTAGGATTGCAGTTCAACACCAGGTAAGCTGTCAGACCCCTATAGCCTCTGGCAATGCCAGTCACCCCCCAGTGCAGCACCAGACATGGGGGACCCCAGGGACTTCAGGACAACAATGGCACAGCACCAATTAAACAGCCAGGGCTTACACCCAGTGGCACAAAAAGACTGAGACAGTATCCCTTTGACCTGGGAGCAAAGCTGCTCAAATGTAAAAGAAAAGGCTAAAAAAAAAAAAAGCACTGAAAAAACCACCACAACAACAAAGAATCTGACCATAAAAGGTTATTATGGTGACAGGGAATATCAAGACACAAACTCAGAAGAGGACGACAATGTCAAAACACCTATGGGCAAAACCCCAAAGAAAATTGGGAAGTGGTGTCAAGCCCAGAATAACCTCATTTTAAGCTCAAAAAGGAGCTTAAAAATAATATAAGAGAGGTAGAAGAAAAATTGGGAAAAGAAACAAGAGTGATGCAAAATAATTATTAAAAAAGAGTTAACAGCTTGGAAAACTTCTTAAAAAGTAAAACTGGCTAAATGGAAAAGGAGTTACAAAATATCCACTGAAGAAAACAGTTCTAAAAAGAGTACAATTGGCCAAATGTAAAAGAGAGTACAAAAGCTAGTTGAGGAAAACAACATCTTAAAAGTTAGAATTAGGCAAGTGGAAATTAATGACTCTATGAGACATCAAAAATCAATCAAATTAATTCAAAAGAATAAAGAAATGGAAGAAAATTAAAAACACCTCAATGGAAAAAAAAAAAAAAACAACTAACCTGGAAAATAGATCCAGAAGAGACAATATCAGAATCATTGGGCTCCTTGAAAGTCATAATGAAAAGCATGTTGGAAAGCATGTTAATAAATTATAAGGGAAAACGGTCCTGACGTCTTGGAACCAGAGGTCAAAATAGACATTGAAAGAATCCACTGATGACTTCAGGAAAGAGATCCCAAAATACACACCCCAAGGAATATTGCAGCCAAATTTTAGAACTATCTGGTCAAGGAAAAAATGCTACAAGTGGCCAGAAAGAAATAATTCAAATATTGTGGAGTCAGAATCAGGATCACATAAAACTTGGCAGCTGCAACATTAAAGGATCAGAGGTCATGGAACATGATATTTGGAAAGGCAAAGGAGCTAAGACTACAACCAACAATCACTTACCCTGTGAAATTAAATTCCCTTTCCATCAAGGGAAAAAATGGTCATTCAATGAAATAGAAGGATTTCAAGTTTTCATAAGGAGAAGACCAGAACTAAACCAAAAAGTTGACCTCCATTATCAAGACCCAAGAGAAGCAAAGATAGGTAAAAAGGGAAAAGGAAACATATGGAATTCAATAGAGCTAAACTATTTACATCCTTACATGGGAAGATGATACTTGTAATTCTTAAAAATTGTATCATGAATAGTACAATTAAAAGGAATATACATAGACAGAGGCTATGGCTATAAGTTGAATCTGAGGGAATGACATAAAAAACTTAAGTGATGAGAAAGAAGAGTACACTGGGTGTAGAAGGAAGGGGGAGGTAGAATTGGATAAATTATTTTACATGAAGAGACACAAAAGACATATTACAGTGGAGGGGACAATGGGAGGATGGACAACAAGCATTGCTTGAACCTTACTCTTATCAGTATTGGCTCAAAGAGAAAATCACATACACAATCAATTGAATATAGAAATCTATGTTACCCAAAAAACAATTAGGAGAGGAGGAAATTAAGCAAAAGGGAGGTAGGGACTGACAGAAGGAAGGGAAGATCAGGGGAAGTGTTAGACAGAAGCAAAATACTGGTGAGGAGAAAAAGGATGAAAGGAGAGAGAGGACAGAGAGAGGAAAAACAGGAGGAAGAATAGGATAGAATGAAAGACACAGGTGGTAATCATAACTGTGAATGTGATGTACTCTCCTGTAAAACAGAAGTGGACAGCAAAATGAATCAAAAACCAGAAACTTACAATATGTGGTTTACAAGAAACACAACTGAAGCAGAGAGACACACCCAGAGTAAAGTTAAGGGACTGCAGCAGAATTTAATATACTTCAGCTGAAATTAAAAAAAAAAAACAGGGATAGCAATTCAGATCTCAGACAAAGTAAAAGCAAAAATAGACATAAAAGGGGTAAGGAAGGAAACTAAATGTTGCTAAAAGGTACCATAGATGGTGAAACAATATCAGTACTGAACATATGTGTACCAAGTGGTATAGCATCCAAATTCTTGAAGGTGAAGTTAAGTGAGTTACAAAAAGAAATAAATAGTAAAACTATACTAGGAGACCTCAACTCTCCCCTCTCAGAATTTGATAAATACAGCCAAAAAATAAACAAGAAAGAAATAAAGGAGTTAATAGCAAACATATGGAGAACTGAGTCAAATTTATAAGAATACAAACCATTACCCAATTGATAAATGGTCAAAGGATATGAACAGGCAGTTTTCAGATGAAGAAATCAAAGCTATCTATAAGCATATGAAAAATGCTCTAAATCACTACTGATTAGAGAAATGTAAATTAAAACAACTTTAAGTTACCATCTCACACCTATCAGATTGGCTAATATTATCTAAAAAAGAAAAATAGATGTTGGAGATGTAGGAAAATTGGGACACCAATGCACTGTTGGTGGAGTTGTGAAGTGATCCAACCATTCTAGACAGCAATTTGGAAGTAGGTACAAGGGGCAAACAAACTGTGTATACCCATTGAAATCTAGCAATACCATTACTATGTCTGTATCCCAAAGAGATCATAAAAAAGGGAAAAGGATCTACGTGTGCAAAAAATATCAATAATAGCCCTTTAAGTGGTGGCAAAATATTGGAAATTGAGGGGATGCCCCATCAATTGGAATGACTGAACAAGCTGTGGTATATGAATGTAATGGAATACTATTGTGCAATAAGAAAAGATGGACAGGCAGATTTCATATGAGATCAATGTCAATCTCAGTTCCATATAGTTTGCAAAATCTATCCTCAATCACTTTTTGTTTAGAAAAATCAAGTTATTTGTTCATCTTCAGTCTTACAAGACTTCTTTATTTCTCCAAGTGTTCTCACTGAACACTAACTCCTGTTCAATGACAAAATATGCATATACTTTCCATATCCTGAGATGTAATTCATCTCAGCCAAGACAAATTCATTTAAGACAGTTACATATTGTCTTTACTCACTTATCTGGAGTTTCAATATCCTTTTAATCATTTGTGTTTTATCTTTTCCAGTCTTAAGATTGTTCCCTCTGATAAAACTGAGGAAAAGCAGAATCTCTACTTTTTATCTGAGTAATATTCTACTAACCACCCTCAGAAGCAGGCCTGTTGTTTGTTGTTGTTTTCCCTCGACTCCTCATATAACTTAAGAAAACTCCCCCTGCTCTATTTAGCAGTCATTGCCAATATCAGATTATGCTCAGCTTGACTTTCCTTACACTACTCATATAGGACTTTGCCATCCTTTTTTGTTCATAGCTGCTTACATAACCTTTCATCCATCATTTTGTCTCATTAGACATAACTTTCTTGAGATATTTCTCTTTTCAGAATAGTGGAAAATTGAAGTATGTCTATTTCTCTGATTTTTTAATTCCCCTTTCCTCAAGTCCAGATTATACTTCAGACCTTGTAGAGTATTCACTTCTAGAGTTTCATGTATTCTAAGATTATATTGTCACTTTTTCTAAGGATTCTTTCACCAAGATACCATTATATCATCACTTCCTCCATTTTCTGACAAACTGACATATTTGCAAGGAAAAGCAAAAATCTATTCAATCTTCTGCTTTACCAAAGTGATATCTCTAGCAGATGCTACCCACCAAAGCCACCCATCATAACTACATCTTGGTTCCATGAGAAATGTATGATCTAGAGTATTAATCACTTCCTTTCCTCCATCTGACTGAGTGGTCTCTAGTATACTCTTGCAATCATACCACTTCTATTGCTTCCTTCTTTTATTCAAACCAAAATACTTTCCACCATGTTTTCCTCTTCAGGCTCATTAAATTCTGCACAAACCTTTATTTTAATATAAATATAACTCAGTCCAATTAAACTGCTCCCAAGATACATCTTTCAATTGTCTTATTACATCTATGCATCCTTCACATCACAGTAATACCTATGAGAATGCATTTACCATTTTGAGTTCAAATTTCAAGTTTACATGATTATTCATCCTTTGAACTTTGTCACATCAGAGGCCAGTAGTATCATTTCTGGCTCTCTTCCAAGTTATTTTTTCCTGGTGAATTTTCCATTACTTCCATTGCTGCTTTTCTTTCTCTATTCTACCTGGTTTTTTTTCTTTGATATATCTTTTAATAACTTTATTTGTGCATTTTCTCCCATTCCTCTATTTTTAGGTTATAAATTTATGTATCAACTTAGCAAATTTTGGGTCCTGAATTCTTATTAGATTAAATCTCTCCTTGTCCCAAAATCTATTCAATTCTTTACTTTGACATCTTCATAGATAGTTCTTACCTTTCCCCAGCTAAAATTCCTTTCCAAGTCCTAACATTTAGTTTCTCTTCCAGAACTTTAGCATCTCTAGAAAGTCTTTCCATATTTCTTCTGGGATATCATCAATTCCTATATGACACACTAAAAGAGAGTTTGAAGTTCTAGAAGTCTCTAGGGTACATCTCAGAGGTCAATACCAGGAAGACAGAAAACTTCTTGATTATCTCTATCAGATTAATATAAAATCACCACTGTACTGACCACCAGAACCCTTTCTTCCTAAGGTACTAGGTTTCCTCTGGGTATTATGCCAATCAGTCAATAAAGAAACACATATTAAGCACTTATATTCCAGGTACTGTGTTAAGTACTACTGGTACAGGTATGAAAAAGAAAAGCAGTCTCTGCCCTTATTACAATCTAATAAGGGATGACAATGCACAAAAGGAAGCTGAAGAGTAGGAGAGCAGTTGGAGAAGAAAGTATCAGTGGCATTTGAACATGGTGAAATGCAGTTCAAGGATTACAAACTGGGAGGAAATTAGTAGATGTTTGCCTGGGAGTCTTCTTTAAATGAAGGCTTTTGGAAAAGTTCTTTACTCTCATACCATATAACCAGAAGGTACTGATTATACAGAAATGTATCTTTACCCTAAGTAGAAAATTGGAAAGCTGATTCTCTCTGAAGATCTGTATCTTCCTTTAACAGGAAGACCCTAATATTTATGCTATAAATTCAGTGATTGAGAGTTTCTTTTTTTCTTTCCTTCCTCTTCTTTCCATGTTATTAAACCATTAACTTCTTAACACATATTGAGATTCTCTTCTTCCTCTTCTTAGGATTTTTTCCTTTTTGTTTGGATTTATGTGTGTGTGTGTGTGTGTGTGTGTGTGTGTGTGTGAGAGAGAGAGAGAGAGAGAGAGAGAGTCAGAGAGACAGAGACAGACCGACAGAGACATGGAGAGAGAGAAAAAATGTTCCTTGCAACTCTTATATTCTTGTATCCCCTCCTCCCACCCCAAATTGCTAATGCCTTTACATCCAAAGCTATCTTGTATCTGCTTTGCATGTGGTTTGTATATACAAGAAATGGAGACAAAAGAGGTTCATGAGCAATCAGCAGTTATAAAAATCTGATTTTTTTTTTCTGATTTATCTAGGACATAACCAAATTTACTTACTGCTCTAAAGGAATGGTGGAATCTCTCCATGTTGTTGTTGTTTGTCCTTCATTCTCAAAGAGGACCATGACAGCAGGGAGGTGATGCTATGACATGCATGTGAATTGGATTTAAGTGAAGGAGGGCTGTCACCAGCAAAGTCACCAGCCTCACCTTCTCCTCCAGAGCCATCTGGCTCCAGTGGCAAGATATAGATCAGGATGACTGGAGATGGCCCTGAATGCAGTGGCAGACCTCAGCCTATTTAAGCTAAGGTCTTTCCCAGGTCTCAATTTGACTAAGGCAATGCTCATTCAGTGATTAAAGCTAGATAAGAAATGAGGCAGAGAAAGACTTCTTTACCTAGAGAGAAAAATCAATCTGGGAGGGAAAGACCCTCGGAGTTTCTGGTCAAAACAGAAACAATTGCTCTTTACATTCACTCTGAGCCAATCAGGACACAATCTTCTCTCACTTAAATCCAATTCACTTGTATGTCATGGCATCACCTCCACAATGTCATGGTCCTCTTCAATAATAAAGGACAAACAATAACCTCTGTGAATAGAAATAAAAACTGCCCACTGGGGACCCAGCTGGAACTGGTCAGTTGGGCTACACAGCTTTTCTTTCTTTCTTTCCTTTCTTTCTTTCTTTCTTTCTTTCTTTCTTCCTTTCTTTTTTTCTCTTTCTTTTTTCCTTCCTTCCTTCATTCCTTCCTTCCTTTCTCTTCCCTCTGTCCACATAGGGTATCATACCCTTACCTGTGGGTGCTCTGCTCAAAGAAATGTAAATTTTAATCTCTGATTCCTTTTTTCTTAAGGACCACTTCTTAAATCAAATTCACTCTGGCTCTTATTGATTGACCAACAATAAGTCCCAGGTCAAGTTCCACTATCCATGTTACTCAATGTTGGTCAAGGTATATCTATATCTAGGTATCTATCTATACACAGACACACACATACACATGAGTTTGTTGTTGTTCAATCATTTTAGTCATGTCTGACACTTCATGAACCCATTTGGGCTTTTTTTCTTGGCAAAGATACTGGAATTATTCACCATTTCCTTCTCCAGCTTATTTTACAGATGAGGAAACTGAGGCAAACAGGGTTAAGTGACTTGCTCAGGGTCACACAGTTAATAAGTGATTCAAGCCAGATTTGAACTCAGGTCTTCCTGACTCCAGGCTCCCTGCTATATCCAATGGTGCCATCTAGTTTCCCCATACACATGAATACACATATATGCACAATACATACATATGCACACTATACAATACATATATTACACTGTATGTTTAATGTGTGCATATGTAATATGTAAATGTGTATATATATATATATATATATACACATGTATCTACCACAAATGCCTACATTACAAACACATATATATGCCAATACAATCCATACGTATGAATATTTACATGTATAGGTTGTACACTAAGACTTTTTGGAAACAGTGCATGTTTATGTAGGTAGGTACACATGTGTGCTTACACATAACACAGTATATACACTCAATTGCAAGGTTACATTCAATGTAACCTTGGATAAAAAAAAACACTAGAAGTTTGGAGAGGGATTAGCATAATATTAGATCTGGAAGGGACTTTGTAAATCATCTAGTGTAACCCTACATTTAACAAGTACAGAAACTAATGCTTTCTCTAGACCCCAAAGGACTGCCTGTCTATAACTGGGTTAACACCAAAATGGATCATAAGGAAGATGTGAACTTGTCTCACTCTGGGGCTAAATTGCTACATGTTATGAGGCTTTGTCAAAAATCACACAGTTCATCAGTAGCTAGAGCTAGAATCCCAGTTTCCTGACTCCTAGGTCAGTACTTATGTCAACATGAATAGGAAGGATCACAATATCAAACTTCAAAATCTAAGTCTCCTGATACAAAACTGATTACTGATTGGGTACAAATTAGAAATCATACATTATATTTTTTAAAAATCACACTTTGCCTCTTCAAATCAATTCTTCTTATGGGAAAAAAAATCAATATATCAACCAATATTGAATAACATGGATAGATGGCACCCTCTCCTTACAGTAAGAAACGATTTTGGCCATTTCAGGAATCATATAGTAACAAGCACAGAGATTGACAGTCTCTGCCTTCTCCCAAACCCCTTTTGTCCCCATTTCTTACAGATTGGAGATAATATAAACTCAAAGAGTTATTGTTAGGAGTAACAAGAACTGGAAATGATTCATTTTACAATCAAAACTGATAGATAAAAATGATGGTGCACGCCACAAAGTTGGAAAAGCGGTATTATCTTTTTCCCCCTCTCCAGTCATTTAGAAGGCATGTAAAACAAATGAAAAAGTTTGGTTTTCATGAACTCAAGAAATTAAACGTTTGAATTGGGCACTCTATTCTTGTTTTGCATAAAGTTCTGCTAAGAAAGAAAACATATCATACTAGATAACATATTTATTATTCTAATTTATAACAGAGTAAGACCATAAATAAAAATGTTCCTATTGCCCCAAAGCATACAAGTATATGTGCACAACAGATCCATCACCAGCTATGAGAGGAAGTTCTATTTAAAATAACTATGGGAAAACTTTTTTTCTTCTCCTGTATCTTATAAAAAGGTTGATATGTGATGACAGCCTCTATTTTTGCAATGCACTATGTACATTTTTGCAGTGTACTATGAAGGTGCTACTAGCATCTAATTACTTGGACACAAAACTTTGAAGTCACTTTCTTTGTAAGAATATGGTATGAGTAAAAGAGTCTAGATTTTTGACTAAAGATAATGGTTCAAGTCCCAGTCTTGACACTGAATATTAGCTTTATTATTCTGGGGAAATACTTTAATCCCTCTAAACTTTATTTGTTTTAGCTGCAAAATAAACATTAAATAATATTTACATTACATAGGGATATTATAGGAAAGTAGTTCATTATTTGTGAAGGGCTATGTAAATGTGATCACATGATTATGATTATAATTATTCCTTTTCCCTTCCTCTCCCAAATTCAAACAAATAACAAGTACTATTAATTTTTATTTCATGCATTTGTACATTCTTGCAACCACAATTAATACAAGACTAAATTGGTTTCTTTTCCGCCAGCTTTCCTTTCATTATTTTATTTCCTTTAAACATAATCTGGTCCCAAGGCTGACAAGAAATTTTCCTTTGACTTCAGCAAAACTAAACTGTACTCATTCACTGAAGGTGTCTTATCCCACCTCCTTATCTTTGCCCATTCTGTTCCTTTTCTTTAGTGTCCTCTTCATATTTACCTGTTAAAATTCAGCAAGAACTTATACTAAATGTTATTTTCTCTAAAATTCTTTATTGACTATCCTGCTAAAAATAATCTCTTCTTTTAAATTAGTTTAGCAATCCACTGACACCACTCATATGGCACTTATCTACATTGTGTATATTATAACTATATATATCTATATCTATACCTATGTATATATACATATACATATGAGCTTTTTAATCTCCAACATTATATTTGCAGCTTCTGCAGGACAAGGACTAAGTCACATACTTTTATCTCTTTCCACATTAGTGAGCACAGAAGTGAGCATATAGTTGGCAAGTAAGTTACTATTAATTGTACTGAAGAATGAATTGCAACTGCCAGGATAGTCCCCTGCCTTCAGTCTCTGCAAACTCAAATATAGAGATTGGTAATGACTATTCCTGCAAATTTTCATTTTAAACTAAATATGGAATTAGCACAGGAAGGAAAGTAGTGTAGTTCTCCTGGTCAAAATGACTTTCCTGAACAGTTAGCATTATCACTCAGCTGCCATACATGCATAACATATTTCACCGCATAATCGTTGTCACTGCCTAATCATTGCACCCTGTTTTTTTTCAGTCCAAAAATTGGTTTAGAACCTTTCATAGTGTACTCATCACATGGTATCATTCTGTTCCCCATTCCACTTAAAAGGTCAACGAAGCAGCAACATATTCACCAGTGCTATATAGATACGCATTTGCACATTGTGAGCTACAAGCCTAGAATTCTCAGCACATGTGCATTCTCAGTATTCAATTTTAATGTATATTCATGAGTATTTCATGCATCCTAATCTCTCACCAAAGACAGTTTAGTGATAAATTATTTTTAAGTAATACTGGCAGTTTTTAAAGGTTTACATAATGGTTACACTCTACTTTTTTGGAAAAAAAATTGACATAAAATCTGTGACAATTATGCAATGAAATACAGTACTCCAATGTAAACCTAAAGTTCATCTTAGATCAAATGATGATCAAGAAAATTAATAAGAAACTACATTGCTGCCTTCAACCTCAGAACTTAAGAAGATGACAATTAGAAATCCAAAAGCAAAAGGACAGGGCAGCACTAGCCAAGTCAGAGCACAAGGTGTTATCTAAAATGAAAACGGGCCAAGGAAATGTAACCTTCAGGTTTCTGTGTCTGTATGCTTCACAAGTGGAAAGTTCTTTGAAGAAAGTCATCAGGTGGTTATATAGCTCCAAGACAGGGACCTTGAAAGTCTGAGAGAATAGCAACAGAGGATCTCAACCATGACAGTACTGCAGAAGTCCAACCAGGACAATCTAGGCCCAGGAGCTCTGAGGCCTCTCCTTAAAAATTTGCTCTGAGATCCCAGAGAGAGTCCTGGAGATTTAGCACTCTGTATTTTAAAGATGAAGGGAGGTTAAACTCCAGAAAGCAAAGGACAGCAAAGGAAGTTATTGGATATAGGATGAGAATAGGCAGGGGTAACTACCCCACCCAAAAGTGAAGTAAAGAGCAGAGCCTGGCCCTGGCACAAAGTCCCAATTATGTAAGAAAAAATGAAGAGAAAAGTAAATCAAAGAAAATACCAAACAGAATAAATCTAGAGCTCTCCCAAAAAGGGAGTGAATAACTGCAAAAACTTCAAGCAGAGACTCAAATAAAAAGAAATGTATTTTTCATTAGAAGTATAATATCTAAAGAAATCAAGCAAGATATTTTAAATGGAAAAAATAGCTCAGTTAAGATATAAAGAATAGTAAGTTTGAAAAGCTAGGAAACAATTTTTACAGCAAGTATCATTTTCTTCCTTTTTTAATTATGTTAATCTTTTTTTAAATTTTTTAATTAATATATTTTGAATTATCAGCAATCACTTCCATAAGCTTTTGTGCTTCAAATTTTTCTCCCCTTCCCTCCCCTCAACCTTCCCCAAAGATGGTGTGCAATCTGATATAGGCTATACATATACATTCTTATTAAACATATTTTCACATTAGTGAATTTGCAGGTAAGAATTAGAACCAATATGAGGAACCACCAGAAAGAGGAAACAAAACACAACAGAAGAAAAAAATATAGCAAATAGTATGCTTCAATCTGCATTCAAACTCCATAGTTCTTTCTTTGGATGTGGATAGCATTTTCCAACATGAGGCCTTTGGAGATGTCTTAGATACTTGTATTACTGAGAAGGCTTAAGTCTATCAATATTGGTCATCACAAAATGTGGCTATTACTGTGTACAACATTCTCCTGGTTCTGCTCATTTCCCTCAGCATCAGACCATACAAGTCTTTCCAGGTTTTTCTGAAGTCAGCCTGTTCATCATTTCTTATAGCACAATAATATTCCATTACATTCATATACCACAACTTGTTCAGCCATTCCCCAATTGATGGACATTCTCTCAATTTTCAATTCTTTGCCACCACAAAAAGAGCTGCTATGAATATTTTTGTACATGTAGGCCCTTTTCCCATTTGTATAATCTCTTTGGGATGTAGCCCTAGAAGTGCTATTGCTGGGTCAAAGGGTATGCCCATTTTTATAGCTCTTTGGGCATAGTTCCAAATTACTCTCCAAAATGGTTGGATCATTTCACAACTCCACCAACAATGCATTAGTGTTCCAGTTTCCCACATCTTCTCCAACATTTATCATTTTCCTGTTTTTTCATGTTGGCCATTTTGATAGGTGTGTGTGGTACCTCAGAGTTGTTTTGATTTGCATTTCTCTAATCAATAGTGATTTAGAGCATTTTTTCATATGACTATAGTTGGCTTTAATTTCTTCATCTGAGAACTGAATGTTCATATCCTTTGACCATTTATCAACTAGGGAACAACTTATATTCTTATAAATTTGACTTAATTCTCTACATACTTTTGAAGTGAGGCTCTTATCAGAGAGACTGGTTGTAAAAAGTCTTTCCCAATTTTCTACCTTCCTTTTAATCTTGTTTGCATTGGCTTTATTTGTGGAAAAACTTTTCAATTTCATGTAATCAAAGTCATCCATTTTGCTTTTTTTGTAATGTCCTCTATCTCCTGTTTGGTCATGTATTCCTCTGTTCTCCATAAATCTGGTAGGCAAACTATTTCTATAGCAAATATCTTTGATAAAGGTGTGATTTCTCAAATATATAGAGAACTGGGTCAAATTTGTAGGACTAAAAGTCATTCCCCAATTGATAAGTGGTCAGAGGATATGAACAGGCAGTTTTCAGATGCAGAAATCAAAGCTATCTATATGTATAGGAAGATATCTTCTCTTACCAACAATGATGATGATGAGAGAAATGTAAATTAAAACAACTCTGAGGTATCAACTAATACCTATCATATTGGCTAACATGATTAAAAAAAAAGAAAATGATAAATGTTGGAGAAGATGTGGAAAAATTGGGACATTAATACATTTAGTGGAGTTGTGAACTGATCCAACCATTCTGGAGAGCAATTTGGAACTATGCCCAAAGGGCAAACAAACTATGCATACCCCTTGAAATCTAGCAATACTGCTTTTGGGTCTGTATCCCAAAGAGATTATAAAAAATGGAAAAAGACCTACCTGTGCAAAAATATTTATAGCAATTCTTTATGTGGTTGCAAAATATTGGAAATTGAGGGGATGACCATCAATTGGGAATGGCTGAACAAGCTGCAGTATATGAATAGAATGCATTCTACCGTGCAATGAGAAGTGATGGACATCTTTAATAAACATTGTCTTTGGCTGAAGGAAAAAAAGAAATGTTGGACAGCAAGATTTCAGAAAAACCTGGAAGGACTTGTATGGACTGATGCAAACTGAAATGGGCAGGACCAGGAAAAGACTACACAGTATCAGCAACATCATGTGCTGATCAACTATTAATGACTCAGCTCTTCTCAGGAACACAATGATCTAAGACAAGTACAAAGGACTCCCAAAGGAAAACACTATCCACACCCAGATAAAAACTGATGGATTCTGGATGCCTATTAAAGTGTACTTTTTTCACTCACTTTATTCTTTTTCATGTTTTTTTTTCTTTTGATCTGTTTCTTCTTTCACAATTGTGATTAATGTGGATATATGTTTTACATGATAGCACATGTATAACCTGTATCATATTGCCTACCATTTTAGGAAGAGGAGAGGGGAGAAAAAGGAGAGGAGGGAGGGTGGGAGAAATATTCAGAACTCAAAATCTTGTAAAAGTGAATACTAAAAATTGTTTTGACATGTAATTGGGGAAAAATAAAATACTATTTTAAAAAAGATTATCTTGTGAAGAGGTTCATAGGCTCCACCAGACTACCAAAGGCATAAAAATTAAGAACCACTGTTAAAAACTTTGCCTAAAGCACATGAAAATATTCTTTTCTATATAGGATACTAGTCTATTGTTTAGTCTTAGACTGAAAATATTCTCAATCTAAAATTACTGCTTGATGGTGAGGGCTTATTGCAAGTCATAAAATGTGGAATTTGGGGCATAGGAGGAAAATAGGTACCCATTCCTTTAGACAAGTATTTATTTTAGGCCTATTACCAACTCTGCCATTGAGTGTAACATGAGGTACACAAGAATGTAAAACATATTCATGTATCCTCAATAACTTGTTTATTTTTACTTAACCCAAGAAGAAATTGCAATTAAAAAAGAAGTCTGATGCTATTGACATTACAAATAGCATAAGGTAATAATATGACTTTTGTAAATTTCAAGTCAAAGTCCAAATCTCAGAATTGAAATGGATTCCAATAATCCCTATGACAATTTAATTAATATAAAAGATATTCTAGAGCAGTGGTTGTTAACATTTTTGTTTTATGGACCTTTTTAGAATTCTGGTTAAGCCTGTGGACCACTTTTCAGAATTTTTATTCGTAAAATAAAAACCATGGAATTACATAGGAAACTGGTTTTGTTTTAATACATATGTAATTTTCCTCATCCAAATTCACACATACCCTGAAATCTATCCAGGGGGAATATATGGACCCCCAAATCCCTGCTCTATAGCATCCATAATGTGTATTTATCCACTTTCTGCTTGAGTATTTTAAGCAAAGGGGAGTGAGCTAACTAAAAAGGAAGCTAATTTTGAGAGAGATGCAAATGTTAAACTTTTCCTTTTATTAAACTGAAATCTGCCTCTCTGCAACTTCCACACACTGTTCAATAGTGTTCCCTCTGTGATCAAAGAGTCTAATCACTCCCAATATGAAATAACTTTCAATATCTGAAAAGATATTAATGTTTTACCCTAAGATAAACATGTCCAGGTCTTTTAATTTGTCCTTACATATCATGGTTTTCAACATGGTTTCAAACAGCTTTCCTGTAATATGGCACACAGAAATGAAAATGGTATATCCAATAATGGCCCAGCCATGTCCTTTTGCAACCAAAGTAAAATATTTGATAGTTAACTGTATTGTACTTCATATTAGTTCTGCCTGACATTTCTAATATGAGGAAATGTAATTCTCTTGGATTCTGTCATTCAAAATGTTAACTAACTCTATTGGCTTGGTGTAATACACAAACTTGATAACAAAGTATTTAAGATTTTGTTCAATTTGCGGATAAAAATTTGACACAAAACAGGTACGGTCCACTAAAGATCTCTTATTGGGTTTACAATAATACAATTATCACCACACTTTGATTCCTACATTGCAGACTAGTGACTTGGTCCTTATTCTACAATATTAGTCTACTAAAGAATTATGCAAAATTAGGAGACTTTGGGAATAGAGTCAATAGTAGCTTAATCTAATTTCTGAAAAGAACTTCCAGAAACATCTAATTTATTGAAAAGGTATATTAGTCAATTCATTGTTTTCTTTCAGTTATTCATATTTTTACATTTCTGATTTTTCATTACAGGTTGAATCTAGCATCAGAAGGTACCAATCAAATTAAATTTAAGTTAATAAAAGAAAAGAAAAAAATCTATAAATCTTTCAGACAAAATCTTAGGCAAAAATAAAATTCAAAAGATAACTGGATGTATTGAACTTTGAGAGGTCATATATTAGATATATATATATCTAATCTATATATCTAATCTATATATTTAATATCTCTATATAGATATTAGATATACATATATATGCCTATACATTTAATTTTCAATTGTGAGTACAACTAATCCTGTTCTCACTCTCTCCTCTCTCTCTCTCTCTCTCTCTCTCTCTCTCTCTCTCTCTGTCTCTCTCTACTTCTCACTGCCACTCTTGCCTTCATGGATAAGAGAAAAAGACTAAGAAAAACATAATAAAGAAAACAAATATTGAATATAATGCAAGAAATGTTTCTGAAAGAACAGGAAAATACTTGATTAGAGCTACCTTTAAGTGACCATAGCTCTACTCAAACTTTCAAACTCCTGATTATTTTTTTAATCTCTTTTCTGTATATTGTTATCATTGCACAGGAATCTGGAGATAAATCTGTAACTAGAAATTTGTGTTTGTCTTAGTGCCTGCCAAATTCTTTTGGTATGGCTACAGTCCAATGATGGAATAAAAATACATATTACTTACTGAATATGGCACTTAGCAATTTCAAAATGCTTTGCAAACACTCATACGCACAATACTCCTACAGTATGCATTTGTAGAAATAGAAAAAGAGCAATCAAGAGTAGTTTATCTAAGGTCACAGAAAAGAAGAATTCTAATTTTTGATTAGCATGTATCTCACCTCCCATACCCTATTTTAATGAATTGAAGTGAGGCTGCAGAAAATGTGGAGTAGCCTCAAAACATGTTTATGTAAGCAAGACAGCAGTGACATAACAAATTCTAACAAAAGATCTCTATCAAAATGATTCAAAATTATCATTTTGAAGCTCCATTAAGGAAGGGCTGATAGATCCAAAGGCCATTTTAAAAGCACTTGTTGATGGTTTCAGAAAAATGTGGGAAGACCTATATAAACTCATACAAAGGGAAGTGAGTAGAACCAGAAGAACATTATACACACTAACAGTAATATTGCAATGGTGATCAACTGCGAAAGACTCAGCTACTCTTATCAAGACAACGGTGCAGGACAATTCCAAAGGACTCATGATAAGAACTGCTACCCACCTCCAGAGAGTGAATTGATGAGCTCTGAATGCAAGACTGAAGCATACTTTATTTGTGTGTAGACTTTGATTCATTAACTAATGAATCTGAATATATACAGAAAGTTAATTCAGAAAAGATACACAGTGATAAGTAGTCATGTACATATATACATACCCACACATAGGTGTGCACACACATACACATATGTGTATGCAGATAAACACATCCACACATATGTTGTTGTGCATGCATATATATATGAACAAAATATATTTATGTATATGGGATATGGATGTATAGATAGTCATATTTCTTATAAGATTATTTTGTGATTTCTAGGCACACGAGCTTCTGATGCTTTTCTTGAAGAAATATTTCATGGTATATAGATGCAAGGCTCCTAGATAATGGACACAACTTTGAATTCTTTAATTTCTTTATCCTGAAGGAAAAAAATCCCCATCTTTCTCCCCTCCCCAAACTGTGCCCAATGATAAATTGCCTCTGTGTCTTAGGTAATACACTGACTTATTGTAGAGGATTTTTTCAAGTAAATCACAGAATTTCTCTACCTCTTCATCTGTAGCAACAAAGGCAGGGCATAAAACCTACCATTATGTTCTTGGAATTTTTTTTTTGCTTATGCACATTATGTGAGTAGCACAAGACAACAATACTAAGTGTTTGTATACATAATTTTTTTCTTGTCAAATTGTTTATAGCAGTACTTTGTTTTAGTAACCAAGAACTGGGAACAGAATCACAGAAATATAGAATATGAGAAATGTGAAGCTCTTCAGTGGCCATCTGGTTCAATATATAAATAAAAATTATCTTCCCAGTATTAGTTAATGCCCACCAGTGTGGGAAAGTCAAAATCAATTGTGGTCTTTGAATGAGATGGAATAGTATAGCTCTCCAAGAAACAACCACTCTGAAGAATACAGAAAAGCAGATAGAGAATCTTCTGATCCAAACTGATCCAAAGTGAAATAAGCAGGGAAGAAATCTGCTAACATACTCCCTCAAAGTGAAGATTTTTGGAAGTAACTGGTCAGTCAAAGGAAGGGGCAACAAGTCCAGAAGAATCTTCAGGCATGAGAAAAATGTAGGTATGAAGGCAAGAGTGAGGGGAAGCTGCTGTAGACTGGAAGCAAAGGCATTTGCATGGTGAGAAGGCTACTACAACTAGGTGGAGAAAAATGTCCAGAAGTGAGTGGGACTGAGACAGAAAATGAGGAGTGTCTATGCTGGCCTTGGGTCTTCCTTAAAATGGAGATTCTGGGATGAATTGACCTGTCAGGAGTAAGGGGCCACAGGAGTGGGGCAATCTTCAGTAGAAAAAGGATAAAGGAACTTGGAACATTATATCAATAGAATAAGTAATAATAAAAAGTCTAATATTTATATAATTATGAGGACAAATAGCTAACATTTATATAGCACACACTATGTGCCACACACTATACTAAGCACTTTACAAATATTATGTTATTTGATCCTCACCAAAACCCTGAGGGGTACATGTATTTATTATCCTTATTTTATAGATAAGGAAACTGAATCAAGGAGAGGTTTTGACTTGATCAAGGTGACACAGCTAGTAAGTGTCTAAGGTTAAGTTTGAAATCAAGACTTCCTGACTCCAGAACCTATCATGTTGTAAGCCATGTTGTAAAAGAAATATGGACCACACCATATCCACTGCACCCTATCCACTGCACCATCTAGCTGTCTTTTATTAAATTATACATGTTTATATGATCATTTTGTTGATTTGGAGAATGCTACGAAAACAAAGCCATACCTTAATTTCAGGATCCTAGAATTGAAGAGTTGGAAATAATTTGGAGGCTGGATGTAATCCAGTTTGTTGTCATTAACATCACTCCCACTGGTATCATAAGTGTAATCCTGCCCTGAATAATATTCACTTCTGCAACATCCTGAGTGAGTGATTGTGTAACTTCAGATGTCCTTCAATGTCATTGGGCAATCTCCTAAGATAGCCTATTCCATGTTGGAAGAGTTTGAAATGTTAGCAAGCCCTTCTTGTTTGTTTATTTTGCTTCGCTTTTGCTGTTGATATTTGAACTTTTTGAGGTTTTTTCCCTCACATCCTGAGACCTAAGACCTATGATTCCTTTTTCTCCCCTCTGATACCAGTAAATTACAATAGTAATCCCTCTCCAACAAACTAATCCTGCAAAGACTTTTCCAAATTGATAAGGTGCCCCATCTTGTCTGTCTTCTCTTCTCCTGACTAAACACTCCTGGTGTGAAGCATACTTTTTTAAACTTTATTTTTCTTGGGCTATTTTTTGTCTACATTTCTTTTACAAAAGGGCTAATATGAAAATATGTTTTGCATGACTTCACATGTTTCATCAATATCAATTTACTTGCCTTCCCCAGGAGGAGAGGGAGAGAGAATTTAGAACTCAAAATAAAAAAATGAATTTAAAAATATTTAAATGTATTTGGGAAATATTTAATAAAATAAAAATATATTAAAAGTTTGCAAAAAAACCCACTGAATTTGAAGCTAGAATCAACTAAGTTTAAATATTTTTTTCTGACACTAATTAGCTGTGTAACCTTTGGTCAGTCACTTCATCTCTCTGAGTATCATGTTTCTCATCTATAAAATGTGAATAATAGTTGCATTAACTATTTCAAAAGGTTGTTATGAGGATCATAATATCTGTACATGTTTAAACAATTAAATACTTTGCAAATATAAGCTCTTAAAATAAAAAATAAACATCTATAGAAATCAACTGTATAAGCAAGGCACTAGAAATACAATGGCTAAATAAAAAACAAAATATACAAAATAACAAAAAAACTAAGAACAGTCTCTAATCTCAAAGATCTTACATTCTACTGGAACATATATTATGGAATCAGGCGAGACAATTAGAAGAGGAGAATAGCAGTAATCCTAGGTGGGAAATCCCAAGAAAAATTTCTTGTAGGAATTGACAACTGACCTGAGGCTTGAAGAGAGATAAGGATTTTAGAGTCATTGTTTGATGAAGAAGCCAATTCCAAGAACTGGGGTGACCTTAAGTAAAAGCATAGAGGCAAGTGGTAGAATACTGAGTAATAAGAGTAACAAAAAGAAAATACAAGCAGTAAAAAAGTCCATCCACAATATTGATATCATGATAATCTGAAAATAAACACATCTAAAAATAACTTTGAAAAAATTATATCTCCATATCCACAAAAAGAAGTGAAGAACTGAGTTGATTACTCAAAGAACTTGGATTTTTTAAAAAAAAATCTACTTTTTCTTAAACCAACTAGATCAATATTTTAAAACAGCTTTTTGCTTGAAGAACCCAGATAACTATTTCAACAGACAATATTTAGAGACATATTCTCACTGAAAACCCAGTCCCTCCATAAAGGAAATAATTAATTTGTGTATGTTATTGACAGAACTCACTTCAGCATATAAATAAACCCATGTATCAAAGGAATGTAATGAAAAGTTGAAAAAATTATGTTTTAGGTATAAAGCAGAAAATGGAACTTGATCAGTAAGTTAAAGTGAATAATAGGGAGAAAGTAATTTAATTGGTTCATAGTATGAGAGGAAGGTGAGAATATTTCATTCCAAACACAAAAGGATGTTCATTTTAAGTGGTATTAAAAAAACAGTAAATTGTCTTCTAAAATCCCAATTCAAAAGGAGAAGTCTCAATTGAATTAAAACTGACCATAGTTTAGGTACAGCATGACATTCATAAGAGGATGTCAGTTTAACAATGAGTAAAAAAAAATTCCTGCAACATTTAATACATATGACATATGTTTTTAACTGTTCAGTCTTCAACAGTATAATTAGTATCTTGATGTAAGCAAGTTTAGCCTTCAGGGAGCATCTGTTGGAGCTGATGCCTGAATAGAAGTTGCATCATCATCCTCAGAAGAAATAACAGAAAAATTAGGTTCCTATAAACCTATAAACACTGTACAAAGGTAATCACATCAAGATTTTCTATGTGTAGATATATAGAAACTACAGTGTGAGAAACCTAATTTATCTTCCTCAGATTTGTAAAGATCCCAAGAACTAAACTGAACTTCAAGTGGCACAATTGTTCTAAGATGCATGATTTTATTGACCCTATAATATGGTCTCCAGATCCTAAGGAGGTAGATTTGCACACTCCATGTATGAGTAAATGATCAATGAAATGGAGACAGACAATTAAATTGTAGGCTATATTGTGGGATTGTAATTAGAGTTTATAAAGGTAAACATATGGTTGAGATTTTATATTTACTTGCTATGAATAAAATTGAAAGTTTGAGCTCTAATTAAAAAATAAGGTCTAATGTGGTCTAAGTATTTAATTTTATTTTAAAAATAATATTTGTATTTTATGTATAGTATGGAATGATGAAAATATATTTTGTTGTATAATGTAATTACTATGAACAATAACTCCTCCAATCCCAATTCATTGGTTTATTAGATCATTCATTCACTTAAACATTTAATAGCCCACTGAGAGCTCTTTCCAGATCTTCCACCATTTAAGGAGGGTGTTCATACAATTCTCATCATTCCCCACCCAGCTAATTTCCTATACTTTATGATCTCCAGAAATTCATCATTCTACAAGATAAAATCAACTTCAAAATTCACACCTCCTTAACAACCTCTGCCACCAGGGACCTTTCTTCCCTCTGGAGAGAGTAGACATTTAAGAACTTTCAGATTCTTCACCATTTAAGGAGGGCACCCAGAGTATTCTCATCATTTCAAAGCAGGCTGCATTCCTATCTTTCATCATCTCTAGAAACTTACCATTTTGAAAGAAGAATCAATTCTGAAACTTGCATATCCTCAGAGCCTTTCCCACCTTGGCTGAAGAACTTAATCATGCTTCTCAGCCATGTAATCTCCACCCCTCCATATTTTTAGCTTCTTTTTATGTGTTGTCTTCCCCCATCAGATTGTAAGATCCTTGAGGGTAGGTATTGTTCTATGCATTTCTTTGTTTCCCATTGATTAACAAAGTTACTAGCACATGATAGGCATTTAAATGTTTACTGACTCCACTGATCTACACTGTATGCGATGTACTAATTCATAATGTCCATGGTAGCTCCCCCTTTTCCTGGGGCACCTATATAAAGACAGTATTCATTAGAAACATGACTTGATGATAGTTGATTATTTTGAAATAGCAAGCATTATAGTGGAAAGCAATTGTGACCCACAGAAGAAGAAACAGAAACAACATTATTGTGGGCACAAACTGCCTAGCCAGAAGGAAATTGTGGATGCATAGTAAGTTTCATAATTAGATTATAAAACTAAAACAGCAACCAGTAATCCTACCATAATGAATGGGGATTTAAACTATTTAGATATCTGTTAATAATTTTGCAATGCTAAAATTAGAGATAGATTGTTATCTTCTTTGACAACTTCATTCTTCAAAAGATAGAAGTAGACTACTATTGACTGGGTTCTGACCAATAAGGAAAAAAAAGTAGAAGTTATCATAATGTTAGAGAAGGTAACATGTCAAATTAGAGAAAGAAATAAAGAAAAGAATATCAGATACAGCTTTATGTATACCCTATGTTTAGAAATAATGCTAAGTCAAAGAGCTCATAGAGAGGATAGGTCAGACTCCAGTGCAAAAATCACTGACCCGGGAGTTAGAAGAGCTGGGTTCAAATTCTCCTTCTGAAAACTAATATCTATGACCTTGGAAAAGTAACCTAACGTATATGACCCTAAGTTCCTTCATCTATAAAAGGAGGGGGTTATATAGGATGGCTATGTCCACCTGTATTCCAGCAACTTCTTTGCCTTGGAAGAAGTCTGTGTCCCCTTCTCCAATGGCTAGGTTACTCTATAAAACCTCAATTTGAATGTATCCATAATTATGTTTCTTTGATTTCTCTATATTCTCTATCTCCCCTACTTCACTGCTTTTTAGCTTCTTTTTTATGTGTTAGCTTCCCCCATTAGAATGTATGTTTCTTGAGGGCAGGCATTGTCTACTTTTAGCTTGAATTAGTATTCTCCCTGCTTAGCACAGTGCCTGGCACTTAATAAGTAAGAAGTTAATACAAGTTGTATTAATGTTTTTCTGAGATGTCTTCTAGCTCTAAGCCTATGAACCTAAGAACCTATGTGGGGAGCATGAGGGGGAAGCCGAAGAAAAATAAAATGTTCATGAACAATGTTCTGATGACACAAATAATAAATAATCCAATGAGGACAAAAAGGGCAGCGTATGTAAAGGACTAATATGATTATTGAGGGAAATCATCAACCAACTCAGATTTTTTAATGATACAGGTAGTATACTATTGATAATAATCACACAATTAGTTTAACTGTTTTCATTATAAAATGTACTTTTGGAACATAGAGAATAGTTTTTTGTTTGTTTGTTTTTTGGGGGGGAGTGTCTGTTGTGCCAAAGCATAATCTATTAATACAATATATTAAAGTCAAAAACAAAAATGAGAAAAGAAGTATACAGAAGGGATTGTAACTGAGGATGAATCAAAAGATTGTTGTTAAAATCTTAGAAACCTTAAAACTCAGAATAAGCTGAGGTTTGTAATGAATACTAAGAAAAATAAAAACAATTTTCTCATCAATATTCATGGTGAGTAATATAAAGATCACATGACAAATGTAGGACCCCTGGAATTGATAGAATAATGGTAAGCAAGGGAGAAAAGTTGGATCTTTGCAGTTCTAATTTCCCTGTTTTCTCTTCCAAGGAGAATGACATTCACACTAAGTAGCCTGGACATTGAAGCAGGAATTGAACCACAAGATAAGTGACAAGATGATAAGAAAATAACTTCAAGGACTATAAGTCTATAGACATAAACAAAATACATTTCGTGGGACTGAATCAACTTCTGGGGTGATTGCTTAGTTGTTTTCAGTGATCCCTGAAAATCACAAAAATGAGGTGACATCTAAGGTCCTGTGTACAGGGCTATTTATATACATACACACATATACACATTGTCCTGGTGTCCTGGTGTAGATTTAACAGCTGCCCTACTTGATCTACATACTGAATAATAAAAACTGAGATCAGATGAGTTTTCTGAGGGAGAAAGAACATCAAGAAAAAGACAGAGATCTGAAGAATGAACCATGGGAAAGGTCCTCCACAGTTAAAGATGACAGAAGGACAGAAAGCTAGCAAAGAAAACATAGAACAGGCAGAGAGAGAAAAAAAGTAATCAGGGAAGTGCTATAACCTGGAAGTCACATAAGCAGAAATAAATAGGGTATGAGCAAAATTGTAAAATGATGCATTTATAAAGGATACATGTCAAATAAGGATTGAGAAATGAGCAGCAGTGCAGTGGAAAGAGCTTTGCATTTGTGCTTTGAAGCATCTTGGTTCAAATTCCACATTTTTATTTATCTTTCTGAACTTATTCAAGGTGCTTTGCCTCTATCTTAGTTTTTTCATCAGTAAAATGAAATAAAAAGGATTTATTTAGTTCCTACTATTGTTCCAGGCACTGTGCTAAATGCCTTGAAGATATCTCATTCTATCCTCACATCAACTCCCAGAGGTATCTACTAGTATTATTCTAATTTTGCAGTTGAGGCAATCAAGGCATAGGGAGTTTAAATGACTTGTCAAGAGTCACACAGCTAGTAAATGCCTGAGGCAGGATCTGAACTCAGGTCTTCCTGAATCCCAGCACACTACTCTAACCACTGTGCCACATAGAAGCCTCAAAAATGAAGGTATTAGTTTCCTATGGTTTGATCTACCTTTAAATCCTGTTAGCTTATGAATTTCTAATTGGGAAGTCACTAGAAAAATATAAGAATGCAGTTTCATTCATTCATTCATTCATTTCCACTAGAGTAGAAAGCTAGAACAGGAAGTAAGAAAAGAGAGTAAGGTGAGTATAGACCCCAAAGTTGAGAATTTTTGGTAAAGAATAGGAGTGAAACTAATACCTAAGGGTGTAACAGGATCAAACAAAGTCTTTTTTAAGTTAAAGAAGAGCTTATATTCAAGTAAGAGTACAATTATCTAATGGAACAGAATGAGTAAATGAATTTTTAAAATGTATTAAGCATTAACTGTATGGTATCCTCTGTGCTTTAGCATTGAATGTATAAATGCAAGAAAATAGTCTCATGCAACTTATATTTTAATAGGGGAAAATAAAGCATATGCAAAAGTAGAGTCCATTGAATAATGCTTTAGATAGAGAAGTCTGAGGGATGAGGATTAGAACCACAGGGCAAATTATTGGCACATCCTTTCCAGAAATGCTTGCACTGGTTCAAATAATATTCTCAGAGCTAGAATTCCGAAGCATGGAGGAAAAGAGCAGGGAGGAATGGTGGGAACAGTGCCATGAAGATGGCCAGAAAGTAGTAGGATAAGTCTGGGTCCAATCAACATAAAGTGAATGTTCAACTATCAGAATCCTAGAGTCTCAGTGTAAGAGTTTGAATTCTAGGTTGAAATTAGAGACTTTGGCATGGGGGTAGGGGTAGCATACGGGAAAGGGGAGGGAACAAGCATTTATATAGTGCCTATTATGTGCCAGTAACTATGCTAAGCACTTCACAAATATCTCATTTGATTGCATAGAAACAAGGCAGCTTAAAAATAGGAAGAAAGTATATTGATGATTCGTAGAAGAGGGGAGAGAAGGGAAACCTAGTGGGAAGGCAAAGTTCCAAACGTATTATGAGTAAACAGAATTAAGACCACAAATCCAGTTTTTATCTTAACAAAATAAGTTGAAATTATGGAATTTTTCTTTAAAACAAGAGGGAAGGAAAAGAGTGAGAGAACAGACAATCAAATATTCTAAATTAGGGGGAAGGAATGATAGAACTTGAGACATCTGGCCTAAATTTCTCCGGTGAAGTAAGAAGCTAGGCTATTTGTTAAGAGCACAAAATGTGGATAGAAGTAGGTAGCACTGGCAAAATTTGAAACAGCTATTTGGGAAAGTGTTAATCCATAGGAAATGAATGAATGAATGTTGAAACTCAAAGAAAACCTAACTGAAATTGAGTATCAAGTATTTGTAGCAGGTCATGTCTGACCAGCTCTATGCATTTTTTCCAGCAGCAGCAGTTTATGAGGAGAACTGGAGAGAGCAGATATTTGGGGTGATAGTGGATTTAAGATTGGCATAGCAGACAATATAGAAGGTCAAAGGTAACCTAGAATTAGTAGGGGGAGCAGGAAATAATTTAACTACATAATAAAACCCAGGCAGGACTCAAGTGTAAATATAAAGAGGTTAATGGATTAGGTAGAGTTTACATTTAAAATCTGCAATTACTCAAGGCAGCAGAGCTGATGAAATGCAATCCAGACACTAACATTATTAAGACAGAATCTTTGGTAGCTGTTGCTTGTAATAGAATACAGATATGTAAAATACTTTGGAAATGCAAAAGGAAAAATGGACAAGGTTGTTTTTTTTTTTGGGGGGGGGACAGTGATAACATAGAAATTATGTATTCTGTGGCTTTCTATTGTACCTATGAAAATAGAGAAATAAATTAAAAACAAGTTATTTTAAGGTACTTTGAAGAGCAAGAGAATAGGTCAGTTATCTATGTGACTTCATAAAAAGTGAATCATTCCAGATCAAAATAATTGCTTTCTATGAAATAATGACAGGACATGTACCTGCAGGGTGGCAGAGAGGTGAGGGTAATATATTTCAACTTCAAAAGGGTTGTGTTTCTGTTTTCTATGATATTCTCATTAGACCACAAAGAAAATACAATCTGAACCTATTAAATACTTTAGGTGGCAGGATAGCTAGTTACCAGTTATTCAATCAGTTGACCTTTTTTTAATGGGGCAAAGCAAATAGTGTTTCAGACAGTCAGATGACAGAATAAGAAACAGGTTCATGGAGGTTGTGGATGAGAGAAATTTGAGACAGGTGTCTGGAGTTTTTGGGGGCTTAGCTAAAATTCAAAAGCAATTCAGTATTTAAAATAAAAGGTCAGAAAAAATATTTTATAATTCACTGGGCACAAGTAGAACAAAGCACATTTAGGGAAGGACAAACCTGCAAACTATAGGATAAAGAAAAATAAGAAAAATTTAAATATAGCATTAAAAGATCTGGGAATTGTAGTAAAGTTGAGCTTAGGTCATCAGTTTGATGTTGTTATTAAAAAGTTAAGATGATTTCTAGATGCCAAATGTAAGACTGAGGAAACATTTTCCTCCACAGGATTTGCAGATTATATCTTCATTAGAGTTCAGAATGGTACCAAATTGCAAGGTGTACATTTCCTAGGAATCTTGAAAAATCTGAATGTGTCAATAGGGCAATAACAACAATGATAGAAAAGTTTAGGGAATGGTATGTGTATGCAAAGACTATCTAACAGGATTGAACTAATCTATAATCTGTTGAGGAGATGACAGCAGATTAAATGTTATTCTCTTACGTTAAGGTTTATTATAAAGATGTCTAAGCAACTCTTAATGAGAACAGAAAAAAATTGAAATGGGCTTTAACAACAATAGTAGCTGTTTAGCTTAGATTTTCAAAATAACTTCCTGAAATATTGCTCATTAGATATGTTCCTAAAATAATTTAAGTCTCTTATTGAGAGAATTAAGAAGTATCATATTGCCTAAATATAGGTGAAACAACAAGTTCAATCTTTATTTACACTTAGAGATTTGAAAGAAATTATTTATCAACTGAAAAGAAAACAAGTTTCAGGAAAGCACCTACAAATGGCAGACTTGATTTGGAAATAAATTGCTCTAGGGAATTCAATTCAGCAAACACTGAACATCTAGCACATGCAAGACACTGTACTATGCACTGATAGGAACAGACAAATAACCAGTGGTGTGTTGGTGAATGTCTAACAACTGGCTATGGGGGAGAGAAGTATATGTGACATGCTTTTTAGTCTATTCTGCATTATTAATATTTTCTCCATAACTTTCTTCAGTTCATACGATCAACAAAAATAAATAAATGCCTGATTTGTAGCATTTGCTGATTTCTGTGATATATATGCTCACGCTGATAATTTACCAATTGGCCCTCATGAGATAGTTTAAGCTGGCTTCAGCAGCCTGCTGAAGACAAATGGTCCCTATACTCATAGGATCAGAGATTTTGAGCTAGAAGGTTCCTTAAAGGTAACCTAATACAACTCCCTCCACTCAATAAAGGAGAAAACTTAGGCCCAGAAAGAATATCTGACTTACCAAATGTTACACAGTTAAGTGGCAGGGTTTGGGTTACAATCTATTAGAATACCATTAAGCCATCACTACCTCAAACACCCAGTAAGACTCATAAGAAGGAATTATGTAGATGGTCTGTGATTAAGGGGGAAAGAATTTAAGAAAGCCATCAAGTACTTTTCTAGTAATGCTGAATGGAAATGATCTCCTGTGCCTAGAATGATTTCCAAAGCTCCGTAGGCTGTCAGAAAGATATGGGCCATATTCTATGTACATGTGAGCTAATTTTAAATATGTATATGTTTATGCATACATGTGTGTATACAGATATATATGTATATGTATGTATACATATATGCATATACACATGTGTGTGTTTAAATTGCATGTGGCATTGTGCTAGACTGGGTTCAGGAAGAATTATGTTGAAGTGTATCCTTGGAGTTCATAATTTAAGATAGATGTACTAACGTAGATATGCATATCGAAGATGTATGGCACCTAAAACTTCGTTACCATGAATAAATAATATAGATCTTCAGCTCCATTCAAAGAGGAAAATTTAGAAGGAGCTGGTATATATATAAGCAAGAAGAGGTTGAAGAAAACACAGTTGAAGGTAAAACAGTAATTGTGAATAACTTGATAAAGATCTCAAGATAGAACAAAATAGAAATAAAAGTTTTGACCTTATTATGCACATTCTACATAGTGGAATTAAGAGACATTGGGGCAACTTCCTACTAGCACTTTCTACTAGTAGTCTAAAAGCAAAAAGAAACAGCCTATCTATTGTAAGAAATAACCCCAGGAATGCAGATTGTTTTTCTATCTCTTTGTGAACATGCTGAATCTGACTCAGGCAGATAATAGGTGTTAGTAAAAGTGGAAATATAAATAACAATTTTGCTAATGAGATGTGGGCTCAAAAATGGATTACCAATGTATCAAATATAGAAGATTCCTTTTAAGTAAAGGTCATCTGTAATTTTACCTCTGAGACCAGATACGCCATTGGTTGAGATTAGGATTTTTCATGATCATTGTATGACTTGTTTTGTGGCAATGAGCCACGTGTAGTCTCAGGACAGAATAATAAATAATAGCGAGCCTAACCATGGTCTCCAAGACCCTGAACAGTAGCAAACAAACAAATGAAAGCAAAAATTTAGCAAAATACACACAACAGTAACGGAAATTGTGGGGAACACATTTATTGACATGCACATGCCAGAGAACCTTAGAATTCCTTGAAGTTGGTTTTCAAGTAATGTATACTGAATAAGTGTTCTAATTAATAAATCTTATAATATTAATTTAGACTGTATAGAATTTCTGTATAAACTACATAATTATTTGTGAGAAAACAGATTAGCTGCAGTCCATTTTTTTTAATTTAGTTCCTTGCCCCCAAAAGATTCAATCACTTCTAGTACCTTACCCTGCAGTTTGGCATTGTAAAAATGTCTTGCCCTACTTTACAAAGTCAGTTCAACCTTGAATGAGGAAGTGAAGCACTAAAAGAATGACAAAATCACTCCCATAATGGCATGGCACATTTGTAAAGCAGCCCCTAATCACAAAGCAGGCAGAAGTGCAGGCATATTTTTTTAAAAGTTTACTTTGCACTCCCACTGGGAATTGAGACTTGGAACAGCAATAGGTAATTCTGTGCCTTGAGAGTGATCCCATAGCTTAAAATCCATTTGTAAGGAAGTGGCGGTTAACAAAATTTGGGGAATGCCTGATCTTGCATTTACATACTGCTTTTCAGCTAAGTAGATCCCCAAACCGCTGACCAACTTTTAAAACTGATTATGTATACTGTTTATGCTGGAATCATTTCATGCACCAATGAAGTGTGGCTATTTCTGGATCTGAACATGGCAACCATTCAATAGTACAAAAAAAAAAAAGAATGTTTAATGCCAGTTAAGAGAAGTGAATTATATTATAGCCAACTTGGGATTACTGGGAACTTAAGAGTATGATAATGAAATTCTGATTTTGTATAGTATATCTTCCACAAATAATGAAATAAAGGTTATTGTGTAGCAAGTATTATTGTTGTTTTTATTTACATAATAAAGACAAGGTAAAGCACAGAGATAGAGAACTCCAAGGTCAGTAGTACATTACACATGCAACAGATAGATAATAAAGTTTTTGCTTATGAATATAAATAAGTGTTGCGATTTATGGCAAGGAGGGCAGATGAAAGGACTCAAGACAACTGAGTAATCATGTTTAAGAGTACTAGCTTGGTAAGGGAAACAGGGTTGGGAAACAAGAAATGAAAAGATGTGGGACAGTAGAACTTAGTTCTGATAAATATAGGCAAAAAATTTATCCATTATTAAGTCTGCTCAACATAAAATAATTTATTCAAATTTCTGTAAAGTATAACTAAGTCCTTGATAAGTTGCTAGAAAAATTCTTTCAAATTTCAATAATGAGTTAGGCAAAAGAATACTCTATGACAATGATTGGAATCCATAGCCTTTCTGGATCTTGGTTTGTTCTATCTGTAAAAAGATGTAACCCATCTTTTCCCTCAAGTTGCTGGTGAGAGACAATGGTCAATAAAAAAGCCAGCTTACAACGTTAATCATCAATGTATAATTTACATAATGAAATGCTAATGTTGCATTATATAGAATTAGGCATGCAAACAATAATATAGCCCAATTATGATTATTATATATTTTAATGCCTATTATATTACATGTCTGTAGTACAACTTTAATGTTTGGAAAGTACTGTCCTCATAACAACTATAAGGGGTGGGGGTGGGAGAGTTTATAATTTGTAGAAATGGACACTCTAAGGTACTGTTGGTAGAACTTTGAATTGATATAGCCTTCTGGAAAGCAATTAGAGCTAGGCCAAAGCAAGTAACTAAAGTGTGCATATCCTTTGATCCACTAATAGACTTATGCCCCCCAAAGATACCAAAGAAAGAAAAGGTCTCAAGTATACAAAATATTGTAACAGCTATTACTGCTATTGTTTTTAGTGTTGTTGTTATTGCCAAGAACTAGAACCTAAGAGAATACAATTGAGGAATAGCTACAGAAATTATGGTATGTGACTGTAACAGAATCTTCTTGTTTTATAAGAAATGAGGAAAGGGATATTTAAGAAAAACCTGGGAAAGAATATGAACTGCTGCAGAGAGAAGTGAGCAGAAAAAGGAGAGCAATTTATATAATAATGTTTCATATGAAACAACTTGAATGACGTGAACTCTGATTTATATAACAACCAACTAAGATTGTAAGAGACTGATGATGCAGAATGTTACCTACCTCCATATGGAGAGGTTATAGACTCAAGATGCAGAATAATGAATTCATTTTTCAAATATTGCCAAAGAGAGAATTTGTTTTGCTAAACTATGCATATTTGTTACAATAGTTTTGTTTCTCTTTTCTTTTTTACAACAGAGGGTTAGGTGGAAGAGGAGGATATGGATAGAAAAAAAGACAGAAAGACAATGAAAGGAAAGAAGCAAAGGAAGGAAGGAGTGGATGGATGGATGGAAGGAGGGAGGAAGGAAGGAAAGGTCACTGAAAGATCTTTTTAAAAATGAACAGAAGAAAACAAGAGGAAAGTCAGAAATAACAACAGACAAGCAGAACAACTTTGAAAATTAATTATTAAATTTCTTATATATTCAAAAAGCAAACAACCTATATAATAGACTTCTGCAGCTTCATGGTACAATCTTTTCTTGTTCTACTATGTATATGCATATGCCAATTTTATTGCTTTTTTTTAAGGTCAGAAATTTTAAAGAAGCAATTTTTAATACTCTCCCCAATTCATAGATGAGGATATTCAGGTCCAGAAAGAATAAACCACTTTCCTATAAAAAGATTGTTTCTTCATTGCAAAAATTTATCCCATGTTGAAAATCTATTGGGGAATGGCTCTTATTCTTTTAAATCTGGCTCAATTTCCTATATATTTGAGAAATTAGACCTTTATCAGAGAAATTTGATACAAAATATTTTTTCCAGTTTTCCACTTCTCTTTGTTTTTGGTTGCAGTGGTTTTGTTTGTGTAAAACTTTTAATTTAACATAATCAGAATCATCCCCTTTACTTCTTACAAACCTCTCTAATTCTTGTTTGGTCACAAACTCTTCACCTATCCATATCTCTGACAGGTAATTTCTTCTATGATCCCCTAATTTGCTAATATCACCCTGATGTTTAAAATATGTACCAATTTTGAGCTTATCTTGGTGTATGATATTAGATGTTGGTCTAGGCCTAGTTTCTGTCAATACTTTCCAATGTTCCCAATTTTTGTCAGTTGGAGAGTTGTTGCCCCAGTAGCTGGAATCCTTGGGTTTATCAAACACTAGGTCACTTCACTCTTTTGCTTCTGTATAGTGTGTATCTAATCTGTTCTATTGATCAACCACTCTATTGATCAATCACTCTATTTCATATCCAGTAATGAAGTGCTTTGATGATCAAAGTTTTGTCATATAGTTGAAGATCTGGTACTAAGAGGCCCCTGTTTCCCATATTTTTCATTGATTCCCTGGACTTTTTTTTTTTGGCTAGGCAATGGGTTTAAGTGACTAGCCCAGGGTCACACAGTAAGTGTTATGTGTCTGAGGCCATATCTGAACTCAGGTCCTCCTGAATCCAGGGCCTGAATCCATGTGCTCTATCCACAATGACACCTAGCTGCCCCCAAAATAGTATGCTTCTATCTGCAGTCACATTCCACCAGTTTTTTATCTGGATGTGGATACCATTATTTTTTTTAGGCAATTGGGGTTAAGTGACTTCACAGGGTCACAGAGCTAGTAAGTGTCAAGTGTTTGGTCTAAGGTCAAATTTGAACTCAGGTCCTCCTGACTTCAGGGCTGGTGCTATATCCACCTAGCTGCCCCTTCCCTGGACATTCTGGGAATGTTTCTCCAGATGAAATTTGTTATTGTTTTTCCTAGCTCTTTAAAGTAGTTCCTTGGTAGTTTGATTGGTATGATGCTGAATAAGTAAAGTGATTGAGGATGTATTGTCATTTTTGTTATATTGACTCAGTCTACTTGAGAACAATTAATATTTCTGCAGGTATTTAGATCTGTCTTTAATTGTGTGGTGCTTTGTAATTGTGTTCATATAATTCCTATGTGTCTTGGCAAAAAGATACCCATCTTTTATATTGTCTGTAGTTATTTTAAATGGAATTTTTATTTCTATCTCTTCCGGTGGGATTTTATTAGTAATATATAGAAACATTGGTGATTTGTGCATGTTCATTTTGCTTAACTTTGCTGAAGTTATTAATTGTTTCTATATTTTTAGTCAAATTTATATGGTTCTATAACTAATTCATCATGTCATCTGCAAAAAGTGATAGCTCTGGCTCATATTCTTAAGATATTAAGATTCTTAAGATAGGATGCCCTATCTGGAAGCACATGCCCAATTTTGTCAATTCTCTCAGTGCCAGGGAATTGGGAAAACTGCAGGTACTTTTTTTGGTTTCCTGAGGCTTACTTATTCCCTTCCCTCTATACCCCTGGATCCTCCTTCAAGAAGACTACAGGGAAAAGTTAGAACAGCTGAACACATCTTAGCAGATTCTGGGGGTTTTGTGATGGATCATTAAGGAGTTTCGAAACACCTCCTTACAACCCTGGTCACTCCCTTCTCTCAAAGGAAAAGGGAGGAGCAGCAGCTACAGCATGGGCCCCATTGGCAATGACCTTAGGCCCTGGGGCAACCTTTGCCTGGAAGCATCACTCAGGTTCAGCACAACCTTCTCACTCCCCCACCCCCACTCCCACCTCAACTCACAGCAGCCAGGAGGAAAGAGGGAAGGGGGATGGGTCAAGGTAAAGAAGTTAGCCAGCCTCTGAACTTGGGTAAGCCCACCCTTTAAAAGTCGTAGTTTGAACTCCTAATGATGAGATGTTCATTCTCTGTGTAAAGTAATTTGGAAATGCATTTAACAAAATGGAAATCACCTGATTGGTGATGGGTTTCTTTCAAATTGATAAACTTTTTGTATCAGTTATGTCAAGCACCTTTTCATAATTTGGTTACAGCTAAAACAATTTGGCTAATGCTGGTTATTGTTTTAATGTGTAAACTTGCCAGAAAGCTTGTTTGGGGTATGGCTTGCTGAGAATTTGCAAGTCCAGGAAAAGTTTTTCCTAAGCTGTGATTAATGAAACTTGCTGTTTAAAGTAAAAGCTCATGGGAGCATAAATGATTTTATTTTGAGTTGTCTGGTGGATTATAATAATCCACTGATAATCAATAATCGACCATCTGAGAGAAATGGCACAAGCTACTCAGAGATAATGTGATACTGGTGGGAAGTCAGCATTGGGAAAGGCTGAGAGGACAATTTTAGCCTCAGTCTAAGATGAGAATCCTCCTGGCTCAGTTTCCCCATTATGTTCCTTTGAAAAGGAATGCTATCCACCTGACTATTACTGAGTCTGGCTATGAGGTGGATTTGATACTAGATGATTGGAAAACTGTGAATTATCTGAATTCAAGAAGAGCTCAGGATGTTTTATCCTGAAATAGTTGGACCCTAAATCTTGTCCCTGTTCTATCCTTTTATAGTCAGAGCAAACAGACAGCAAATGATATAAGCACAATGCAAGTATGTGAGATCTTGCTGTTTTGACCTGAATGTGCAGTCATTCAATACCCCCAAACAACTGAAATTAAGTCAGAAACTTCTTCAGTTTGGTTTGGAGAGGAAAATTTCAGTAACAAGTGAAGTGAAAATCAGTCTCTTGGCAAATGTATTTGTGTAACTATTGAACCCAGGGGTGGAAAACTTCTACCTGCAAAAGTGTTACTAAAACTTTTGAAAAAGTAACAAGATTAGATAGTCCTGCAGGTCAAATGTAAATGATTTTAATGGGGCTCTTACACTTTTATTTCTCCCTATATCTGGGCCCTGTAGTCTTTTCTGTCAGATTTATGTCTTCAGGACTACAGGCCATTCATCTACAGTTGGCAGCAAACATCATGTACTGACCAATGTCCCCCCATCATCCCCTGGATGCGGCCTGTGCTCAGTTCCAGTCAACCTCCTCTCTGGGACCCCCTCAAGGCAGGGACAGCTCTAGGCCTCTTGCCAGCAGGAAGCAATTTTAGAAGCCAAGACCTTCACCCCTTACCCTAAAATAATTTGTGTCCCATTTTTTTTTGAGGAGGAATGGTGGGATGGGATCTGAACCCCTAAGAGGAAAAGCCCTTGACTTTCCCACATGGCCAGATCTCTAGCATTTGCATGAGGCTATAATCCTATCAACTGGCCTTTCATTATTACCTATGCCCATGTCCCAATTCTGTTACCCTTAACCTATCCTAGCCCTCCATTGTTTTACCTCCCTATGACTCCTGGCCACTTCTCCTACCCTTAATCCTATCTAGGCTCCATTCTCCCTTAGCCACATGGTTCAGGTCCCTGGCATTCACCCCAGACTAGTTGGCCACTCATAGATTCCTTCCACATTCTTTCTGTATATAAGGTCTATCTGGCCTCCATTAAGGGGCTCAGATTCTTAAGATTTGGCCACTTGTATTAACAATTAGAAATGTTTAGATTTCTTAAGAGTCTGGCCAATATGGCAGATTCTTTAAATTTCACCCACCCTCCATGGCCTATGTTTATTCTTGCAAGTCTTTTCCTTGTCTTATTGCTATAGCTATCATTTCTAATACAATATTTAATAATTATTATGATGCTGGACAAAATGGATTTGGCTTCACCTCTGCTCTTATTGGAAAAAGTATCTAGCTTATCCCCATTACAATAATGCTTGCTCTTGGTTTTAGATAGATATTAGTTATCAGTTTAAGGAAAGCTCAGTATGAAAAGAGAATTAACAGGTTGGCAAAAGAGGCCCAAAAAATAACAAAGATAATAATGCCTTAAAAAATAGAATTGGTCTAATGGTAAAAGAAGCACAAAAATTCACTGAAGAAAAGAACTATTTTTAGTGACCAAATGGGAAAAATGCACACAAAACCTCTCAGAAGAAAATAATTCCATAAAAATTAGAATTGGTCAAATGAAAGCTAATGACTCCATGAGACACTGAGAAACAATAAAATCAAATAAGAAGACAAAAAAATAGAAGAAAATGTGAAATAACTTATTGGGGGAAAACTGATCTGGAAAATAGATCCAAGAGAGATAATTCAAAAATTACTGGACTACCTGAAAGTCATGATCAAAAAAAGAGCCTAGATGTATTTCAAGAAATTATCAAGGAAAACTGCCCTGATATTTTAGATCTATAGGGTAATATAGAAATTAAAAGAATCCACTTATCACCCCCTGAAAGAGATCCCAAAAAATGCCCAGGAATATTGTAGCTAAATTCCAGAGCTTCCAGGTCAAAGACAAAATACTTCAAGCAGCTAGAAAGAAACAATTCAAATATCATAGAGCCACAGTAAGAATCATACAAGATTTAACAGCTTCCACATTAAAGGAGCAAAGGGCTTGGAATATAAAATTCCAGAAATCAAAAAATCTAGGATTAAAATCAAGAATCATCTAACCAGCAAAACTGAGTATAATCCTTCAGAGGGAAAATGGATATTTAATAAAATAGAGGACTTTTAAGCATTCCTAATGAAAAGACAAGAGCTGAATAGAAAATCTGACATATTTGGCAAACAGAAGACTCAAGAGAAACATAAAAATGTAAACACAAAATAATAATCATAAGGGACTCAAAGTTAAACTGTTTCTATTCTTATATGGAAGATGATACATGCAGCTCCATAAAATGGAAGCAGATAGCAAAATAAATTAGAAACCAGAAATCAACAAAGTACTGTTTACAAGAGACACACGAAACAGAAACACACACACAAAGTTAAAATAACAGTCTAGAGCAGAATATACCTCAGCTGAGTGAAAAAGACAAGGTAGCAAATGTGACCTCAGGTAAAGCAAAAGCAAAAATAGACAAAAGAGATGGTCAGGAAAACTAAATTTCGCTAAAAGGTACCATAGATAATGAAGTAGTTTCAAAAAATTTACAGTAAGGCTCTCTGATAAAGACCTCATTTCTCAAATACATATTGAGTTTAGAACTGAATCAAATTTATAAAAATAAGAGCCATTCCCCAGTTGATAAATGGTCAAAGGATGTGAACAGGCAGTTTTCAGATGAAATCAAAGCTATCTATAGTCACATAAAAAAATGCTCTAAATCACTATTGATTGGAAAAAGAAAAATTAAGACAACTCACACCTATCAGAAGTGACAAATGCCAGAGGTGATGAGGGAAAAATAGATATACTAATGAACTGTTGGTGGAGTTGTGAACTGACCCAACTATTCTGGAAAACAATTTTGAACTATGCCCAGAGGGCTATAAGACTCTGCCTACCCTTTGACCTAGCTATACAACTTCTAGGTCTGTATCACAAAGAGATCAAGGAAAAAAGGAAAAGTTATTTATATTTATATTTGTTAATATTTATATTTGCATATGTACTTACACAAAAATATTTATAGCAGCTCTATTTGTGGTAGCAAAGAATTGGAAATCAAAAGGATGTTTATCAGAGGGGGAATGGTCAAACAAGTTGTGGCACATGATTGTGATGGAGTTCTATTGTGTCCTAAGAAACAATGAGGAAGGTGATTTCAGAAAAAAAAAAAAACATGGCAAGATCTACATGAACTGATTATGTAGAGAATAACAAGGGGATCATTATGCACAGTAACAGCAATGTTGTAATGATGTTCAACTGTGAAAGATTTGGTTAACTTGATCAATACAATGATCCAAGATAATTACAAAGAACTCATGATGAAAAAATTCTATCCATCTGCAGAGAGAGAAATGAAGAACTCTAAGTACAAATCACAGTATAATTTTCTCACTTTCTTTATTTTTCTTGCTTTTTTTGAAATATGGAAATATGTTTTGCATGATTTCACATGTATAACTGGTATCATATTGCTTACCTTATCAGTGGGTGGGGGAGGGGTGGTAAGGAGGGAGAGAATTTGGAACTCAAAATTTTAAAAATGTTTTAAATAAATAAGTAATTTTTTAAAAGAATAGGGAGAGTTGAGTATTTTTGCAGGTTATGGGGAAAAATTAAGATAAAGGAGAAAAGTTGAAGATAGATGACTAGATATGAGTGTAAGGATTTTAATAAAAATGTCCCTGACCAGATGGGAAGGAACAGAGTCAAAGGAATGGAAGAGTATTTGTGAGAAAGAGGGATATTTCTTCCTCTGGAACAATGGGAAAAGAGGAGAAAAAGAGTGATAATAGAGAAAAGTTTAGAGGTTAGAAAGATAATTGAAGGAGCTACTTCTGGATTGGACTTATTCTTCTCACTGAATTTGGATCCTGGGATATCTGCTGTAATTGTTGGAAAGGATCAAAGTATCATAGAATCATATAGCTTTAGCTGTAAGTTACCTTAAACACCACTTAGTCCTACCCCCTTCATTGTATAAATTAGGAAACTAAAACCCACTGATGTGAAGTGATTAGATTACCCAGGATATGGCAAGTAGAATTTGAACCCATATCCTCTAATTCCAGAGCTAGATTCCTTGTATTCTTTCAAACTGTCTCTCCTAATGGGTAACAGTTGGGGACTTGAGAGTAGAGCAAATGACTGAGAAAAATCCATGTGGAAAAGCAATCAATCATCAAGAATTTTTTTATGTGCCTTCCATGTGTCAATTACAGTGGTAGGCATTGTGAATACAAAGACAAAAATACCATAGTTCCTGCCCACATAGATCTTATATCCTACTGAGGAAAAAGGATATGCACACATATAATTAAATACAACATATATACAAAGCAAACACAGAATAATTTCCAATGACAAGAACAGGGGGGTTGGGATCAGAAAGTACTTATGCCTCAGGTGAGACTAGACCTGAACTCTGAAAGGAGTGAGGGATTAGTGTAAGATATAGAAGAGATGAGTAAGTGCTTTCCAGGCATAAAGGACAGCATTTCAGCACTACATACACGTAAATAGAGAATGCTGTATAAGGAAAAGAGTAATCTTGTGTGACTGGGTTGCAAAATATGTGAAAGTGGGTTGTTGTTGGAGCAGCTAGGTGATGAATTGATAGAACTGCAGGCCTAGAGTCAGGAAGACCTGAGTTTAATTTTGGCTTCAGACACTTACTAGCTGCGTGACCTTGGGGAAGTCACTTAACCCAATTTGCAGAAGACATGACAGTGCTTTCCAGGTATAGAGGACAGCCTTACAAGGCATAGAGAATGTTATGTACAGGAATGGGTTAGTAATTCTGTGTGATTGAGCTACAGAATATGTGAAAGTGAGTAATGTCTAATAAACCTAAAAAGGTAGTCTGCTATATTGTAAGCCATATTAAAAAAGACTTTGAAAGCCAAACATGGGCAATAATATTTGATGCTGGAGGCAATAGGGAGCATTGGATCTTTCTGAGTAGGGAAGAAAAAATAGATACACCTTTGCTTTATGATGTCCTCTAGCAACTTTCAGCAGCCCAAGATAATGAATAGAAAAAAATTGCATTGTAGAGATTGGCCACAGTTAAAAATTAACAGATGTAAAATGGTGAAAATTAATAAAGTTGTAGATTCCAGGATGGTGACTTATAAATCCTTAAAGTAGCAAACTATGGAGAAAATACAGAGGAAATGTAGTCATAATACTCCAGTGATAGAAAAACTTGTAATGAAATTGCTGTGACTATCCCCTCTATTATAAACCCTCTCCAAAACTTTAGTAGCTATTCTTTAAGAACTACTGTAGCCCAAACAAGCAAACAAGTCAACGAATGAGCTTCACTCCATAGCCATGAAGTAACTAACTGAGCCTTGGGATAAGTCATAAGGTTTTTCAATAAACATTAAGTATCTACTCTGTGCTAGGCATTGTGCAAAGCACTGGAAATACAACAAGATACAAAGGAAAAGTCCCTTCCCTCAAGGAGCTCATAAGGAAGAAGTTAATCCCAGGTCCACACCCAGTCTTTCAAATGCTAGGCCTTCCACTCTTCTGGTAGAGCATTCAGGAATCCCTGGCCACTTCCACAACATGATGAGCAATTGGAAGAGGATTTCAGTGGAGATGAATAATAGCTTACATTGATATAATGATTCAAAACATCTGCATTGCAGGTGGTGCTATTATCATTATCCACATTTTATAAAAACATGAGTGAATGCCTAGGAGAATAAGTAGGTATCAGGGGACTGAAGACAGGATGAGAGTGAAGAGCAGGTTTAGGAACAGAAGTAGAGAAGGAAGAAGAAGAAATTAGTCAAAGAGTAGAATTCCTTTCAGTTCAAGGTCCTAAAGAAGGTGCAATCACACAAGTCGATGTGACCATGTTGGTTTGTGGCATAAGTGAGATAGAGAAAGAGGCTGCTGGACTTGAGGAGGTGAAGTAATTATATGCTTAGGAGAATAATGCAGTGAATGGCATTCCTGAAGGAGACACCAGTGGATAGGGTGAAGAGCCAATTGATGACAGTAATTTTGATGCAGAGAAGATGATGTAGTTCACCTGAATTGATTTCAAAAGAGGAAAAGTTATTAGATGGTGGCATGGGAAGAGTAAAAATGGTATTGTGGGAGGAAAGTAATTGTCTTCCTTTTCCAGATTCTATGAATAGAGGGAAGAGAAAACAGAATCAGAATTTACTTTTGAAATGAAAAATGTTGTAAGATATGTTCCTCAGAGGAAAGTCAGGCATTAGATAGAGCAAGATTAAAACAATATTGGAGGAATGCTTGGAGGATGTTTGGGAGGTTTCAAAGTTTTCAAAAGCTGAAGTAGAACATGATAGGAGAGGTAAACCTGAAATATGGTAGGTACAATTTTGGAAAAATGGGATGTGTCCAAATAGGGAGGCCAGGAGAGTGAAGGTACTGGGGATCATGGCATTTGAAAATCAATTAAAGAAACTTGGAATGTTTGTATAGAGAAGATTTAAATGAGAAACAATAGCTATGTACAAGTATTTCAAGGGTTATAATATAAAAGACTAATCAGTCTTGTTCTCCTTGAACCCAGAGAATAGAAACGTGAGCAATGGACAAAAGTGTAAAATCAGATTTGAGCTCAATGTTAGGGGAAAAAAGACTTCTCTATAATCCAAACCAAAAGAATGTTGGGGTGGCTTGGGATCCAATTAAAGTCCACAATAGTGAGAGATCTTCAATGGCTCTAGGACCACTTTCCAGGAATATTATAGAGAGGGATTCCTGTTAAGATACAGGATGTACCCTGATGCATACTGAGGTCTCTCTCAAATCTGTAATCACATGTAATGGGCCTGGGAAACAGGCCTGATTTGAACAGGGACATAGTTTGGAAAGAAATATCAGAGCACGTGATTTTTATCTAGAGCTTACAGAGGTTGAAGAACCAGTAAACTGGATAAGATCTGTTGGCAGTAGGGAATACTGATTGATTGCTAAGAAGGAAAAATTAGGAAATCAAGGCATGTGAGATATGAAATGTTGGCATTTTGGAGGAGAGGCCTGAAGGAAATTTCACCATCTAGTATTTTTCAGTTCACTTATGACAGAAATCAGTGATCAAGAGCTACTAGCATAGTACAACAACAACAGCAAAAAGTCAATGCAACCTTACCACAGCCAAGCCAAGTTGAGCCTTTTTTATATACCAGAAGAGCTAGAGTCACTGTCAATTTCTGTTAGCGCTAATGTTCGTATTTCTGGATATATTCCTTTAGCCTCATCAGGACTTGCTTATGAACCTCTGACCAAACTTCTTTCCTTAGACATTTCCTTCAGTTTTGGTGACTTCAGAAAACTTTTTACAACTTGCTTATCTGGTTCCCAAGAATGATTCTGATTCATAGATTCTATCTAGTTTGCCTCACCTAGCACATGGTAATAAATTGTCTTTGTCACTGAGCAGGTTAAATTAGAGACACTTAATTTAATATTCTCTGAAACACCTGCCTAGGGGAGCAGCTAACAGGCAGCTACCATTCTTCTGTTATTGATCCCTAGTACCCTAGTTAATATTTTGAATCCTAGCACCCCTGGGAACCTGAGAAGCTATCATTACTTCCTTTTCTGATAGATTACAGGGCTGGTAAATCTAAAAAGTGATGTAGACCTATACTTTATGATATCCTTGTTGACAAAGTTAAGAAATATAGGCTTTATGATGGTACAATTAGTTCAGTGTGTAATTGGTTGGAACACTAGAAACAAATAATGTTGATTAATGAACTGAGGTCAAGCTAGAGAAAAGCCTTTACCCCATGACTCTTTCCTGGCTCTGTCCTCTTTTTGTTAATCAATAACTTGGATGAAGACATAGTTGGCATGCTTATCAAATTTATAGATGCCACAAAGCTGAAAGGAATATATAATATGCTAGATGACAGAATCAGAATCCAAAAAAGATTTCAGCAAACTGGAATGATGGAATGAAACTACATTTATACCTATTTAATCTTATCTCATTAAAAGCATATATTTAGGCTCAAAAAAAAAAAATCAACAGCCCCAATACAGAATGAGGAAAATTTGGCTTAAAAGCAATTCATTTGAGAAGAAAAAAAATATTTTAGTTGACTGCAAACTCAAAAAGTGTTGTCACTTTGGCCACCCCAAAATACAAATCCATCAATAGAACTATGAAGTTCAGAAAACAAAAAAAAAAGTTGTAATAGCACTGGTTTACCATGGTTTGACTAAATTTGGAATATTATTTTCATTTCTGGATGACATAATTTTAGAGGGACATGAACAAGCTAGAGAGGTCAGAAGATGGTGATCAGGGGATAAAAGAACCCAGAACCATGTCATTTAAGAAATAATTGAAAGACTTAAGGATGTTCAGCCTAGAGAATCAAAGACTAAGCAGAGAAGGATCTTGAACAATTTATGGAAATATATTTCCATGTGAATGAGGATGAAGCATGATAAAGCACCTCCTTACATAGAAGTGATACCCTCAGGGTACAGATTAAGAAATATTTTTGGTACATGGCCACTGAAAGAATTTCAATCAGTCAGTAAATAAACATTTATTAAGTGCTTACTATGTGGCAGGACTGTGCTAAGGGATGGGGATACAAAAACATACTCCCTGCCTTCACAGTATAAAGGGGGAAGACAATAAACAAACACGGATGTACAAACAAGCTATATACAGGGTAAAAAGGAAATATTTAAGAGAGAGAAGGCAATAAAATTAAAAGGATTTGGAAAATCTTGTAGAAGGTAAAATTTTCAGTGGGATTTTAAGGAATTTAGGGAAGCCAGTAGGTAGATATAAGGAAGGAGAGCATTCCAGGTTTTGGGGACAATTTAAAAAAAAAAAAAAACCAAAGACAAGAAATGGAGTGTCTTGTCCATGGAACAGCAAGAAGACCAGAAGACCGGAGTCACTAGATCAAAGAATACCTGTCAGAGAATAAGGTGTAAGGACAACCAGAAAAGTAAGAAGGTGCCATGTTATAAAAGGCTTTGACTGTCAAACACAGGATTTTATATTTGATCCTGAGTGTATTGCCTGGGGAGGGGGGATTTCATGGTCAGACCTGTGCTTTAAGAAAATCACTTTGGAGGCTGAATGGAGGATGGAGTGGAGTGGGGAGAGACTTAAAGCAGGTAATCCCAGCAGCAGGCTATTACAGTAGTGCAAACATTAGGTGATTTGGTCCTACACTAGATTGGTGGTAGTGTCAGAGGAGATAATGCAGTGTACTCAAGAGATTCTCAAAAGGTGATATCAAAACTTTCACAACAGATTAGATAACAGGAGAGTGAGAGATAGTGAGGAGATGAGGATGACACCCTTGTTGGGATTTTAAGAAACTGGGAGGATGGTGTTGCTACCTACAGTGACAGAGAAATTAAGAGAGGGGGAGAACTTAGTGGCAAAGATTATCAACTGCATTTTAAACATGTTAAGTTTAAGATGTTTACTGGATATCCAGTTTGAGATATCTGAAAAGCAACTGGAGATGTGGTATTAGAAGATAGCAAAAAGTTTGGGGCATCCTCGGTAGATTTTGGAATTTCTTTTGTTTGACTATACATATATGTTAGGACAGTTTTGTATTTCTTTCTTTTTCAATGAGGGGAGACTCCAGGTGGAAAAGAATAAAATAGATTTTCATTCATTAAAATTATTTAATTTTATAAACAAAATGTGCAAAGAGTTGTTATGTAGATGAGGGAAGCAATTATAGGTTGAATGGGTAAAAAGCACAAAGCTTAATATAAGAAAGATCTTTACATCATCTTTCTATCAAATACAGTTGACTGGGCAAATTGGAATGAGCTACTTTGTGAGGCATTTGAAAATGATCAAGAAGAGTCATTCTGTAATAGAGATGTTAATGTTAAATAAAAGAAAAAAAATGATTCCTTAGCCTGGAGACTTTAAAAGACTAATAATGCCAAAAGTCACTTAGATGGGAGGGAAGGGGAAAGTTGGATGAAATATTCTTGTAAAAGAAGGGAAAAAATCATTTTAGTTGACCACAAGCTCAAAAAGCATTATACTTTGGCTACCCGAAAATACAATAAAATGCAATAATGATAATAATAAGTAATAATAATAAAGTCTGGGATTATTGATAGTCTTCCTATTTGAAGATTTTATAAAAATTTTCTAGTAATTACCTCATGATAAAGTCAATTCCCTAAAAAAGCCTCATCATTTGCTTTATAAACTATATTTATCATTTTCACTTATTTGGAAAAAATGTAATTTAAAATAAGTTAACTTAATGAAGTTATTTAACAAAAATATTTTGAAAATGGCTTTTTCTAATGAACTGTTACTTTTTTGGAATTAAGAATTTTTAGGTTATGTTGAAAAATAAGTCTTGATATATTCCAACAGTCTGCAAATAACCCAGGAATAAATCAGAAACAGCATGTAGCATCATTAGATCTCCACCAGCAGCTTATTAATTTATATATAATTATCATCTGCACAAATTATTGTGAAGGAACTGACAAAGCATCAATGTTCAAAACAACATTTCCCCCCCACATGATAAGAAAATTAGAATTCAACTATTTCTAGATAAGAAATCAATGACAGTTTGTTATTTGTAATTCATCTTCTTTTGGGGAAATAGACAATCTTCAACTTTTAGCATTATTGTTGATGTTGTTGCAAATAGCCCCTCATTCTAAAATTACAATTGGTCTCAATGGAATGTGAATAGAGAAAAATATAAAGGGTTATCTCATCAGTTCAAAGGAATTAAGGGTAGGATAACTTTTAATGTTAAACTTTCCTTATTTGTTGCATTTATTAAAAAAAAACATACTGATTATCCATAGGAATACAATTAAAAGTAAGCCAGTAACCAACAAGAAAATGAGAATGAGGATTACTCAACTAGTCCATGAATGCCTGATGTCAGCAGCAAACATATAATCTTCTGAATTTGTCAGAAAGAGAGGGTTTCAGATTTTTCCATATTTATGAGATAAATACTTTTGTCAATTTACATTTCAGCATTTAGCAGAGTCTCCATCATCTACTTGTATAATATTTATGGTAGAGATAAAACTCCTGTGCCTTCACACTACTGCATTCACTTCAATTCACTACTGCATTCAATTCAATAATGGGATTACCAAACATTATTTAAAAAAAAAAACAACACATGCCTGGGTCCATATTTCCTTCTTTCCTAGATATTGGATTTACTTTACAAGGCTATTTAGTCCAACTCTATCCCTTCCCACCCCTCACTCCCCCACACTCATCTAAACAGCTCTTGACATTATTAGTCTTTTAAAGTATCCAGGTTGAGGAATCATTTTTTTTCTAATCAGGTAGTCACAGTACTGTTTTGGAAGTAAATTGTAATAGCAGCTCTTTTTGTGTGGCAAAGAGTTGGAAATTGAGTGGATGTACCTCAGTTGAGGAATGGCTGAACAAGCTGTAGTATATGATTTCAGTGAAGGGAGGAAGATAATTTGGGACTAAATTTTTTTTTAAAATGTTATAATTATTTTTACAGAACTGGGGAAAATTAAATACTATTTTAAAAGAAAATGAATTATACTGCACAATGATACTTTAAGAATAAATGGCCCAAATTGTCTTAATATAGAAGGAACAGCATTGATGCTGGAAAAATTCATATACATAACAGAAATTATGATATGACTGCTTGGGTCACCCTGATCTGTTTGTGTTCTGATCCCACATTTTTTAAATTTAAAAATGAATTGTGTACAGATTGTAAATCTATATAAATCTATATCCTAAGGTGGAATGTGTCATAGGATGGATGATAACCACCACTCACAACTCTTATGTTCATAAAAAAGTAATCTCTAATCTTTATAGAACTGTGATACTCTAGTAGTAATATTGAGAACTGGAAGATAATTGAGATGCCCTCTAGTCTTACCCTCTTATTTTAGAAATGAATACCTGACGCATAGAGATATGAAGTGACTTGTCCAAGATGACATAGATAGTAAGCAGCAGAGCCAGAATTTCAGCCATGTTCCTATGCAGCATTTTATATCATGTTGTTATTGTTGTTGCTACTAATTTTTAAATTTTATGACTTACCCTTCTCTAATACCAAAAAGTACTATATAACATATGTGCACTTTATGTATGTGGCTATATGTTTATATATGGTTATTTACATAGTATACATGAAATTATTTTAGTCCTTAGATCTATATTTCAACTATATGGTTGCTTCTTCCAGAAAGAGAAATTGTCAGTCTTCTCTGGCATAGTTCATGTTTTCATGGAAACTAAATTTCTAATGATATCCTTGTCTAAAATTTAACTTGGCTGATCTGCAGACAAAAAACACAGTCTGTAACACATTCAAAGCCTTTTCCATTTCTAGATCCTTCAAGAACTCAAGCTCCATGACATAGCCCTAAAGAAATCAACACCATCTTTGTGCTGTAATGAGGCATTATAACAGGGCTTCGAGTGATGACATGATAGAGTGGAAAGGGCACTAATTAAGATCAGGGACCTGAATTTAGCCCTGCTATTTCCTACTTATGTGACATTAGTTAAATAACTTAACCTCTCTGGCCTCAGTTTCCTCAACTATAAAATAGTTTATTGAGATTCCCTCAAAGGTCTCTTATACCTCTAAGTATATGATCCTATTATGTTATTGAAACTTTGAAAAATTCTTTTGATATTTTTACAATTATCTTCTTGAAAGTCACATGGGTTATAAATCTATAAATAGTAATCATTTTCATAAATTACAGACCATTATACAATATACACAATCATTCCTCCATATCCCAGAGGACATACTATTTGTGTTATATATTACTGATATAGATAACCGCAGTTTCTTAGGCCACCCCAATGTTGCTCAATATGACCATTCTCTCAAACAGGAGAGGAACAGGGGTTATGTTACACTCTTCTGAGGCATTTCCTTGCTCAATCAACTGGTATGCCAGAACCTAGTCTATACATATACCCAGGGATCTTGCCATCCCAAGCTATTTCACATTCTAAAAGGGAACACATCCATACTTTTAAACCAATTAGGAACGGGGTGCAGATTTTTGAGCAAAGTTTTCAGACTCAAAAAAAAATTCTGAAAAACAGTCACAAACAGAATCAGGGAGCTCCATACCTGTACCAACCTCAGAGTATATAAGATAAAACTACTGCTTTGTACTACATATTGCTCATGGATCTTAAGCCCTGCCCAGGCTGAAAAAAAAAATACAGACAGCTGATTAAGAATATAAATAGGGGAAAGGATATGAATAAATATTATTGCATTGAAAAGGGTATGCAAGATTTCCTTAGTGGTTAAATTGGGTTTAAAAATATTTATCACTTTATTCTGCCCTTGTGATTTAATTGGTACAGAGAACTCCCAATGAGAAAACTTCCTTTACCAATGCAGATCAGCAACCAATAGAAACTGCAACCACTCTTACTTTATTACATGTTCTTTATGTAGTTGCTGTGGCTGAAAAGATTTATCACCTAGTGGTCAACCTTTTGGTGAATAGATACTCTGTACTTTGCTAGTCTTGTTTGCTGATGACAGAGGTCCAAACTCAAAGTCTTTCAGAATCTAACAGAGCTTTGGAACTTGTCCCTCTGAAAGCTTTCCATTCCACTATGAGGCATCAGAGTAGGACTTCCATGGAAAATAAGAAATATTACTGAAGAAATAAGAATAAATAGTTTGAAAAAATCATTTAAAAATGAAGATCACTAATAAGTTACTCTGGGGTTAATTCAAGACCAGTCTTTAGTTGTGGTGTGGTGTGGTTTGATGTGATATGGTGTGTGTGTGTGTGTGTGTGTGTGTTTCATAGACAATGTCTAATTTAAAGATTAAATAAAACAACATGGAAAGTAAAATTGGCACCTCCTCAACAAGCATAGCATTTGTAGTGGAATGATTCCACTAACTGCCAACTGACCACAGGGTCTAATACAGTATTCTAAAAGTAGAAATCATTAACAAGATGCTGATTTAACATTCTTGAACTCCTGCTAAATGACCCAAATACAAGAACTATGAAGTCCATCTTCCATGTATTTAGAAATTCTGAAGGATGGAGCAGGAAAAATTATCTTCTTCACAGTAGCGAATGGGCAGGGATCATGAATTTGGTTTGCTGATCCTATACGAGTATTTAGTGAGTTCTATGGAAAAGGTAAAATTTTTAAAATATAGGAACATAATGGGGGGTTTTTGTTGTTGTTTGTTTAAATGTAGGCATTTGTTTGTTTGTTTAAAGATAGGCGTATTGAGTAAGAAAAAATGAAATCAGGAATGGGGTTTATGAGATACTACAAGGGAGAAAAAATAGTTATGAAACTAAAAATGTGATGTGAGAAAAACCCAAAAAGTCCCTAGAGATGGATGGTTTTTGATATTTCTCAGGGCAAATGACAAATAACCCCACTTGAGAAGGAACTATCAGCAGGATCAAAGAAATATAAGCCTGGGGGATTCAGATGGAGAAGGAAATGTTTAGAGTGAAGAGAAAAGATTGGACTAAACCATGAAATTGGTATATTTCACAATCATCTTCCCACCCAACCCCACAATAAATAGTTTAGCCTCTCTGAAAACTGAAAATAGCTATCTAGATGCCATATGCTTTGCAAAGAATATCTTTAATGGACATTTTTTGCTATTCAAAACTAGTGAGTATGAAGTAAATATTAGATGTATCTAACTTAAATAACTTAGAAATCTGATCAAGAATAAAAGTTAATCTCTAAATAAAATATATACCAAAGCTAAAATCTATATTTTTGAAATGTTTCCCCAAATTAAACAAATTTATTAATTAATGGTGATCTGTAGAATGTCAACTGAAAGGTCATGAGGGCAAGGCAAACCATAATTATAATGATCTTAAGAGATATTATAATGAAAAGCATCCCTGTTGCAATCACGATGTACATTATGAAATGTTAACATGGTATTTCCATGGTATGCATCCTCAGTAATTACAATTTATTATGCCCATGTTATCATGAAAAATATTTTGAGAAATAGATGACTACACTATTTTTGGGGAAAAACTGAAATGTTATAACTACCTTACAAAAGACTCATCACTATTAAAAATCAAGTCAATGTAATTTTTAAAATGAGACTTGTAAAATAGCCTTATGTATTTAATATATTTTTTCATAATTGGTTATTGTATTATATTATATTATATTATTATACGTAATTCTAGTCTACAGTACACAAAACTCCATGCTTTTCTCAGGATTCTTATTTCCAATTTTTTTTCTCCTGTGCCAAGTGCTTAAATATGAGTAGGAAGAGCACAAAATTATATCACTACTCATCATGAAGGTCAGAAATCAGCCCACTGCTCTTATTTCCATCCCTTCAAAAACAGAAATGCAAACTATAAATTCTCAGGTTTGGAAAGAAACTCACAGACTATCTGTAATAATCCATCCAACATTTTTCCTTTGTCTAAAACTTTAAGGTCAAAAAACAGTATTTTCAAGGTACTTAGAAAATAAAATCTTATAAAAATACATAGATAATATTCTATGAACTTAAAATTAATTTTAAATCTCAATTTTACTTAGAGATTCCTGAAAATATTAATCTAGCTGAGAGGAACTACTACATTTTTCCTGCATTACATCATTTCATTTATAATCTACTTTTTGTCTTGATTAATCCTACAATCTGATTTCATAAAGAGTAAAATGATAATGTCCTATTTTGAAGCATAACTTGTTCTCTCTGAGGAGATTTCCACTTTCAAAAATAGCACTGAACTATTGAGTGATAAACACTAGCCCTGTTTCTAGGAAAGTAAGTTAAATACTTGGGCCCTGTTTTCCTCATTTGGAGTAAAGGATTAAATTTCTTTGATCTATGAGGAACTTTTTCATTTCTGATAATCTATGAAGTATCTTTTTATATTGGTAATTGTTTTGCAGAGAAGACATAGGACCAAAATCTAGTAGCATCAACATGTGTCTATATTGTTGAAAAATAGAACTAAGTCAACATACTACTATTAAACATACATCATTTAATCTCATATTTTATTCTTGTTTCCCACTTTGAACTTGTGATCTCTAACATTTTTAACTACTCTACAATTCAATGATCCTAAATACAGGAAAAAGTATGTTTTTCTTGGAGAGTAGTTGATCTGATTAAGGAGGTTTTGTATTAAATTATGAGAAGAGAAAATAGTACACAGAAAAAATTACTGAGCTAGTCAATAAGTTAACATGCATTATTAAATACCTACTATGTGACAGGCACTTTACTACTATGAATACAAACAAAAAAAGGCCAAAAAAAAGCACATTTCTTGCCCTCAAGGAGCTCACAGTATAATGGAGGAGACAACATATTCACAACGATGTAAAATCATGATAGATACAAGATAACTTAGAAGGCACTAGCACTTACGGCAACAAGGAAAGGCTTCTTGAAGAAGGTAAGACTTTAGCTGAGACTAGAAGCAAGACAGAAAGGCAGGAGGTAGAGCATAAGAGGGAAAGAATTCCAGGCATGGGGCATAGACAGTGAAAATTCAAAGATTAAAGAGATGGAGTGGTTTGCATGAGGAATAACAAGAAGGCCAGTGTCTAAGAAGACTAAACAGGTAAGAAAGGACCAGGTTATAAAGGAATTTAAAAGACAGAGTACTATGCATTTGATCCTAGAGGTAAGAGGGAATTATCAAACTCGATGTAAAAGAGAATAAGACAAGACACAAGAAAAAAGAGGGTAATAAACATCTCATTACTATATTTCTAAAATATTTATTGCTTATTAACAGTATTAACAATAATAAGGCTTTTGATTTTCCATTGATAATGTCTCCTGGAAAAGGAGCACATGCCCTAAGTGCTCTTAGAATCAGGGAGGAGTATGAGCTGGTTGAGTCCAACCCATACATGAAAGACTTTCCTTCTATAAAATGTCTAACAAGCAGTCATCTGTCTGAATATATCCATGGCCCACCACTTCAAGACAGCGTCCCATTCCACTTTTAGACAGTTCTCATTTGGAACAAGTTTATCCAGACTTCTAGCCAAAGTTTTCATTTTTAAAATTTCCATTCACAGTTACCTCCACATTAAAGATAACTGGTTGATTCATACTCCTGAGATACACATTTGGATTTAACCTTTACAAGGAGGGATAAAAAAACAAGACACAGACATGCAGATAAAACCAGAACTGATAAAGGTGAGAGTTTGGGGCTTAGACACACAGACACACAGACACACACACACTCCAATTCGCTTGAAGGAAGCCTGAGTGGTCCCCACAAGCCCTCCAGAAATTACTTGTCCCCCAAGAGAAGGGAACCACATGTCCACAGAGCCAATAATGAAACATCAAGGGTTCCTGAGTGAAGGCAGAAGATGCAGAGATGCAGAAGTTGGTTGGCAGCAGTAAAACAGCAGTGTCAGAGCAAAGACAGAGTTTCTTATCAAGTGGAAGAATTCCAGGACTGAATATTTTAGACACAGAGATGTTCCTAGAAAACACCAAGTTCTTGGATCAAGCTTCCTAAAAAGAAGGGGAGGAGGTCCTGGATAAAGCTGAGTTCTTGGAACAGAAGTGTACCTAGACCAGAGGAGTGCTAAGACCAAGCAAGAATAAGGGCTCTTTCCCCTTTTTTAATTGGAGAACTATACTTGAGCCCCAAAATGATGTTCTTACAGTCTGTAGGTGAGAGAATAAAACAAAGAGAATTGTTTGAACTTGGTCTATACAAAACCAGAGCCTTTGGTTCTGGGAAAATAGGTTACAGGAGAAATGGTGGCAACAGCAACAAAACTAAGCAATAGTTAGGGTTAGGAGACAATGACAAGGGGACCAATAATACAATAATCATGTACTCAACTGTTTATACACCAAGGTAAGAATTATGTCTTATCCAGCCTCAGACACTTACTACCTGTGTACTTCTAGGCAAGTCACATAACCTATGTCTGTCTTGGGTTCCTCATCTGTAAAAGAAGAACTTTCTTCCAGGGTTGTAGCAGGACTAAAATGAGATATTTGTCAAGGGATTTGCAAACCTTAAAGTACCGTGTGAATGATAAGCTATTATTAATGAGTAAAAGGAAATATGATACTTTATGCATAATTAATATTTAAAGAGAAGTGATATTACTGAAATATGGCAATGGAAAGATAAAACCTTTTTGAAAGGAATTGATTGAATAAAATAGGAAGAGAGCTAGTTTTGAATATATCTTGATACTGCCTGACATAGACAAATTTGGAGTCACGAAGACCTGAATTTATGTTCCATCTCTGATACCATCTGAGGAACACTGCAAGGCACTTACCTTCTCAGCAAAACACTTAAAATCATAAAAAGAAGTATGCAATTTTCTAAACTAATTCTGTACTCCTCTTGTTCAATTCTGGTTTTAGTTTTCTATTTGCAGTGTCTATCCAAGATGTATGTATTGATGGACCATCTCTATGAGTTATTTTTGGAACTGTATATTATAAATTAGACAATAGACAATCTTCCTCTACTTGGTTTTTCCTGTGAGAATAGTTGAGTTTTACTTGTCTGAATAACTAAGAATTTTGAAGAGCTATGATGTTGAAGATTAATTTGACTTGTTTTGTTTGTCCATAGAAAACAAAACTAGAGCAATGGGCTGGAGTTCAAAAAGAGGAATTTAGGCTTGGTGTCAGGAAAAAAAAATACCTAGCAATTATAGTTGTCACATTATGGTAGGAACTGTCTTGAAGGAGAGGGTGGGTTCCTTCTCATTGAATATATTCAAGCAGAGATTAAAAGAATAGTTCAAGCCAAGATGATGGAGGGAAAGCAGTGACTTGCTAGAGCTCTCCCCCAAATCCCTCCAAACACCTATAAAAAATGTCTGTAAACAAATTATAAAGCAGCAGAACCCACAAAAAAAAACAGAGTAAAACAAATTTCCAGCCCAAGACAACCTGGATGGCTGATCAGAAAGGTATATAGCACTGGGCTGGGAGAGGAGTGCAGTTCAGTGTGGGCCTGCAGACCACAGCAACCCTGGAGCAGGCCTCAGAGGACTGAATCATGGGCAGCTGTGGAGGTTTCCAGACTTCTCAACCCCTGAATGCCAAAGACAACTTAGAAGGTCAGTGGGAAAAGTCTGTGACTGCAGTGAGAGAAGAAGCTAGGTCTCAGCCACAAGTCCTGAGCTTGAACAGTGGCTGTATCCTGAGCTTCCAGCCCACAGACTGAGGGGGAATCGAGAGGCTGATCAGAGGGGGATTTCAAGGATCTCTTTGCCAGGGCTGAGGCAGGAATCTCTTGCTTTGCTCATGCTTGGATCTGGGTCACAGTTCTGAGGAGCAGTCCTGGGGCAAGGAGGAGTGCTGGTATGGTGGAGCTTGTTGTGATGGTGGAGAGGAAAAACCCTTGCCCCTTATCACAGCACCTTGGAAAAACTGACATTTTTCAGGTCCCTAGAAGTATCTCTGAAAACAGCTGTACAAACCCCCAAAGCTTGGGACAGTACATTCTCCACATTAGAAACAGACTCTTACCTTAACAAAGAGTTTAAAACTCAAGTAATTGGTTGGGATCATGAGCAAGCAATGCAAAAGGAGTCAGACTATATTATCTTACTTTGGTGACAAAGAAGATCAAAACATACAAGCAGAAGAAGACAACAAAGCAAAGCTCCTACATCCAAAACTTCCAAGAAAAATATGAATCAGTCCCAGGCCTTGGAAGAGCTCAAAAGGGATTTTGAGAAGCAAGTAAGAGAAGCAGAGGAAAAACTGAGAGTGATGCAAGAAAATTATGAAAAACAACTCAACAGCTTGCTAAGGGAGACCCCAAAAAATATTGAAGAAAATAAAGCCTTAAAAAATAGCCTAACCCAAATAGCAAAAGAGGTCCAAAAAGCCAATGAGAAGAAGAATGCCCTAAAAAGCAAAATTGGCCAAATGGAAAAGGAAGTCCAAAAGATTACTTAAGAAAATATTTCTTTAAAAATTAGAATAGAGCAATTGGAAGCTAGTGACTTTATGAGAAATCAAGACACTGTAAAATAAATCCAAAAGAATGAAAAATTAGAAAACAATGTGAAATATCTCATTGGAAAAACAACTGACCTGGGAAATAGATCTAGGAGAGAGAATTTAAAAATTATTGGACTATCTGAAAGCCATGATCAAAAAAAGAGCCTAGACATCATCTTTCAAGAAATGATCAAGGAAAACTGCCCTGATATTTTAGAACCAGAGGGCAAAATAGAAATTGAAAGAATCCACCAATCTCCTCCTGAAAGAGATCCCCAAAAGAAAACTCCTAGGAATATTGTAGCCAAATTCCAGAGTTCCCAGGTCAAGGAGAAAATATTACAAGCAGCCAGAAAGAAACAATTTAAGTATTGAGGAAACACAATCAGGATAACACAAGATTTAGCAGGTTCTGCATTAAGGGACCGCAGGGCATGGAATATAATATTCCGGAGAGCAAAGGAAATAGAATTACAACCAAGAATCACCTACCCAGCAAAACTGAGTATAATCCTGCAGGGGAAAAAATGGTCATTCAGTGAAATAGAGGACTTTCAAGCATTCTTGATGAAAAGACCAGAGCTGAATAGAAAATTTGACTTTCAAATACAAGACTGAAGTGAAACATGAAGAGGTAAACAGGAAAGAGAAATCATAATAGACTTATTAAGGTTGAACTGTTTACATTCCTCCATGGAAAGATAATATTTGTAACTCATGAGACCTTTGTCAGTATTAGGATAGTTGGAGGGAAAAAAATTATATGTATGTATGTATAGATAGATAGATAGATAGATAGATAGATAGATAGAGGGCACAGGATGAATTGAAGATGAAGGGCTCATATCTGGAGAATAAAATTAAGGGGTGAGAGAGGATTACACTAGGGGAAAGAGAAAGGAAAAGGTAGAATGGGGTAAATTATCCCACAAAAAAGCAGAAAAGCCTCTTACAGTGGTGGGGAAATGAGGGAAGGTGAGAGGGAATGAGTGAATCTTATTCTCATAAGATTTGACTTAAGGAGGGCACATACACACTCAATTGGGTGTGGAAATCTGTCTTACCCTACAGGAAAATGGGGGAGGGAAGGTGACAAGAGAGTAGGGGAATGATAGAGAGGAGGGCAGATTGGGAAAGGGGCTAATCAGAAGCAAATACTTCTGAGGAGGGACAGGGTCAAAAGAAAGAATACAATAAATGAGGGGGACAGGATAGAATTAAGGGAAATAGAGTTAGTTTTTCACAGCATGTCTACTATGGAAGTGTTTTGCATAACTGCACATGTATAGCCTTTATTGAGTTGCTTGCCTTTTCAATGAGGATGGGTGGGGAGGGAGGAAGGGAGAAAATTTGGAACCCAAAGTTTTGAAAACACAGGTTTAAAAAATGTATAATACAAATTTTGATTGAGAAGTGAACTCAACATACAAACCCCACTTTTTATTCATTTTATAACCTACATTGTATTCTCTCCCTCTCTTACTTTCCTAAAGATGATGACTGATGCACTGACTGCATAAAACAATTACTCCTTGTTAAAAGATATTTTCCCCTTCAGTCTTAGAGTAGAAACATGAAAGTATTCTTATATTCACATGCTACCTAATGCAGCCTTGCTCCATGTTACCCTAAGGATAGGGAATAAGTGGGGTATGGGAAGAGGAAATTACACAGAAAGATACCCTTCCATCCATGGTATGCTGGAGCCAGTTCAAACTGGATTACAGGAGCCTATGGTGAAATTTTCAGTGTGAGCATTTACACTTCAAAAACTGGCGAACTCTACAAATCAAAACTTGATTGTTTTGTTAATTGTCTAGACTACAGAAAGTGATTGTAATGCATATTAAACATAAAAGTGCATTATACTTTCTAGAGATCCAGTTGTTAAACATTTACCAGAACACCCACGCTTTCACCTTATACGTACTCTTTCTTTCCAAATTTGATGCCGAAACCTCTAAGTAAAGAGGTTTTGCATCCATGATACCTTGTAAACTAACACAAGTAGCTACACCACTAGAATGTAAGCTCCTTGTGAAGAGACAGGAAGTGATTTTTTTTTTACTTTGCCCCATGACATAGCACATGGAATGCACTTAATAAAAATCCATTTGTATCAAACTTAATTAGACTGAATTGTCCAATCTGATAGTTTCAACTAATTCCTTCCTGAGTTGTATTTAGACAGCTTATTCATATGAGCATTCCATTTGAAATTTACTAATCTATTCACAGTAGACACTCCTTGAGAATGTTATGTTACTTATAATAAGTGTTATGTAACTAGCTAAATTACCCAGAGTTTTATAGGAAATGCTTGCTAGGACTTGCTTCACATGCAGACATACAATATAAATAATGGCACAATATAATAATGTTACAATGTCTCCAAATTAGCCCTCCATTACTTTGTCATCAATGTTCAATATCAAAGACAATTTTCATCTACCTTAACAATTGAGCACCTCTTAAACAATGCACTGACCTACTTTTTTGTTTCATACTTGGTGAGATATTTAACTTTCTTACTCAACACTAGAGTCACAAATGACAATTTTAGCACCCAGGGAAGGCTTCATAAAATAGGTCTTCAGCAAGAAGTATGAAAAGTCACTCTCAATCAATGTTGGATTCAGCTGAAGGGAGGATACCCCAAGACATAAGGCCTTATAAGTAAAAAAGAACCCAGAATACTGTTCTATGTATTCTGGGAGAAAGAGATACAACAGCCCCTAGGACACTGACTTCCATGGTTAGAAATAGGAAGAAAATACTAGGATATTGATGCCACCTGTGATAGAGGAAGTAGGGCTGGGCAAGCCCCAGAAAGGAATTCACCTGTAATAGTCCTGCCTCAGGTGGAGTGAAGGAAGCTTCTGTTCTAACTAATTATATTTGCTAAATAGGCATTCCACATTGTTGAAACAGTGGAATATGTAGTTAGGACCACATAGATTTCAGTACCTGGACTAAACTGGGCCATAGGCAGAGTTCTGCCCTAATATGATCTCTTTCTCTTTGCCTCATATTTACAGGAAAAAAAAATGAAGTGATTCACTATATTCTTATGGTTCACTATATATTCACTATATTCTTATATTCAGAAAATTGGAACACTAATGCATTGTTGGTAGAGTTTTGAACTGATCCAACCATTTTGGAGAGCAATTTGGAACTATGCCTAAAGGGCTATAAAAATGTGCATACCCTTTGACCCAGCAATAGCACTTCTAGGGCTGTATCCCAAAGAGATCATAAAAATGGGAAAAACGACCTACTTATATAAAAACATTTGTAGCAGCTCTTTTTGTGGTGGCAATGAATTGAAATTGAGGGGATGCCCATCAATTGGGGAATGACTGAACAAGTTGTGGTATATGAATATAATGGAACACTATTATGCTATAAGAAACAATGAGCAGGCAGACTTTAGAAAAACCCAGAAAGACTCTTATGCTGAGTGAAGTGAACAGAACCAGGAGAATGTTGTACACAGCAACAGCCACGTTGTGCGATGACTAACTTTGGTAGACTTAGCCCTTCTCAGCAATGCAAAGATCTAAGAATCTCCAAAAGTCTCATGAAGGAAAATGCTATCCACATTCAGGGAAAGAACTGTAGAGTTTGAATACAGATCAAAGCATACTATTTGCTCTTTTATTTTTCTTCCATTTTGTTTTGTTTCCTCTTTCTTGTGGTTCCTCCTATTGCTTCTAATTCTTCCTTACAATGTGACTAATGTGAAAATATGTTTAATAGGAATGTATGTTTAGAGCCTATATCAGATTGCACACCATGGGGGGGGGAGTGGGAACAGAGAAGGAGAAAAATTTAAAACTCAAAAGCATATGGAAGTGATTGTTGAAAACTATAAATAAATTAATAAAAAATAAAGTAAAAATGAAAAAAAATACATGCCATGGTTCTGTCTTAATGTTTTATGTGCATCTGATTTAGAGACAGGGACAAAGATGAAAATGTAGAAATAAAAGCCTAACTTAAAACTATTCATTTCTAAAGATGAGGTTCAAACTACTGCTTCTATGAAACTAATTCTTAATTTGAAGATGACTGCATTTCCCTGATATTATAGACACAAACCTAAGAAGATGTGTTTATTAAAAGCTATGGTCAGGCATGTATTATGTATTACAATGGCTATTCAATATATTGTATCTTATAATGCTAGTGAGTTAGAGAAATAAATTTTGCAAACTGTCCATTTTTGTAAAGCACAATGGCCACCCTGCTGTGACATGAGCCTTTATTATCTCCTGTGTTCAGTGGATTTAATTCTATTCATGCCTTACTCTCATTAATCATTTCTCTCCTACTATTCTCATTATTCAGAAACATCCAGCATCTTTTCATTCAATAAAAGAGGAATAATAATAATTAATAATATCAGCTGCTTCCTATTCTACTTTAATATATTAATCACTTTTCCTAAGGGTTCAACATTTTTGATACAATCTTTCTCTTCAATGAGTACATTTTGTATTTTTGATACAATCTTTCTCCTACCACTCCCACTTCTAAAAATCAAGTCCGAATCATGGCAACATTTTATACTCCCTTATTTTGTCGCAACTTCCTTATGCAAATCACCTTTCTAAGAGGCAAGAAAAAATTTAAAACATGAATATGATATGCTAAAATATGTTTGTTTTCATTCTACTTCACTCTTACTACTCAATAGACATCTGTAATTCTATAAGCATCTACACTTCCATCATCCCTTTTTTAATTTTTAGTACAACCAATTGTACGGAATGAACAGGAATTCACTTTTTAAAGTAATCTTTTAAAATACAGTCTATGGTTTGCTTTTATATATCCAAAGTACTAATGGCAAATTCTAGCTATTGTTAGTAGGCAAGTATCACAGCCACAGAAAAGCAAAACTGCAGATCCCAGAGTCCTACAAACATCATGCAACAGGAGGTATTACATGCCCATGGGCTCACAGAGGGAGATTCTAATATGCATGAAATATTACACCTCTTTTTTAAAATTTTTATAATACTAAGGAACCTAGTAAGATACTTGGGATGAGTGATCCAGTTAACAGATAATGTGTATATCCCCCAAATATATTTAATCTGACATATATGATTTTTCAAAGCACATTCCATTGCCAAGAGTTGTACCAAAGTGTGTACTAAATGCCATAGGTTTACTTTCAGTTTAGAATTCTATTGGTGTCACCTCATTAGGTTCTCTATCATAATATCTTGAGTTACAATAGTGTCAATACAGAATTGATTACAAAAGGTCACTAAATAGCAATCAAGATTAACAGATAAGATTCCATTCCAGATAATAAGATAAATTAGAAGCAGTGGCTGCCATTATTCAATATCCCTTTTTTGTCCTCAATTTTCATTCAGCAAGGAAATATACTACTAATTGGTAAAGTAGGTGGGAAATCACCAATACAACCAAAAAATGGCACAGAACATGTCTACACTCTGAACTTCCAATATTTCTTATAATGAGCAGATGTAGAATCCTTAAAGTGTTCTACATATCAATTAATCAAGTCTTTATGGAGCATCTACTCTCTTTGCAATGCTATGTTATGTACTGTATACCTGAATTGGTAATCTTCCCCCCTACCCATGTTTCAGGATACAGAAATCACCATATACATTAAAAAAAATAACCAATGGAAAAAGCTTCCATTCTTTCCCAGACATGATCAAAGAGACTCAGGTCATCCACCAGAGAAGCATCACAGGTACCAGCTATGCATCCAAAAAAGAGAGAAGTTCTCTAGAGGTAGTGTCTTTGCAAGCAAGCAAAGAAATGTTTAAGGAATGGAATGAAAGCTAATTAGGGAAGACTCTTATGAAGTTAGAATAGGGTGAAATTCCTGCCTTTGTAAAATTGTACCAAATAAAATATGCAAGTTGCCTGGCAAAACCTGTCATTTGGACAGAACTTATCCAGATTTATTTACCTCTAAATGCATATGAAAAGGTTTTGTATTAAGTATAACAGAAGCTTATGTATTAGTGAAGTGTTAAAAAAAAAAAAAAAAAGGATAGTTGGAAGGAGTAGGACACCCAAGAAAGATAGAATTGACACAATGAGAAGGAAAGACAAGGTGAAAGAGAATCCAAAAATAATCACTGAATTTGATTTTTATGTTGCCTAATATCCCCAAATGAATAGGTTGCTGTGATGCTAGAGGGCATGCAAATATACACTCATATATACACAAACACAAGAAGCTGGGCAAGGACATAATTCACATAAAAAGATTTTTGACAATCTAGGAGGCACACATGAAAACTGTATTTATGGAGAGATGAAGTGGTCCCAGTCTTTTATCACCTATATAATTCCTGCAAGGTAGAATCTTAGGGCAAACCTCAGTGAGTCCTCAAAAAGAAAACACTTATCTAAACGATTCAGAGAACGGCATATTCGCACTGGGGACACTTCATCCAGCCCTAGTGCTAGTAAGCCCATCGCACCTTTTCCTTCTAACGCTGCTTGCATGATTTCCACTACCTATTTAGGGGTCAGTGTTCATTGAACCCCTAGTGCTGCTGTACATTTTTCCTTCCCCATCCTAGTTCCCATTAGGGCTGTCACTAAAGCCTGGAGAAGTGGAATCTGTGCATGGAAACACTTCAGAAATGTTGGGGAAGGGGGTATGGGAAGCTATCATAGCAGATTTGACTTTCCAAACGGGAAGCTTCAGTCCATGCCTGTTTCACAGAAAAGCAGTGCATTTAGGCTGGGTTAAGGGTAGAAACACATCCACTATCCTTGCTACCCAACACACTAGCAACTAAGAAAAATAAAATAAAATAAATCCACCAACAATCTTACCTTCCCCTAAAATAAAAACATCTCTGCACCTGCCCACCCCCAGCAGAAGGGCTCCGGAACCTCCACCTTCCTTTACCCTCTTCTCAGTGGTAACAGAGATCAGCACTTGGGGGGAAAAAGAAAAAAAAAAGCAACAACAATATGATTTTGTCCCCTGTCCTTTTACTACACTCTCTCCTTCCCTCCTTCCACCCCCACCACACATACCCGAGCACACTCAGGCACACACGCATACAGAGTTCGTGGGCTTTGACAGAGAAGAAAGCAGTAATATCCCAAGTTTCCTTTCTGGCATAACAGAGTAACTCAACACCGGGACCAAATACACTGGAGAAAGTTGGTAAAGCTGATAGTAGACATCCAACAGTAGAGGTGCAAAAAAAAAAAAAAAAAAAAAATGTAGGATTCCTGACTTCCCTTCAGTAAGATTGTATGGTTTTAAACCTCCCTTACACGACCCTTAGGAGTTGTAGCACCGCCAACCCTTTCCTTACTCCTCTCCTCCCCAAGTTCAATTAAGGGAGCAAAGGCGGCGAGCGGCTGCAGAAAGTTCAGGGCATCCCGGATTCTCTCGTTCGCCCTGCTGCACCTACACCTGCCGTCACCGCCAGTACTGGGTAAAGCGCGCTCCTCGGCCAGAGCCCTGTCACTAGTTCCACCTTCCACTTCTCTTTGACAGTCCAAGCCGTCCCCCTGACTCCCAATACAGCTCGGATGTTCTTTTTAGTACCATCGCTTTACTTGCAGCGGGACTTTACCTCGCGCCCACACCCCTGAGCTTGGGCCGAAGTGGGCTTGTCGAAACCTTTTCGCACCCACTGGTCTGTCACCACCATCCTCATTACCCGCGTGCCCTCCTCTCCCAAGGGAAGAAAAAAAAATCAAGCACAAGACCTACTCGCCTTTGCCAATGATCCTGTGAAGGGGAAGTGAAGTGAATAAATGTCATAGAAATATATAATAAATAGACCACAGTGGAGCAGAGGTGCCCGGGGAGCAGAACTCGGGGAGCTCACCTGGAAATCTCCGGCTGCCCTCCCTTTGCTCCGCGGATCACTCCCCCCAGCTCCCCCTAACGCCTCTTCACACTTCCCTGGGGGAAGAGCGAGCCAGCTCCGGCCTCTGCCCACCCCGGAGAGGCTTCTTCATATCGCAACCCCGGGATGGCAGTGGCTCCGAGAGTGGTTGAAGAGAGGGGAATGAGCCAGAGGATGGGAAAAGAAAAGGGGACGCTGTCACCTATGGATAAGCAGCAGCAGCAGCAGCCGCTATCGCCGCGCCGCTGCCGCTGCTTGGTCACTTCGTCCCCGCCCCCCTCCCCTTCCCTCTCCCTCAACCCTCCCACTCTACCCCCCCTCTCTTCTCCTCCTCCTCCTCCCTCCACTCCTCCTCTTCCTATGGCAGAAGCCTGGAGGCTTCTCGCTGGGCTGGTATCATTTACGTAACCAGTCCCCCCCATCCCTTATCCTCCCCACCCCCTTCCACCCCAACCCGAGGCTTGGGCTCTGCGCGCAGAACAAGCTCCAGCTGCACTAGGAGCAGCGACGGCAGCTCGAGAAATGTGCACAAGTCCCGCGATACTTGGCCATTGCATGGCCCCAGATTCCAGCCTTTGGGCTCGGTGCCTTCTCCCCAGAAACCGGGCACTGGAACCTTGGCTACCGGGAAGGCTGCTAGACCAGGGACGAGATAAGAATCCGGTACCCGCAAGCGGGAGGATACCATATTCACCACACCAATGAGTGGAATGCACTCTAGGCCGTGGGAGAGGGGTTACAGGGATGCGGTTGAGTCTTAAGAAAGATCTTTAACACTCTCCTCCCATGCATGCCCTTTGCCATCCAAAACGACTGCTTAACTGGAGAGTTTAGGTTTATTTTGGAAGAAGGGAACAAATGGAATAATCTCCCCACACAGCACTGTCCAAACGTTGTGAGCGGCTCCGAGTAATCCAACTGGCTGCTGATTCTCCCTTTCGGATTATGCTGGAAAACCGAGGAGCACTGGTGCACTTAATTTGCTACAGAGGGGTGTGGCAAAAGCAAAGCTTTAATTAATGGCGGGAGGAAATGAGATATCTGGGTCTACCTCCCAGGCAAGAATGTGTTTTCTCAGGCTCTTTTCCTCAGAACTAACACGACAAGGTACTGTATTATATCTTTAAAACAGGCACACATAAATTAGCACTCAGATGTGCAGTCTTTAATTCTTGAGCAAAATGTTAAGCTTTTGAAGCAGCGAAATGGAAAGAGTATAGGTCTGGACTGGAGCCTTGGCGTCTAAAGTCAGCTCCGTGAGGTACGCTGTATAGGTCACTTAACGTTTTTTTGCTTGTCTCCTCATCTGCCAAGTAGGACCAAGAATGTCTTCCCTAACCTCACCAGGTTATTATGAAAAGGAAATGAGAATATGCAAAAATTCTCTTAAAAAGTTGAAAGTGTTAACACCATATAAAAATATTAATAATTAATTTCTTTTGAGAATGTTCATGTCATAAAAGACATGGAGGACAAGTATTTGAGGATGTGCAATTTCAAAACCGACAGAAAAGCACAGCCAAGCAGTACTCTGGCACCGCACAGATTTTAAAAGAACAAGAGGAAGACCCTTAATGGATTGAGCAGACAGTGAATGGAGGATTAATACGAAAACAATGACAAAAATCTCAGAGAAGTGATGGGGGTGATTTGCATTGGTGAAGGGAGTGTCCCCACTAGTGAAATTATGGATCCACACAAGCATAAGAGTGGTAATGGGGAATGAGAACCTTAAAGTATGGTCAATAAAAAGGCATATCCTTTAGGAGATTCTTTTCTATTTCTACAAGTCAAGTAATCAATCTTTTCATTAACCATAAATATTTGAGTATCTACTTTTTTTTTCCATATGTGAGTACCTACCTGAGTCCTTTTCAGTATTCAAATTGGCCACTCATCTGTCTATTCTGCTCTTACTTTCTTCTTACTAGAAGGTATCAATTAGCATTCATTAAGCATCTGCTATGTGCCAGACATCCTAGGGCCTGGGATTATAAAAGACAAAAGTCCCTTCCTCCAAAGAGCTTACATTCTTTACATTCTGATATGGGAGACAGCATGAACATATCTAAGAAGGTATCAAACATATAAAAACAGATACAAGGAGTTTTGGGTGGTAAAGAAGGGAGAGAAAGCTCCAGTAAGTAGAAGAATGCAAAAAGATCTCATGCCAAAGCTAACTCTTTATTTGACTCTTGAAGAGAACCATGGATTAAGCACCTACCAATGCTATCCTCTGTGTGGAATTTTATAAAAGGCATTGTTTCCTTTACACTATAAGCACCACTTCCAGCTCTTGGATTTCTTGTCCTGGTATCCCTTCCCATGAACTCTGGCTTTCCTGTGAGGAAGTCATTTAAAATTTTATTTTACTTGCAGACATCCAGTAGACTCTTCTCCATTTATGTCAGTTAAGCAGTTTTTGCTAAGCACCTTAACTATTTTCACTCTTCTGGTTGTGTTGAAACAGGGTTAGCACAGGCAACAATTGAGTCACCTATTGGCAAACAGGTGCCTGGGTAAAAGAATTACATGCATTTCATATCTGATTTCAAATCTTATCTCAGACATAACTGGCTATGACACCCGCACAAATCAGCCTCTCTTATTCTGTTTCTTTGTCCACAAATTGGGAGACTAATAGCACCAACTTCCTAGGGTTGAAAGGGTTAAATGAGATAATATATGTGAAGTACTTCTCAACCTTTAAAGGGCTATATAAATGCTAACTATTTTAATGAATACATTTAATATCTATTAGGTCCCTACTACATTTGGACCATGCAGATAGGTGGCACAGAGGATACAATGACAGACCTGGAGTCAGTAAGACATCTTCCTGAGTTCAAATCTGGTCTCAGACACTTACTACCTTCATAGCCCTGGGCAAGTCACTTAAACCTGTTTGCCTCTGTTTCCTCTTTCTAGAATGAGCTGGAGAAGGAAATGGCAAAGCATTCCAGTATTTCAGCAAAGAAAACCCCAAATGTGGTCATAGAGAGTCAAATATGACTGAAAATGAATGAACCACAACAGCAAATGTACCATGCAGGAAAGTCTGAATCATTATCCCAGAAAACACATGTGTCATCTAACTGTATCTGGTACATGTCCTGAGATAAATCTGTCAACAACAACAAAAACCTGAAATCTACTGCTGAGGATGATTTGGAAAACAATCTCCTTTTGAGAGTCTTTTTCCTTCTCCAGAGAAGAGTGGGACCCAATATGTAATAGGCTCAAATAAGTAGAGAAAATTGTACTCTGCAGAAAACATTGGGCTGGTAGTCAGGAGACATGGGTTCTAGTCCCATCTCTCAAATTTATTTGCTTGACAACTTTGAAGAAGTCACTTACCCTAGTTTTATGTTTCAGTTTCACCTGTCAGATGAAGATAACAAATAATTCCTGGCCTACATTTGCTAGTGGTATTGCCATGACATCACTGAGATAATGTATGTGGAAGTGCACTGAAAATTCTAAAGTGCTATGCAACTCAAAGGGGTAATTAATTCCTCCATGGAGGACAAGAAAGTCATCTTCATAATCAAAATAATTAATAGCCATGTATTGAATGTCTACTGTGTTCAGGCATTGATCATGGCACATAGTTCATGGAAACTCATTCCTGCCCCTAAGGGGAGTTTTGTAGTCAAATTGGAAATATTGGACACATACATAAAGACAATTAGCAATATAGGGTACGTTATACTAAGTGCTAAATGAAAAGTACAGATTTCAAATGCTGCAGGAATAGAGAAGAGAGTACAATATGAAGCCATGCCTATATTTTACACTATTGTGAATAAGAAAAGTATGGTAGAATAAAGTCAACACAAGTAGCAGAAAGAGAACAGATTTGTTTTCAGATGACTTGTGTTCAAATCATGACTTTCCCACATCCTAGTTGTGTGACTTTAAGGAAATTGCTTTACATCTCTAGATATGTTTCCTTACCTCTAAAATTCAGAAGCTATTTGAAATGATCTGTCAGGGTCCTTCTAGTGCCATTTTTAAAAAGTAATTCTGTATGATATAATATGATTATCAAGCTATATGCACCTTACTAATCAGGTTTCTCCTGCCTAGAATAGCTTAGACCAGATCAAGAATAATTTGTCAAATGTATGTTGACATTCAGAGGTCCAAAATAGTATCTCTTCACTTTGAAGTAATGACATTCATTGGCTACCCCTACTTCCTGAGTGAACCAGAATGATAGCCAGAAGGAGTTATATAGTACTGTAAATCTCATTCATTTCATTTGGAATTCATTTTCAAGCAATGCTTAAAATATCTCCCTCTTGTGATGAAGGGTCTTCCAATGTGTTTCATAAAGATATTTGAAGCTTTACTTACAACTCCTACACACAAAATGTCACAACTTCATAGTCCTTTGTGAAACTGACAGGCTTAGTCAAGAGACAGCTACTGCTCCAGAGCTCATCAAAAGACTAGGGAGGCAAGTGACTGCCCTATAGGCCTAGGATGTGTTTCAAAAAGAAGCAGGGAATAAAAAAGGAATAAAGCAGCTTTAGAAGTCCATTCAAAGGTTTACAAAACAATTTGTCCCCAGAATTCAGATCAGATTTTCTACCTCAGGCCCATTCCAGTGTAAAACCAAACTTCCCATTTTTCTTCAGCTTTGTGTAAACACAAAGCAAACTATTTAGGTCATTAACTCTTTGCATGAAACAGAAATTACTGGCTGCTCTTTTTGTGTGTAATGACCAGGAAAATCCAAATCAGGTGAAAGTATAAATTATTCAGTGTCAGCCAGAGAATAGGAGGGAGGACATCACTGAGAAGAGTTTCAGAAGTGTTGATTCTGAACTGGGTACTATTTTAAAATGTTATTAATGGATTAGATAATGAGTAAGGTTATTTTCTTATTAAATCTGTTTGTAGTATCAAACTGAACAGAATCTTGATGATCCTGAACAATATTGGATTTGGAAGAGCAGACACATATAAATGAAGAAAAAAACTTGGCATTCCAGAGGTAGGGCTAGGAGCAATAGGGAGAGTTGCAAAAAGACAAAATTCAGCTTGATATGAGAGAAATCTTTCTAATAAACAGGTCTATTAAAAATGGAGTAGAATATCTCCAAAAGTAGCAGTTTTCCCCTCACTTGAGGGTGTGGTGCTTCTCACAACATTTGGATAGCCTCCAAATTTGAGGGGCACTGAGTGCTAGTTTGCTGGTTTTTTAAGACTGAAGTCAGGGGTTCTTAACTTGTATCCACAGACTCCCTCAGGGGTTCTGTAGATAGATTTCAAGAAGTCTGTGAACTTGAATGGAAACACTACATCTTTACTTTAATTGGTTTCCTTTGTACTTATATATATTTTACTTTATGAATTTGAAAATTTTATTGTGAGAAGTGGTTCATATACTTCACTAGATGGCCAAAGAGGTTGATGACCCACACAGAAACGTAAAGAACTTTTGTTGTAGGTACTGGTAAGCTAAGTCAATGGCTAAAAGTTTAACCAAGTGGACAAATCAGGTAGCAGCATCTTTTAGGGGGAAAATAGCTTAGTTTACATAGGAGATGTTCCTACTACATTTAGAGGGGAGAATAATTCACTTTGGGGAGCAAATTGTATAAACACAAGATGAGGACATCTTATTTCAGGTAAAACACAGTAAAATGGACCAAGAATAATAAGTAAATTGTTAGTAAACAATATAATGCTGTTTGAAAGGACTCTATTTTTTAAATGCTTTAGTAAGTATATCTAAGTGAATCTACCATGTTACTAGCATAAAGTAATTCTATTTCAAAAAGTGAAAGGAAACAGAAAACTTTGAAGAGTTCAAAAAGCTCTAGAATTTGAGATAGTTGTTGCAGTTTGTCCTTCATTCTCAAAAAGGACCATGACATCAGGAAGGTGATGCCATGACTTGCAAGTGAATTGGATTCAAGTGAAGGATGACTGCACAGAGTCAACAGCCTCACCTTATTCTATGGAGTCATCTGGATACAGGGGCAAGATACAGATCAGAATGACTAAAGATGGTCCTTGATATAATGGGAGACTATGGCCTTTTTTAAGTTAACCTCTTTCCCAAGTTTCAGTTTGACTAAGGATTTGCCCATTCAGTGATTAAGGCTAGGTAAGAAATGAAGGAAAGAATGGTCTCTTTTACCTAATCAAAAAATATCAATCTGGGAGGGGAAGATCCTCAGGGTTTCTGGCCAAAACAGAAACAATTGTTGTTGTTCACTCTGAGAAATCAGGACCCAAGCAATGACCCTATGGGCTTGGGCTAGCAGCTATTGTTGGCCAATCAATGAAAGTCAAAGTGATTTGGGTTTTAGGCATGGTCCTTAAGAAAGAATTCTAGCCATTAAACCCCAAGATATCTTGCAAGGTTTCAGGCAACAAAATTTATATTCCTTTGGGCAGAGAACCCACAGGTAAGGGTATAATTCCTCTCACCAATTTCTGCAACTGCTAATACCTCTAAATATGAAAACATAGTCCAACAATTCAGTTCTTTCAGGATGGCAGTGAGAATACTGAAGGTTCTCTTTAAGATCTATGTCTTCACTACAGAAGAAAAATTAGACTCAGTTGTCTCAAGATGTCTCTTCAGTTCTCTTGAAGGTGATAGTTAATTATGCAAGACTCTCATAAGCATTCAATGATATTAACTTTCAAATTCTTCTTAGGAAGAAGTTCTCTCCATTTTCCCTCAGTATCACAAACTCCCTCAAAGATAAAACTTAACTCTCTAAATCTCCCACAGATGCTTTCTCCATGGCAATTAACTTTCCAAGTCACATCACGAAAAACAAACAAAAAAATCTACTCAGCCTTCTCTATCAACCTATCTTCATATTTAGTGAAATGCTGGCCCATCACTATCCTGATTTCTGTCTTCTGGATTATCAGTAATTGTCTGATATATATACACACATATATATACACATATACATATATATACATATACTATATATATACATATATACATATATATATATATATATATATATATATATATACACACATAGATAAATATATATATATATATATATATATATATATAATCTGCTGCCCAGAATTGAAAACAGTAATCTAGATACAGTCTGACCTGGGCAAAGTAAAACAGGTCTGTGATTTCCCCAGTCCTGGACACTTCAAAACATCAATACTTTGATAGATTGGTTATCTTATTGGTGTGAGTGCTATCTCCTGTAGTACAGAGTGGATTGCTTCTGTTCAACTTTTGTATATGAATTATTCTAAATTTCCTCTAACTGGTCCAACCAATGTATTGAGTACTTACTTCTATATCTCCTGATAGTTTATATGGAAGAAGAAATATTCATGGACAGATGCCATTTTTCTACAGTTCTTAGGTGTGGATGAGCCTAACTCATTGATTTGAAAAAAGAAAGAAAGAAAACCAAGTGGGTTCCTATCTATTTCACAAAGACTAGACAAACTGTGGTTTTGAATGAAATGCATTATTATTGTGCTCTAAGGAATGGTAAATGAGAACTCTGAGAAACATAGAAGAAATATATTAATTGATGCAGAAGGAAGTAATTAAAACTAGGAGAACAAAAACTGACTGTCATCATATAAACTAAAACAACGCTACAAGGAAGTTAAACTCAAATTAATTTTAATGCTTAATCTCAGTCTAGTAGAATCAATGATGAAATATACCTTCCTCTCTTCAACAGAATCTAACCAATTGCACTATCCTCTAGCCCCTAGGGGGTGGGGGTGACCTGTGGTCTTGAGGCCATGTGTAGCCTTCTAGGTCCTTAGGTGTGGCCTTTTCACTGAGTCCAAGTTTTACAGAATAAATCCTTTTATTAAGGTGATTTGTTCTGTGAAGTTTGGATTCAGTCAAACGGCCGCCCTGAGGACCTGGAGTATCATATGTGGCCTCGAAGCCACAGGTTCCCCACTTAGAGAACAATCAAATACCTTGTCAAATACCCTGCCAAAATGTAGCCAAACTACATTTTCAGCATTCATCTGATATAACAGTCTTGTAAACCTGTTTTTGTTTTTTTAAACAAAGGAAATAAGACATGGCATATTCTTAATGCAGTCATGCTGACTTAGGAGGATTAGTTATCTTTTTTAAACTCTTTTTAATAGTAACTATGTTTCTTCCAAGATTTGAAGTCAGACTCAATGGCCTATAATATACAAATTACAATTTCTTTCCTTTTTATTAAGGGACTTGTTCTTTTTCCATCCTGTAGTAAGTATCTATCTCTCTCCACAATATTTTCAGAATTTCTAACACTATCTCAGCATTCACATCTACCAATTTTTTTTCAATTACAGACTATCTATTCCTTTTGGTTTTATGAAGATGTCATCAAGACAACTGGAAACTACCTTTCTGTCTAACCACTCACCTTGGCTATCAACCAATAAGCAATCAACTAATAACCATTAATTTTTTTTGTTCTGAAGGTTCCAGTCTAAAGATCATTCTCTTTAGTGGAGAAAATAGAAACAAAAAGAAAAATGGAGTAATTCTGCTTCCTTCTTTCCTTCTTCTTCTCCTTCTTCTTCTCCTCCTCTTCCTCCTTCTGCCTCTATCACTATGTCTTTTTAAACAACTCTGTCCCTTTCTTTTCATCAAAATTATTTTTGACATTTTCAGAATTTGATTCATTATACAATTTTATCCCTCCTCAGCTGATATCTCCTGTTAAATTATAGTCCTTTGAATTTCACCAATATTTTCACTAAATCCTTCAAAATCTGTCTTAAAAAAACCAAACAAAAACAAAAAACAAACAAAAAACAGGAGCACATGTCAGATTATACCCAACATTTTTTCCCTCCTCTTTCACAAATTGTAACATGAAACGGTAACTTCCTAACAAAATTCATGTGCCTTCTATTCCAGAACCTAGTTCCTCCTTTTAGTGAGAATTTGATCTAGAACAAAAGTTCTCATTTATTTCTTAGCTTTTTGAAGAAAGATATTATGATTAAAGAGGACCAAGATATTCTTAGCTGATTTGTTTTGAACAGAGAGAGTTCCAGCATATGTCCAGCAAAAAGAAATCCCTACTCATGCCTCCATCCTAGAATTATAGTCTGCTTCCTGAAATCCTCATTATCCCATCCCCCTTTTTCATCCAAGTGCTCTGTAGTATACGTATAAGGACAATATCACTTCTGTTTTTTTCTCCATTAACCTTCATTTAAATGTCCTCCATCATAACTCCCTCTTGTGGTACTTAGAATTTCTTCCCATGATTATATTTTAATATATAATTTTATGGCCTCATCCATACCCTGTTTTACTTATCCTTTCAAGAAGTCTGTGAACTTGAATGGAAACACTACATCTTTATTTTAATTGGTTTCCTTTGTACTTATATATATTTTATTTTATGTATTTGAAAATTTTATTGTGAGAAGTGGTTCATATACTTCACTAGATGGCCAAAGAGGTTGATGACCCACACAGAAATGTAAAGAACTCTTGTTGTAGGTACTGGTAAGCTAAGCCAATGGCTAAAGGTTTAACCAAGTGGACAAATCAGGCAGCAGCATCTTTTAGGGGGAAAATAGCTTAGTCTACATAGGAGATGTTCCTACTACATTTAGAGGGGAGAATAATTCACTTTGGGGAGCAAATTGTATAAACACAAGATGATGGCATCTTATTTCAGGTGAAACACAGTAAAATGGACCAAGAATAATGAGTAAATTGTTAGTAAACAATATAATGTTGTTTGAAAGGACTCTGTTTTTTAAATCCTTTAGTAATATCTAAGTGAATCTACCATGTTTATTGGTTATTTATGCATTTGAAAATTTTATTGTGAGAAGTGGTTCATATACTTCACTAGATGGCCAAAGAGAATAAGATATAACCTGCAAGAGTTGAATTCCAATCATGAGATTTATCTCACATAAAATACATAAGGTCAAATTTACCTCTCTTTATATTAGGATCTTTGGAATCTTGCTTGTTACTGCTACTTTGTGTTTCCATGCATAAACATCTGAGGCCATGTGGTTTATTTCCACAAATTTTATTAGGTTGAATCTATTGTGAAAATATCTGAACATTTCCATGGTTATTCTTGCTATGCTGTAGCTATTATATCTAGTTTGGATAATACACGTAGACAGTTTTCTCCTTCCCTCTTTCTCTCAAAAGGAATTTGACCCTTCTTCTGAGCCAAGGGTCTGGGTCCATGAATCAGGAAGCATTATAAGCAAAAGAAAATAAATAAGAAATAAATGAATAAATAAATATATAGATTATTACATAAAATATATGCATACATATATATGCACATATGTCTGTATATCCACATGCTTAAGTGAATATATAAATTAGGTGATAAGGATACTGTTGTCAAACATAGGACAAGAATGCATAATGAAGATCAGAATCAATAACAATTATAGTTGGCAGACAGGCTGCTTGTGCGCCTCTCATAGGTCCTTAACAATGAAGAATATCTAGGTGGGCCCTGGATAAGGAGAGGATCTTTCAGTAGCCAGTGTAAGTATTGTATCTAAACATTTACCCTACTCCCTGTTATTGCTTTTAAATCCACATGGTGGATGCTACTACATTTGACTGGAGGAGGCTTGGTTTTCCGTGGCTAGGTAAGGCAGTGTGCTGCAGTCAACAACCACTACATTTGGAGTCAGAGAATCTGGGTTTGATTCCCAGTCTAGCTGCTTTTGTGACCTTTGCAAGTCACTTAACTTTTCTAGTCTTTCATTTCCTTACCTATAAAATGAGCCTAAATAGCCTGCAAAATCCCTTTTAGTTTTAAATCTAATATCTAATATCAAGCAATAAACAACAAAGAGTCATCATCGTCTATATTTCTTCTCACCTGGATTGGATTGTAAATAATCAATCTGGATAATAATGTCACTGTATCCATCTCTTAGCTACAGGAATTTTCTCTGGCTGCTCCCCATGTCTGGAATGCTTTCTATCCTTAAATCTGCTACTGATTTTCTTGGCTTCTTCTGATTCTTGTCTAAAATCCCATCTTCTACAGGAAGCCTTTCCTCTCTTCATTCTAGTGCCTTCCCCCCATTAATAATTTTCCATTTATCCTGCATATAGCTTCTTTGTTTATGTTTCTTTGCATGTTGTCTCCCCAATCAGATTGTTAATTCCTTGAAGTCAGATACTGTCTTTTTGCATCCCCAGTGGTTAGCACAGTGCTTGGTATGTAGCAAATGTTTAGTATATGTTTATTGACTGATTGATGGCAGAAAATTCTAGGGGCTTTCTTTGGCTATTTCTTCACTAGAGAATAAAAATAAATTGTGAATTTGACCAGTTACTACATATCATGCATGGCTACTTCTAGATACATTTTATGACTTACCATTTACCAAAGGATGAAAAGGAAAATGGTGAATAAAAGTGACTGAAAATAACACTTCCCTATTAACCCTTGGCCATAAATGTGAGCTGCCTTTGGCCTGATTTTCAGTATTGATAAAAAGGCTTAGTTTCACTGTCTTTGGGCACACATTAAAGAGATTAAAACAAATGTTCATGGAATAATTCAGTCCCAGAGATGGAAAGGACCTTAGAGAACATCTATTCCAACTCCTAACTGAAGTGTGAACTCAAATTTACCAAAAATTGAATCAGCATTTCAGAACTTGAGTAGAAACAAACTACAGAATAACAAACTACAGAATAACAAAGAAAACACAAAGAAAGAATAACACAAAGAAAACAAGAGTGAAAATAACTCACCAAATGAATTTACCAATCCATAAAACTTTTTTTTTTATTTATAATTGTTCTTCTTCCAGAATCTCAGAGGTTCACACATGGGATTTTTTCTTGCCTTCTACAAGTTGTATCCATGTTAAGAGCTGCTGTTCCAGTCCATAGTGTATACAGTGAGGGTTTAAGGTGAATTCAACAACAATTCATCTTCCCAGCTGCTCTTTGTATAAAGAAAACTAAAAAAAGTAATCAAAGCTATTAGCAATGTTTTAGCATATCTAAACAGTGAATAACTATATTATTCAGCCTCTTCTCTCCTTATATTTCAACAACTCCAGTCACAAAAAATATTTTCATTGAAGCTGAATATGAAGACCATATACTTAAATATTCATATCTTTGGAGCTAACCGTTCCTTGGCACCTCAAAACCATACACTGGTCGCATCCAGACATCCCAAATATATATATTCTTTTGTGTAAAGAGTCAAGAAAGAAAGGAGGAAAAGTCACTATATTTTCCCCAAATGCAATCTCATCCTGTTAGGGCTTTTGATCTCATCACAGGTGAGTTAAACCTAGGAACAAAGAAGAAAATGTCTGCTACTTATTCAATTCTTATTGTGCTATAAATTCTCATTTAGATAGTATTTTCATTTCCAAAGCAATTTATTTACTTCATTCATTTGATCCTTACAGCAATTCTAAGAGGCAGATGCATTATTATCTCAATTTTATTGATGAGAAAACTGAAGCTCAGAGAGATTGTGCAATTTGCCCAGTCATACAGCTAAGTAACTATTTTAGGAAGGATCTGAACCTATGTCTTCCAGACTACATGTCCAAAGTCTTTTTAACTACTAAGTGCTGTGTGTTCTGTATTTAGGGGAAGGTATTACAACCACTTTCAAATGGAGACCTCTGCTAAGTCGACTATCCCAATATGCCTTCTTCCTTTTTCCATCCTGTTCCCAATGTTCCCAGTTCTACACAGAGAACTTATAATTGGCACCCAACTAACATTGGCCCAAACATCTAATTAACTTAAGAAAGCTTATTATTAATTTTTTTACTTGTAATAACCTGCCCTAGATCTCTCAGAATAGTAAGAATGCAAGAAGGAACAAGGATTTAAAAAATGATCTATTCTTTAACATCTTGGTCCCCTTTGATAGGAAGTCTAGCTCCCTACCAATTCAAAACTATGCTTTACAAAGCATTAGAAAAGATGAGTTCAGTTTTCTGATAATAGTCTGCCTTTGAACGTGGTGAATTCCCAGAATTTCACAAAAAAGTGTAAAATCTCTGAATAAATCTGCATAATAACATAAAATTGCAGCTTTATTATTCACCCATAGATTATTCAGGACTGTTACTTCCCTTTCTTTCTCCTGTTCTTCTTCCTCTCATTTCGCCTACTTTTGCACATTTTTTCATAGTTATTAGCACCATCACCAAAGGAAAAGAAGGGAATCAATACTAGATATATCTTCTAAGTCTCGTGAATGTCATGTGATTATCTTTGTACAGTTTCTTGAGGGGATCAGAATAGGCATACTAATGATAAAGTATCGTGTACTAGATAGAGTTAACCTCAAAGACAGGAAAACCAAAGCTCAAATTTTAATATCCTAATGTGGTCCTAGGCATATTCTTTAATTTTTCAGTGTCCCAGGACACTCTAAGAAAATAAGTTGCTAAATAGATGCCAATTTATCTTGGTTGAAAGAATTCCCTATACCAATGAAATCACAAGTCTTGACCTAAGTTGTGGCTGAGAAGTTAAAGTAAGTCCTTTGCACCCCATAGCACCACAATCATCTATACTAGCATAATGATATAATTAAATATTCTCCTGAATGAAATAACTTTGTTGTGTTTTTATTGATTTTTTTTACACCAGCAACCCATTAACCACCTGGACAAATTTGAGGGATTCTCTGTGGCACCAGCCTAGCTTTTACCCCAGGCCCACTTTTACCTGGGACTATGTCCCATCATATTCCCCAATGAATTTGCAGACATAAGTTCTTTGGTCATCAACTTGGCTATATAGGTTATCCATTAGGTAATGTCTTATTTATTCAAAAATAAAACTTTATCCATATGTTTCAGGTGATTTTCACAAAAAAAACATATATAGAAAGTTATTTGTGCTCTATGTTCTACTTTTCTCTCTTCCATTAACTTCTCAATCATTTAAATACCTAGCTTGTGTCCCCACTGATCCACCTAACTTACTTGTTCTTCAGTCAACAATGATCTATTTACTTCTAAACCCAATAGTATTTTCTTGGTGGTCATTCTTTTTTTTTTAACCTTTTTGTAGGATGTGGTAAGGGCAACTAGGTGGCACAGTGAATAGAGTGCAGGTCCTGGAAACAATAAGTCCTAAGTTCAAATTCAGCCTCAGAAATTTACTAGCTGTATGATTCTGGGCACCCTGTTTGCCTCAGTTTCCTCACCTGTAAAATGAGCTGGAGAAAGAAATGGCAAACAATTCCAGTATCTTTGTCAAGAAAACATCAAATGAGATCACAAACAGTCAGACATGACTGAAATGACTAAGCAATAATTTTTTTTTGTTTCATCAGCCAGACTCTCCTGCAGGACCTTCTTTCCTCTCTAGATTTTCATGACACTGATCTGTCATGTTTCTCCATCTGTCTGGGGAACCATTTATTCTTGATATCCTTCACAAATTTGTCATCTATGCCCTGTACCCTATGCATGAGTGTTCCCAGGACTCTATACTATAACTCTTCTTTTTTTTTTTTGATGATAATTTTTATTTATTTTTTTGTTTCAACATTTACTCCCACAAGATTTTGAGTTCCAAATTTTCACCCCATCTCATCCCTCCCTCCACCCCAAGATGGCATGCATTCTAAATATCCCTTCCCCTAGTCTGCTTTCCCTTCTATCTCTCCCCCCTTCTCTTTCAAATTTTCCTGTAGGGAAGGATGGATTTCTGTACCCCATTTCCTGTATTTCTTATTTCCCAGTTGCATGTGAAAACATTTTTTTAAACATGTGTTTTTAAAACTTTGGGTTCCAAATTTTCTCCCTTCCTCACTCCCCACCCACCCTCATTGATAAGGCAAGCAACTAAATATAGGTTATATATGTGCAGTTATGCAAAACACTTCCATAGTAGACATGCTGTGAAAAACTAACTCTACTTCCCTTAATCCCATCCCTCCTATCCATTTATTCTATTCTTTCTTTTGACCCTGTCCCTCCTCAGAAGTATTTGCTTCTGATTACTCCCTTTCCCAATCTGCCCTCCTCTCTATCATTCCCCTACTCTCTTGTCCCCTTCCCCCCCCCCCACTTTCCTGTAGGGTAAGATAGATTTCCACACCCAATTGAGTGTGTATGTTATTCCCTCCTTAAGTCAAATCCTATGAGAATAAGATTCACTCATTCCCTCTCACCTTCCCTCATTTCCCCTCCACTGTAAGAGCCTTTTCTGTTTTTTTCTTTTTGTGGGATAATTTACCCTGTTCTACCTCTCCCTTTCTCCTTCTCCTAGTATATTCCTCTCTCACCCATTAATTTTATTCTCCAGATATGACCCCTTCATTTTCAACTCACCCTGTGCCCTCTATCTATCTATCTATCTATCTATCTATCTATCTATCTATATCTATATATATGTATATATATAATTTTTCCCCTTCAACTACCTTAATACTGACAAAGGTCTCATGAGTTACAAATATCATCTTTCCATGCAGGAATGTAAACAGTTCAATCTTAATAAGTCTCTTATGATTTTCTCTTTCCTGTTTACCTCTTCATGTTCTACTCGAGTCTTGTATTTGAAAATCAAATTTTCTATTCAACTCTGGTCTTTTCATCAAGAATGCTTGAAAGTCCTCTATTTCATTGAACGACCAATTTTTCCCCTGAAGAATTATACTCAGTTTTGCTGGGTAGGTGATTCTTGGTTGTAATCCTATTTCCTTTGCTCTCTGGAATATTATATTCCATGCCCCATGGTCCCTTAATGTAGAAGCATCTAAATCTTGTGTTATCCTGATTGTGTTTCCACAGTACTTAAATTGTTTCTTTCTGGCTGCTTGTAATATTTTCTCCTTGACCTGGGAACTCTGGAATTTGGCTACAATATTCCTAGAAGTTTTCCTTTGAGGATCTCTTTTAGGAGGAGATTGGTGGATTCTTTCAATTTCTATTTTGCCCTCTGGTTCTAAAATATCAGGACAGTTTTCCTTGATAATTTCTTGAAAGGTGATGTCTAGGCTCTTTTTTTGATCATGGCTTTCAGGTGGTCCAATAATTTTTAAATTCTCTCTCCTGGATCTGTTTTCCAGGTCAGTTGTTTTTCCAATGAGATATTGCACCTTGTTTTCTAATTTTTCATTCTTTTGGATTTGTTTTACAGTGTCTTGATTTCTCCTAAAGTCACTAGCTTCCAATTGCTCTATTCTAATTTTCAAGGAAGTATTTTCTTCAGTAATCTTTTGGACTTACGTTTCCATTTGGCCAATTTTGCTTTTTAGGGCATTCTTCTCCTCATTGGCTTTTCGGACCTCTTTTGCCATTTGGGTTAGGTTATTTTTTAAGGTGTTATTTTCTTCAGCATTTTTTTGGGTCTCCTTTAGCAGGCTGTTGAGTTGTTTTTCATGATTTTCTTGCATCACTCTCATTTTTTCCTCTGCTTCTGTTACTTACTTCCCAAAATCCCTTTTGAGCTCTTCCAAGGCCTGGGACTGATTCATATTTTTCTTGGAGGCTTTGGATGTAGGAGCTTTGGCTTTGTTGTCTTCTTCTGCTTGTATGTTTTGATCTTCTTTGTCACCAAAGCAAGATAATATAGTCTGACTCTTTTTGAGCTGTTTGCTCATGATCCCAACCAATTACTTGAGTTTTAAACTCTTTGTTAAGGTAAAAGTGAAGAGTGCTTCCAATGTGAAGAGTGTACTGTCCCAAGCTTCGGGCATTTGTACAGCTGTTTTCAGAGGTACTTCTAGGGACCTGTAGATTTTTAGTTCTTCCAAGGTGGTATGATAAAGGGTGAGGTGTTTCCTCTCCACCACCACAACAAGGTCCTCTGTACCAGTGTTCCTCCTTGCCCCAGGACCGCCCCTCAGAACTGTGACCCAGATCCAAGCACCGGTAAAGCAAGAGATTCCTGCCTCAGCCCTGGCAAAGAGATCCCTGCAATCTCCCCTCTGATATGCCACTTGATTCCCCCTCAGTCTGTGGGCAGGAAGCTCAGGAAAAAGCCGTGGCCCTGGGCAGCACTTGAGACTTGTGGCTGAGACCTAACTCTTCTCTCATTGGAGTCACAGACTTTTCCCATTGACCTTCTAAGTTGTCTTTGGCATTCAGGGATTGAGAAGTCTGGAAACCAGCACAGCTGCCATGATTCAGTCCTCTGAGGCCTGCTCCAGGGTCCCTGCAGCCTGCGGGCCCACACTGAACTGAGCTCCTCTCCCTGCCCAGTGCAATATACCTTTCTGATCAGCCATCCAAGCTGTCTTTGGTTGGAAATTTGTTTCACTCTGTCTTTTTATGGGTTCTGATGCTTTAAAATTTGTTTAGAGACATTTTTTTAGTTATCTGAAGTCTTTGGGAAACAGCTCAAGATAGTCACTGCTTTCCCTCAGCCATCTTGGCTCCACCCCCCTCTAACTCTTCTTTCCCTATACTCTTTTATCAGGTCCCAACTATCATGTCTATCCAAAGACTATCAGGTCTAGATTATCCAGCTCTTAATTAAAATAAGATTGTAAGTTTTCCAAAGCACTTTAAATGTGTTAACTCATTTGGTTCTCAAAATAACTCTGTTAAGTAGGTACTATTTTTATTCTTATTTTACTGTATGTAAGTCCAGACAGAAAGGAGTTAAGTGATTAAGTGATGTGCCCAAGGTCACACATATAGGAAGTGACTAAAGCAGTATTGAAACTCAACTGTCCTGATGCTACTTATTACACTGTATCTACTCTGACACTTATCTATCTAAATAAAATTTTCTCATTTTATTCTCACAACAACCTTGGAAGATAGATATTATTATCCTTATTTAAAAGTGAAGAAACTGAGGCAGACAAAGCTTATGTGATTTGCCTAGGTGCACAGGTGGTAAGTTTCTGAGGTAGGATTTCAACCTATTTCTTCCTGACTCTAGGTCCATCATTCTTTCCACTGCATCACCTAGCTACCCCTACTCATATCATTTACCTACTAATGATCATTTTTTAGCTTGAGAAGCTTCAAGTATCACCCATTGTGGACTCATGGCCTAAAGAGGACTTCATAAAATAATAATCTCATCCATTAAATGTAAATTATATCCCAGATGAAAACTGGCCCTGTGGTTATCAAAGTACTCACACATATCCTTTACCCTCAATATTCGTTACTCATGATAATAAGCCCTGCAGTATAAAAAACATGGCAGTACCTTTGATAGTACTCAAACTTTGTCTTCGTGATATCACTCAGAACCAAATGAATAAAATGGCATAACTTCACCTTTTCTTTTATAATAACAAACTTATCTTAATTTCCAAATACTGATAATGACACTTACTACATTCTCCCCAGACTACCCTCACATACTAGAATAGTCCAAGACAGGGAAGTACAATGAATACCAGCAAATATTAAGTCTTACTGAAGCCAAAACAAAAGCCATGCCGTAAAATGAAATACTACCTCTGATTATCCCATAATGCTGATATACAGAGCCTAAGTTCCTGCATGGCTATATTAATTCTGTGTCTGAACTGAAAACAATCTCTCAATGTCATCTTCCTGATATTGAAGAGAAGATACATAAGAAATTTGCACAATTACAGTCCCTTCACTGTGATTATCAAAAGATAATAGTAGCCACAACTATTGATTTCTGATATAGTGATTCAGCTTATGATGAGACCAATTTAGATCAAGTTGGAACCCCACAGAGCATAAACCTTATTTGCAATAGAGTGGAGGTGGGTACAAAGTGTAAGATTAAATTATACATCTATCTATGTACATCATAAGGACAAGTGGACTATATAATGGGAAGTTATACATTCCACTGGTGACCAGGGACTAGTAAATCCGTTGATGATGCTTCACACCAGCTTCCATCCTGTGACTCCACACTGCTTTTTCATGTTGAAGATATAGGATCATAGTGTAACATAAGTGACAACACTCTGATACTCTATCCCAATCCCAACTCATCCTCAATTCTGTGCTTCTTTTATCCAAAAGGAAATATTTCATATGACCAATCCAATAGGAAAACCACATGAACCACCTATATCTACAAATGGTACATCTAAGACTATGTCAACCACCGTCTTAATAGTGACTAGAAGGTATTTAGAAGCATTTTTAAGGTTTGTAAAATGATTTCCAAATATTATCTCTTATTATCTTTACAATTACCCTGCAGGAAGTTGCTATACTTATCCCCATTTTACCAATGACAAATTGAGACGGATAGAGATTAGGTTACTTACCCGGAGTCACATAGCTAGTAAATATCTAAGACTGGATTTTAATTCAGGTCTTCATATGCCATAGCATTATTCCATTAGGTTTGTGTATCATAATTTGTTTAGCTATACCTCAATTGCTGTATTTATATATCTTAATTAAGTCTAAGAAAATATTCTATCATTGGGTTGCCATATTACACTTCATATATATTTAACTGGTGATCTATTAAAAATGCTAATTTTACATTGTAAGCAGTTATAAAAATATATGCTTTCCATTTTATATTTAGCTGATTTTTAACCTATATAATATTATTATTTATTATAAAATTCATCTTATAATATTTGGCCCTTTGTTCTGTCCTGTGAATATCTTTATTTGGCCATTAATTCCATTATTCAATATTTTATCTGTCTCCCAGATGTTTATGATTTTCAGGTATATAAGCTTTGACATTCTATAAGGATCATTCCCTTCTGCTTTCACATTCCTGACCTCCCTCTCCACTCATCCTCCAGAACTGCAATTATTAAAATTTGTTTACTAGCTAAATCCTTTCTCCTCACAGCATGGCATTAAAGTACCTCAGTATCTTCTGTACGGGGGGAGGCAAACAGAAAAGATGTTATGAACTGTTTATTATGTTATAGAATCACATAATCTCAGGGCAAGAAAGGACATTGGGGATTTTTTTCAGAGATTAATATTATTATTGTAAGACTGTCCTACAGAAGAAAGATGACTAAGAAATCAGAACATGTGGGTCTAAATCCTGTTTGCCCAAGTACCTTAACTTTCCTAAGAATCAGGTTTGGGTTTATTTTTTCATCTGCAAAATGAAAAAGTTGGAATAGAAGTTCCTTCCAGATCTAAATTCATAATCTCATCATACAGTACCATTCACTTTAATGTTAAGCATGATAAACTTGAGACACAATGAGATAAACATTCTTTAAATATCTGAGAACATAAAGCTAGGCAGGACTCTATGTTTTCCCCTTTCACACCTCTGAACTTACTTTAAGAAGTTACTATCAACTATTATTTAGAATTCTACAAGAATTATATTCTATGTTATTGTTTCAGCTTGTTTTAAAGGATGATAACAGAGTATTACCCTTTATTTGAACAATTTTAAGGTTTGAAGAATAAAACAATTTGCTATCCAAATAAAATTTATCATTGTTTTAGGAAAATATATGAAAATAATAGAAATACCTTCTACTGTTGGAGAAAAATGTCACAAATTGCAAGGAGTTTTATAGAACTTGTTAACCTAAAGGCTAGGTTCATCCATATCATAAGAATAATGGGAACTATAAGATGAAATAACAAGTTAGGTGTTACTAGAAGTAAACCTTCATAGTTATAAGCTTACCCCCCAAAATTATGTGAAAACTTCATTAATCTGGGCTCAGGTAATACAGTTTTTTTTCATAATGATATCATGGAATTTTAGAGCTAGAAGGTTTTGAGATTATGTAGTCCAACTCTCTTATTTTACCAATCATAAAACTGAGGCCAAAAGTTTAAGCAATGTTCCTGAAGTGAATTTTCTAGTCAATGGCAGAGTCAGGCCTAAAATCTAGGTCAATTTATTTCCAGTTGAAGATCTTTGGGCTCATTCATTTAATGTAGTGCTAGAATACTAATATTAAATGTAGAATACTTAGCCCAACTTTTTAATACTAGAAAATTTCAAATTATTACACAAATAAAGTCTAAATAATAATAACCACAGTAATACTGTATCAAATCAGGAACATAAAATAATCAACCATTTTAGGGGTTGGCAGGCATCACCACAGTGAAGGAAATAAAAACAAATGTTACTGGCCCTTAACTAGTTAACTAAAGTTAATATTTAGGAAAGCAAGAAGTAGTTATATTTGTTGTATTAGCACCATGGCCAGGGGCATTGCTGAAGTTGAGAAAGGGCTGAATCAGCACTACAGACAAAACCAAGCCTGCTGAGCAACCTTATTCTACCAGTTTAGATTCGTGTTATCACAAGAAGATGTAAATGTGTGGGCAGATCAAATGTATGCCATTGGGCAGATAATATATCTATTGAAGTATTACTTATGGGTTAATAAAGAAAGTATGAAGTGGGGACTTTACAGGAGGAAAAAGTATTAAAGGATGTCATGTTGTTTATTGTGCAGAATTTTGACAGTTTTATTTGTATGGTGAATGACTAATACTAAAATATTTCTGAGGTTTTGGAAATAGGTGGCTATATTATGGGATTTCCCAAGATCTACCATTAATCTGGGTATCTCTTTGTGCCTATCATTCCATATAGCAACCCTTAGTAATGTGTCCAGGAGACCCATTCATGTGTCTATTTCGTATACCTCTTGATATCTTATATGCAATTGTTTTGCTTGTTATTCCCTTTAGTTTGGTGCCACATTGCACTATTTTGTGAGAATAAGGACTTCGTGAGATTACCAAGGGTGCTGTTCTGACGCAGCAGCTATTTGAAACTTTGCCTCATTGATCTCAGGCATTCTTAAGAGTGAGTCATATATCTGAAATATAGGCAATCTCTAGATCTTTAATTCATAATAAGTTTGTTTTAGTTTTTATAAAAAGAGAAAGTTTTGGAGATAGATCTATATCTATATAGATATAGATGAGTATCATATTGTTTCATGTTTTAACAACAACTAAAATGCCGTGTGTGTGTGTGTGTGTGTGTGTGTGTGTGTGTATGTTTTGGTCAGAAAGTGTATGACTAGATAATACACCTAAATACATTTACCTAGAATAAATTAAATAGCTATGTGGTATTTTACCAAGAACAGAGGGTCAACTATGAAGGAAACCATCAAAACATGAGTTTTCTTATAGCCCCAAGAGCAAAGTGGTTTAAAACCCATAAAGTTGATTAAGTATATCCATGGTATGTATCATGGACTTTAGTTTGCTCATCTGCAAATGAGGGGGTTGGACTGTATGATCTGTAAGGTTCCTTCTAGGTCTGATGGGCTGTTTCTATGATTCTGTTGCCCAAAGAGTTTGTATTACACTGACATTTGTTTATATATTTCCTTTTCCATGTATGAAATGTACTGATTGCCCTGGGAGATAGTTACATATGAAACCAATTTTAAAACAATTAAGGAACCACATTCCAACTACATTAATTGACTTTAAAGGATTTAAACATATTTGCCTCCTAAGAGCATGTCAACCAATCTGGCTTCAGTCACCTGAATCAAAGAAATACTTGACTAAATAGAATTTGAATCAGATTTTCACATTTCCTGTGCCATTCTCCAGAGTTATAGGTATTTCTGGATATAACATCTTGGGAAAGCTGTGTGTTATGTACAAGGGATACCCACTAACCTAAAAGAAAAAAAGACTATTATACTTTATCTGTTTTTTTGAAGGCCCATGTTAGCTTCTATGATTCTCTAAAACAGATATTAAAAGCCTCCATAGTGACAAAGCTATGATAGTTCAGTTATCTAAGCACCTGACCACCTAATATTTGATTTTTTGGTAATAACATTAGTAAACATGTACAATATGCCTATATATATCAAATATATTTTATGTAAAATACAAGAATTATTCATGAAGTTTCTAGGGATGAGTAAACTATCAGATATGTACATTACATATTCATAAGTAAAAGCATGATTTTCAAAATATTTGATAATTAGGTACATTTCTTGTCCTATTATATTAGTAAATTGATACTATAATGTTGAAAGGATACTTTAGGTGTCTTCAAGTAAAAGTCTGTTAGGATGAGAAAATCTAAACTAAAACTCTCAAGAAGTCATTTTATTTTGTTATAGCATCAGCAGAAGGGATCAATCCATATCCTTTTATTTTAAATAATACATTAATACCTTAACTTAGATGCTAAGATCACAATGATGAATTGCTAAAATTGTACTTATACTACTTAGAATGACGTAATCTGAAACAGCTCTAAGTGGCCAAGCCATAGCAGGGAGGACAAGCATGCTGTTTATCCACCAAAGTCCAGGATCTACTATCTTGGTTTGTCTTATGTATCAATATAAAACTATGCTATATTATTACAAATAATATTTTCTTATCATATTGCATTATACTTTCCCAATATCTCCAACAGTTAAAGCAATTAAAGCATAAAATAGTTTATACTATGATAATATGATAGAATCTTAGAGAATTTATATTATATCACATATCATGTCATGTCATGTCATATCATATTATATCATATTACATTATGTTATGTTATGTTATGATATTTAACAATCATCTTGCTGGGTTATTTTTAATTCAAAATGGTGAAGTATTGCCCCCCAAAAATACAAAAGTATTTTTAAAGGTTATAAAAAGCAAGCTGAAAATGGAAGCTCCTTTTCTTTTTCGCATATTGTGAATTTTTGAGAAAGAAATCAAGCCCTAGTAAATGAATCCAAATCATAAAGAAGACAAACTGTGCAAAAAAAAAAAAAGACACGTAATAAAGGTTTCTTGCAATGGAAGAAAAAAGCGTCTCCACCAGGAGGCCAGTTGGGCTGTGCCTCACACAAGTACTGCCCTTCCCACTCCTCATGAATCCACCTTATTCACTCTCAGTCAAAGCTGTTAAAGGAAACATATTCAGACTGCTCATGTGAGAAACGATGTGATGTTTGTTTTACTAATCAAAGTCCTGTTGTTGTTTTTTTTTAAGTCTAGACTTACAATTTAATTGACAGGAGGAAATCTAGTGAGGAAATTTTTTCTCTTAATGCAGATCTGAAATATGTATTTTTTAAAATTGGCTGTGACATAGAGATGTTAAATGAGCTATCCAAGATCACACGGACAGGAAATGTCAGCGGTCGGACTCACTCTATTCTTTCTGAATGTGAGACCAAATCTCTGTATTCTATAATATATTTTCTCTCTTAAAGACTTTTAGGTTAAATTATTACCTTCTTAAGAGTTGAACTTTCTAATTACTTTTAAGACTTCCAAAGCATATATTATGCTTAGACATGGAAAAAATGACTCTGGGTTGACTAGAGAATGTTTTCATTATTAAAAGAATAAAAACCAGTGTTTGATACTAAACTTTCTCAGTAACACTTTTTCTACTTTAAATGTTTATATTTCTACATGTGGTTTGACATTCCTGATTCTCCAAAAACCGAAGATTGACTTACATGACAATTTATTCACTGGATATTAAAACAAAACATGAAGTTAACCACTCATGCCATTATTCTCAGTTTTGTAACATTTCCTTGAATTGCTGAATATATTTAAACACACAGAGAAAAACAATACCAGTTTATTGGCTGAAAAGAAAGATACTCCTGTTGTACCAAAGAGCTCATTCTAATTGATCAATTACCATGTTCATTGCTTTAGTCTAGTGTGTATATTACATATGTATGTATGCATATTATATATCATACATGCATTATACATGTGTATATGCATATATAGAGTATCTCTATATATTCATGCACACAGAAGTTTCAGGGATGCCCATGATACATTGAAAATATCTTATTTTCAAATATAGATATTTAAGCTATTTATTTTTCAGGTGAGGAGTTTTGTTTTGTTTTGTTTTTGTAGTTGTAGCTGTTATGTTTAGAGACTATATTTCCCCATCTCCTCAAGGCTAAAGGTGAAGTGATCACTTACAGGCCTGACCCCCTGATCAATCATCACATTTTGATATGTTATGTTTATAACCTGGGTTAGTTAATCCCTCCTAAGCAGCCTGGTGGACATCTGATCGCAGGAGCCAAACATATTGGTTCCAACCTTAGTACAGTCACCCAAAAAGCTTGGCATACTACATCTCAAAATTCAGGAGCACAAGCAATTTGTAAGCCTCAGCTGTCATGAAAGCACAGATAACAGTTGTTTGATACCATACTTGCCAAATTATTTTACTGAAAGGAATGTTTACATAATACTTATTTGTTTAAAGTTCACAAAAAATTATTACATATTTTCCTCACCTGCCCTCAAAGAATCAAAACTTAACAGATTATTTAACAGTGAATCAGAGCCCTTCACAACTTCAGCTAGTAGTTCTCATTTATTTTAAGACTAGACACATGGAGTTAATTTCATAGTTGAAACAATAGGTCACATAATATTTTGTAAAGTGGTCTATCATATATATTATATATAAAGTATCAGAGGGCCAAAAGCAGGATGATCTCAAGCTCTCATAGATTATTCCAAAATTAGTATTTCTTCCTAAACCATTTAATAACAACAAAATCAATAAATCATAGTCATAGAATTGCAGAATTGGTGGGTCTTTCTTTCATCGCTAATCTATCACTATCCCTATCCAAGTCATGAGTCTAGATATAACAGCCAAAACAAGTAACCATCATCTGCCACATAAAGCCTTGACCTTCATTGATGGGGGACTCACTATCCCTGAGGCAGTCCATTCTATTTTGGGGCAGTTCTAATTGTCAGGACATTTTTCCTTGTGCTAAGCAAAAATCTGCCTCTTTCGGTCCTAATTTTGTCCTCAAGGAACTACTTTGTCAGTGACTCTTCTAAAATGTTACCAGAATAGAACAACATTCAATACCACAGATATATTCTTATTGGGGAGAGTACAATATAATTTTCACTACTTTTAATTTGGACACAGCTGATTCTGTCATGTGGTGTGTATGTATGTGTGTATATTCATGTGCACACATGTGTGCATGTGTGTGGGGTGACATCATACTTTTGGCTCATATTAAACTTTCACTTCACTAAAATTACAAAATAATTTTCACATAAACTGTTGCCTAGGCATATGCCCCCCATCCCTTTCTTGTACAGTCTACTTATTTAACTTGAACACAAGAATCCACAATCATTCCTATTAAATTTCAATTCACTAGTCATCACACCATTCTAGCCTGTCAAATTCCTTTGGGATATCATTTCTACTACCCAGTATATTAACTATCCCTACCCATTTTATGTCATTCAAGGCTTGGATTAGTGTAGCTTCTATGCTTTCTGCAAAAAAATTTAGAGATGCCTCTTACCTTGATATCAATCCTTTAATGATCATTCATTTGATCAATTACAAGTACCAACTCAAAGTTAACTTAATTGTGCTATCACAAAGTTAATTTTCAATTCAAATTCATAAAAAAATATATATCAAGTGCTTTTATTTCAAGTGACTGCTATAGGTATAGGAATATATCAATATACCAAATGTAGGTTATTTCATCTCCATAGGAATTCCCTTCAATGACACAGGTCACAATCTATCTATAACTTAGTCTTAGATAGTAGACATTGAGGATACAAAGACAAAATTAAATAGCCCATACACATAAGGAAGTTGTATTCTATGGGGGGACCTGGCATGTACAAAGATAAATAAAAACACTGAAATTTAAATGGAAGATAGGATAGACAACCAGGGATATCAAATTAGGTTTCACAGAAAAGATAAAAACTGAACTAATCCTTGGACCAATATAAAGATTCTGGGAGGCAGTGGTAAGTGGGTGATACATTTTCCAGCAAGAGGGACAGACTGATAAATGACAAAGATATTGTAGATAAAACGTACTGATTGCCTGAAATAAAAAGTATGTTATAGTTACAAGAAATACATTGTGGAAAGGTAGATGGGAGCAAGATTTTGGATGGACTGATTTGCCAACATGAGTCATTTTTGCTTTATGCTAAAAGAAATAGGAAGTCCCAGAAGCCTTTGGAGTAGGCTAGTGAAATGCTCAGACCTGTGCTCTAGTAAAATTATTTTTACATTTGAGAACTAGATGGAATGGGCCACACTACAAGTACTACCATTTTGAAGTTATTACATTACAGTAGTCCAGGTGAAAGATAATATCTAAATGAGAGGGGTGATTGTGTTAGTAAAGAGAATAGGATGGATCCAGAATTGTTGTGAAGGGAGAATTGACAAGATTTGATAAGTAATTGTTTCTGAGAGTGAGGTTTAGGGTGGTTTAGGAATAGTATCTTTCAGTGTAAAGAAGGAAATTTGGAGAAAAGGCATTCGAACAGAGTCCCTTTGGGATTTTCCCCCATCTAACCAAAAAGAATAGCATGAGAGAATTTTCCAAATGCCTTGCTGTTATCTTTATTAATTATGTCCACAGTTCCTCAGATCTACAAGTCTAGTAACACTGTAAACAATGAAACAAGCTTAATAAAGGACGACTTTTTATTAAATCCTTGCTAGCTCTTAGTGATTACTGCTTCCTTTCAATAACAAGAATGTCCCCAAGAAGCAATGTCAGGTATAGTGCCTTATGGTTTTTTTTAATAGTATTTTGTTTTTCTTCTCAATTACATGTCAAGACAACTTTTAGCATTCATATTTACAAGATTTTGAGTTCCAGATTTTTATCCCTCCCTCCCCACCCCTTTTCTGAAAATGGTAGGAAATTTGAAACAGGTTATACATATGCTATCATGTAAAACATATTGTCGTATTAGTTACAGTAGTGAAAGAAGAAACATATCAAAAGTATAAAAATCACAATAAAAGAATAAAGTAAGTGTAAAACATATGCTTTGACCTGCATTCAGAGTCCATCAGTTCTTTTTCTGGATGTAGATAGCATTTTCCCTCATGAATCATTTGTATTTGCCTTGGATCATTGTGTTGCTGAGAAGAGCTGAGTCATTCATAGCTGATCATCACACAATGATGCTGTTATTGTGTACAACATTTTCCTGGTTCTGCTCATTTCACTTTGCACCTGTTCATTCAAGACTTTCCAAGTTTTTCTGAAAGCTGCCTGTTCATCATTTTTTTATTGGACAATAGTACTCCATTACATTCATATACCACAACTTGTTCAGCCTTTCCCCAACTGATGGACATCCCCTCAATTTCCAATAGTTTGCCACCATCAAAAGGGCTACTATATATATTATTGCACATGTAGGTCCTTTTCACTTTTCTGTAGTATCTTTGGGATACAGACCTAGTAGTGGTATTGCTGGATCAAAGGGCATGCATAGTTTGGTTGCCCTTTAGGCATAGCTCATTCTGCTGTCCAGAATGACTGGATCAGTTCACAACTCCACCAACAAGTGCATTAGTGTCCCAATTCTCCCATATCCTCTCCAACATTCATCATTTTCTTTTTTGTATTGTAAATTTTGTGTTTATAAAATATTGCATTTCATTTGTTTTGTTAATTATTTCAAGTAGATTTTTTAAAATAATGATTACAAATCATAGAATTTTTTGGTTAGCATTTATTGCTAGGCTCAGCTCCTACTGGGTCTTTAGACTTCCTGACACATAGAATATTGGACACTCATATTTATTCTCAGTTCCTATCCTTGCTTCCACTTATAACAACAGCAGCAGAAGCTAGACTTTATATAACACTTTAAGCTTAATCAGTCAATAAACACTTCTTAAGCACCTACTATGTGCTGGGCACTATGTTACAAAGAAAGGCAAAAGATAACCCCTCTTTTTAAGAAGGTCCCATTAAAACTGGAAAGAAAACATATAGACAACTATGTACAAACAAGCTACATACAGGATAAATGGGAACTAATAGCAGGAAGGCATGATAATTAGGATTAGGAGAGGCTTCTTGTAGAAGACGAGGTTTTGGTTAGGATTTAAAGGAAGACAGGAGATGGAGATGAGGAGGGAGAGCACTCCATTCATGGAGGAGAAATAGTGAAAATGTCTAGTGTCAGGAGATGGAATGTCTTGCTCCAAGAACAATAGGGGTCCCTCTGTCAGTGGATCTGATTATGTGGATGGGGTTAAAGGTGTTAGAAGACTGGAAAGCTCTGTGTGTGTGTGTGTGTGTGTGTGTGTGTGTGTGTGTGTGTGTGTCTGCATCTGTGTGTAGCAAGTTATGAAGGACTTTGAACACCAAACAGAGGAAGTGACTTCACAAATACTATTTTATTTTATTCCCCCCCCAAAAAAAAACCTGGGATGTAGGTGTTATTATTATCCCCATTTTATAGACAAGAAAATTGAAGTTAAATGACTTGCTTGTAGTCACACAGCTAGTACGTGCCTGATATTGTATTTGAACTCAGGTCTTGTATATTTCATTTTTAAAATCTTAGCTCTTTGATAATCTCCCTAGTTAGCCATAATGGCTTTGCTAGATAACTTTCCCTTTCCCTCCTGAACTGTGTTTGCAGAATATTATACTTTAAAGCCTCTCACACTCTTTAGCTGAATTTCCTTTGTAACTTTCAGGGATCCCTATCTTATCATTGAATTGGTTGATATTCTATTCCTCTTCTTTCATGAGCTCTAATATTATTTGCACTGCCTCCCATAGTTCCTGACATTTCTTCTTTACCAATTAGCTCTCCATTATTGATCATAATGAAGGACAAAATAGTAAAATATCATGTATCCTCTAACCTATTCTTCAAAATTCTCTAAAAAGGGAATTCCATAGCACTCATCAGTAACAGGAAGAAGACATCGATTCATTCACTCTATCCTTCAACAAGTATTTATTAAGTGGTCACTATATGCAAGGCACTGGGACCAATGCTGTGAGCACAAAGAGTAAAACAAATAATTCTCTGTATACAAAGACCTTAAATTCAGTTGAACTTAATTTTTAGGTTCTATTTTACTCAGAGTTTTAACACCAGTTCTTCTTTTCATAGATCATACAACTCTGACCCTGGGAAGGCTATTTGGGTGTCTGATTATGGTACACCTTTAAAGGTAGAGATGAGAAACAAAGGAACTACCATAATTCCCCAAAATACTTTGATATTCTATCAAAGTAGAAGTCTAAAGCAGAAATGGTGTGTTTCTACTTTAGCCACCTGGTAAAAGTGTCTTCATAGCCTCTTTCCTCAACTCTCTAAAGTTATACATCACCTGCAGTACAAAAACCATATTATAGTAATCGCCCATAAGTAGATTGGTTTTCGTAGTTGCAAATTTTAATATTTATGAATCCATCTTGACCTTAATGGAAGTGAAAAAAATATTATTTCTTATCATCTGTAAAACACATCTACATTGAAATCTGTTTGCAAATATCCAACACACCTTCTCAGAAAACTAAACAACACATCTTAAGTTTTTTAGTGCTAAACTTACTACTAAATAAGAAATTTAGTCAAAAGAAAAGGATTCACTCAGCATTTTATATCTAATCTTCTGATTAAATTCTATAATAACTACATTTATTCTTGTTTTGAATATAGCATAAGTGACCTATCAAGACTATCACATTAAGAAAATGAAATTTGCCTTCACACCCTCACTAGTCACACTGTCAATGAAATGTATATTCACTTCAAAGGAATAGTTCTTTTGGAACCATAATTGTCATTTTTAACTATGGTGGGTATTATTGCACCAATGTCTATTTTCCCCTACTCTGCCTCTCATTTTTCTTCATATAAATAGTAGATTCAGACTTTCCTTTGGAAATGGTCCTTTTATCTGTATAAAAAGTCCAGGGACTCCCTTATTAGATGTAATAAGCATCTTTAATTTGTACCAGAATACTTCCCCTGGGACTTTTGTACATACTCTTTTAAAAACCTCTGCAATATTAGCCGGAATGGGAGATTGCTCTGTTTTGGTCACATGCATACCAGTGGTATTTCTAAAATCAAAATCCAAATATTTATCAAATAATATTGTGAAATAAATTAACAGCATTTTCAAGACTTAAAAATTCTACTCAAAGTTAATTGGCTTTGTTTTGGCAGAGAGGTCATCTGGATATAATAATATTTGGGACACACTTAAATAGTGATTTGCATTTCTATCCCCATTAACAAATTCATTGAAGGAGTTTTCTTATCTCTGATTCAACTACTAATTTTTTTTCCAAACTCCCAAATTTTATGATATATTTTCTTTCTAGTTTGTGTTGACAGGTGAAGAATGTATGGAGAAAGAAATAAAATACCTTTCATTTATGTGTGAGAAACTATATATGTTTGTGTTTTTAAAATTGTATGTGAACTTTTTTTTTACAAGATGCCATTTCTGCATTAGGTTTTAACACAGTAAACAAGCATTTATTAAGTCAATAACCAATTTTTAAGTTCCTACTGTGTTCTAGAATAATCAGGGGTGGGGGACCTGTGGCCTCATGGTCACATATGGCTCTCTCAGTCCTCAACTGCCGCTCTTTGACTGAACCAGGGCTGCACTTGAGGACCTACAGGGCCAGTTCCCCACCTCTAGCTATTGTGCTAACTGCAAGGGACACCAAGAATGCAAAAATAGCCTTTGCTATCAAGGAGTTAAAAATCTGATGTAGGAGAAAACATAAAAAGAGTTATGTACAAACAATCATACAGGATATAGTAAAGATAATCTTAGAAGGAAGATAATAAAGGCAATCAGAAAAGTTTTTTTGGTAGAAAATAAGATTTTAGTTGAGACTTGAAGGAATCCAGGAAAGCTAGGAAGCAGAAACAATGAGGGAGAGAGCTCCAGATGTGAGGGATGGTCAGTGATAATGAACAGTCAGGAGATAGAGTGTCTTGTGCCAGGAATAGCAATAAGACTGTTGGCAACAGGATATAAAGTGCTGTGGAGGGGAGTAAGGTGTAAGAAGATTGGAAATGTTGAGCTTAGCAATGACATGAAGCAGATTATGGAGTGGAAGTTTATTTCTGAAGTGCTTTTCCATGTTACCTCTTCACACACATCTCATGAGCCCATGGCCAACATAGCAAAAATTATCATCCTTTCATCAAGATGTGTGCCCTCTACTGATTTCCTGTTCAAACTTGTTAAAATAGTCTAACTCATTTTAGGTACATCCATTTTGAAGAAAGAAACTGTGTAGCTCTTGGTCCTAGTGTGCACAGTTTACTGCCATCATTAGGAAAAGCAGTTTCCTCACAAGTGAGCTGGATTTTTCTAGAAACCCATTTGTTAAGAGATCATACTCAATAACTAAGGTTGCTTTGTCTTTTCAAGAATATTCTCAGCTTAGATGGTGATATACATGGTGAATGCATCCATTTCAATGCTCTCCTTCAGGGAAACTGAATCTATCCACCAATTTGAACATGTCTTTGGTCATCTCCTTTGGAGAGTAGGACTTTATCCTCATAGCATCTGCTTGTTTAGTAAAGTGAATTACCACCACAAAGACAAACCATAATCCATATGTGTTTATTAATGAAATTGGTATTTGTGATTTGCATGCTATGGCATTTAACTTCAGAGATAGTATGTTGTCTTGGAAGTGTTTTTTTCCTCCTCATAGATAACTTTTCATAGATAAAAATGGATTTTGGGATTTTTACTTTTACACTGGTGAAAAGGATACCATCTTTCAGGAAACTATTAGCTTTTTGAAGAAGTTATCTTCTCAATGACTCTGGGGAAGATCAAGTCTTCAGAAGCTCCATAGCACTAATATCTTGATCCAAAAGTGTCTTGTCTTTGAGAGGGTCAGATTCAAAGGCTGAATCTAAATAGGGCTGCTCTTTGGAAGAGGCATTTCAAGGGGGGCAGTTTAACACCCACATAGGAACATCACTTTTTGCAATCACCCCTTGGATCCCAGATCGCATGTTTCAGAATGGAAAACCACAGATCACATTACATTGTCCAATTCCTTATTTAATAGTTTGGGAAGTTGGGGTCCAAAAAAGACAGGGAATGATCATTGGCTATTTCTAAGAATCATATCCAGCCTCAAAACATGCCAATTCCCTAGCTTCAAGGTCATTTAAATGAAAATTCAGCTATCTGAATCCTTTCATACAAATAATATTTCCTCTTACCACAAGTCTCTCTTCCCCCTCCCAATAGTCCTCACTTTACTATATCTTTTTGCTTGTGAACTGGATCATGGACCTGTCTGCTCTCAAGAAGCACTTTGTAAATGATCATTCATTTTCAAAGTGGAGAAACTAAAACTTTATTTCAGAAAATATTATTCTCTAGGAACAAGTGTATACAATTGTGGGTAGGTATTGAATGTAAGGCATAGAGCTATCAAGACCCTTATTTGAATCAAGGAAACAAGCCTTGAGAAATGTTTAGTGGAAAATATAAATAAGACTGCTTAGATGGTCAGGGCCTTAGATGGTCAGGGCCTAAGAGGGGAATAAAAGTAAAATAAGAAACCATCCAGTGGTTGATATAGGAAAATAAACTTAATTTATTCAGTAGTATCAGGGAGTATCAGAATAAAAGACAGCTTTTCAAAAACTTGAAAATTGTTATCATGTCACCTCTAAGAATTTTTAGCACAGTGAATATCCACAATGCCACTGCCAATACTCATATATGATGGGCATAAGTCTTCTCAGAATGCTAGTTTCCCTCTATTCAGTCAGCTTTAGATCTTCAATGTCCTTAAATTATGATACCCAGAACTGAGCACAGTTCTCTAGATATGAACTAACCAGAGCAGAGTACAGAAGGACCACCACCTCTTTCACTTTGGATATTATATTTTAACATTAAACAACATATGTAGTCTAAGATCACATTTGAGCTACCATGATAGACTACAATCTAGCAAAATTTTCATGTCTATGCAAGCATTTATATTTATCATTATTCAATTTTCCCTCATTAGAATTCATTCTGATTTTAGCCTATTTAGGAGTAATGGTGACCAAATGACTTGTTCTTCAGTCTTTTGAAATACAAACTAACTTTTGGTAACTTCTAATCTTTCCTAAGAGTGGTCATGATGAGCCATTTTGTATCTACAGTAGGGTGCAGATGGAACTGTTACAATGAAAAGAACCCATTAGTCCATATCTTTTCTAAAACCTCTCTCTCTCTCTCTCTCTATTTTCCCCCCTTCCTCTATCTCTCCCTAATAGACTCTATGACTTGTCTTTTTGGCTTTTATACTGAGAATGACCTGATGATCAAAGGATGATCAAAGGATATGGTGAATTTGAATAATTGAATGCAATAAGATCATAATTCAGAAGTTTCTGCTTGAACGCATAGTTTACTATATCAAGACTGTGATTGGTTTCTTCCTGAGCTCTGTTAGGAAGATTTCCTTCTCCATAGTTCCAGCTCTGTCTCATAGCATAATCAATAAAAACCTCAGCTTAATTCTTGATCCTTAGTGCCTTTCACAAACCGAAGCTTAAGTTTCTCCACTTGGAAAATGACTGGCTGTTTGCCTATCATTTACAGATACATGTAATAAATGATAACTACTTCATATTTCAGCTAAAACTACATAGTAAATACAACAATGTTATATCAGAATTTTTGAAGAATCAGAAAGTTATATCAAGGAATAAGAAGTTATTTCAGTCAATTTGTTAAAGTAAAAAGAATCTATGTACTTGTACTATGTCCCATATACTATTGCATCCAGATGACGTCTCAAGCAAAAGAAAATGTATTAATTCTGAGTAGAATTTCCAAATATGTATTATACATCTAGCATGTCTGTGTGAACATGTGGACCTTCCTGACTCTCATCTCTTAGCAAAATGAGATAAACATCTGTGCTGCTGAAATACATTAAACTGGAAAGCATCTGATTATAGAATTTACCTTCAAAGCTCCTTCAACCTTTGAATGACTAGTCAATTTCTTTGGTTATCTGAAGGGCATTGAATTGCACAGAAATTGTCCACTGCTAACTACCATGAATCCTGATGGCACAAAGTTATCTTCTTCCCTCAGAGTTGCAGATCTCTGAGGGTAAAACAACTAACTCTAGGCTAAACGTCCTCAATGTCTTCATGCACTTCATGTATTTTTACATGGTTTGTAACTCTTAATTATCTTGGTCATCTTCTTTCAGAGATACTTCATTTTGTTTCTGGCCCAGATAAAATGTGTTGTCCACATCTGAACCCAATTACCATGGATCTGGTCTGCATGTGTAGAGTTAAGTGAGGCAAACACTTTCCTTGTATTAGACACTGAACAAATGAATAGTTTTGTAATCTTCTTTTGATTGTTTTACTTTCTAAGAATATTCTGACAACATTTGTTCATTAAAAATCCCACCAAAAATCCATACAATGTCTAGATGTTGACCTTATTTTGATAGGCCGATTTGATATATACTTGAAGGTAAATTTAAAAAAATACACAAATACTATGATTCTAAAAATTATTTCCCTTTTTTGGAATGGAAACCTTGGTTTCTAAAAACTATAACAAATAAAATGATACATATATTCACCCTCCTCTTCCTTTACTGAATAGTGTACCTGCATTTGGAATTCAGAAGCATACCCTTTGGTTCCTAGTCATTGAAAGAAAAAGATAAAGATACAAAATCACAACCATACTTAAAACTCAGCATAGAATAATAATTGCATGATGAACCCAAGAAAATATCTGATGTCTGTGAAAAACTGATAAAATATAGAGAGTTAAGAGAAAGAGGAATATAAAGAAAGAATATTTTTGTATATTCTGCACAGCTCAACCTGTAAGTAACATGAATGAATGAGATAAAACAAATAATATAACTAAAAAGGCCCAGATAATTCTGTAAGTGACAGCCTCAGAGGAAGGATCCTCAAAAGATCCTGTAAAATCAACATTCTTACAAGATAGCATCATTTACATAAGATAAAAATTTTAGAAAAAATATATGGACAAAGAGAGAGCACTAAACACAAGCATAGAGAAAGTGAAATTCTCTTCCCTCCCCAGTAATAGCAATGAAATCCATAGACCTCTTCCTGTTCTAGCCATTCTCATGAAAGTTTCATTTGAATCTGCACGTGCAGAGACCAAAAAGGAGTGATGAGAAAATATTGAGGGAAAGGACAAGTTGTGGGGAAAGTAGTCTGGTACAGATCAAAAGGATACTTCTCTTCTATCCCATAGCAATATCCCATAGCAATTTACAATGAGTGATGTAGAGTTTTAATCCTGGTCAAATTCTAGACTATCCTATTAAAGCATATCAGCACTAGATTTCAACATGATGTGGGTGATCAACTTTTAGGAGTTTGTATTTTATCTGCTGTTATTTTATTTTTTTATGCTTTGCTTGATATTAGTTTTCAGAGAGCTATTTAATTGGGTTATCTGTTGTTATATCTTCCAATGAAATATCTATAATGCTGAACTACATATGGAAGTCAGCTTGTTGGAGGCATACTTTCCCATCTATATAAATATTTATGAGAATAATCTATGCAATCTTTGAGGGAGTCCTTGAGGAGAGTTCTATAAAGGAACAGATGTCTATCTTCAATATCCTATAGTTGACCACATCTTTTCAATCACCCAATTGATAGAGAAAGTGACAAAAATATAACATTCCTCTGGGGTTATTATTTGTCAGCTACATTCATAAAAACAAATGAAAAAAAGCATTTTATTTGGCAGAACAAAATACCCCCTTATAGGCTATTATTGTCCAACAACCTTCTGATAATTAATATTAAGCAAAGCATAAAACAGGGAGGTGCGTGGTTGTCCTTGTCATAGAGTAGCTCCAGCACAGATATTTTATAATAATATGGTCTAAAGATTTTCAGGAATAAAACTCAACCTTATTGACTCGTTTAATGAAAATATACACACAAACACATATGTACATGTATACTGTACACACATACACATATGTACATGTATAACATATAAACATATAAACATAACATATAAACTCATTGTTTAATGAAAATGTCCTTTCCCCTCTTAAAAATAAGGATGGCATTTTATCACCTCCAGTCCTACACGTACATCCCTCATTCTGTTCTCAAAACATTTTAGAGATCATTGACAATCCCTTAGCTATCACATCTGCCAATTCTGTCAATACTCTGAGATGTAGTTTTTGCCTGGGCATGGAGACATAAGGGAAATAATAAGCCTTTATATAGTGTCTGCTCTGTGCCAGGAACTGTGTTAAGTGTTGGCAATACAAAAAGAGGTGAAAAGTCCCCACCCTCAAGGAGCTCACAATCTTTTTTTTTTTGCTTACTGTTATAACCAGTGGCATACACCTTTACTTATCAGATCATATAGAATAGATTCAGTCTTGGGAATTTCTCTTTAAAGTTGTTTTTGTAACACTTGGTGATTATTTTTCTATGTATAATTTTCCATGAAAATGCTAGAATTTGGCTCATTTTGTCCCCAGAATTTAATTTTCATCTAAGATTATTTGGCTAACTCACATGTATGTATGTATGTATGTATGTATGTATGTATGTATGTATGTGTGTGTGTATGTGTGTATGTGTGTGCATGTGTGTATATGTACACACATATACACATGTACATATATAACATTTCATATATATTACATTACATATTTGTATATTTGACTCCTACATGCTACCCCCCTGTCTCTCTCTTTCTCAATTTCTGTTCCTTTTTTCTTTCTCAATCTCTCTGTCTCTGTGTCTCTGACTGTCTCTCATTGTTATTGTTTGTTGCTGTTGTTGTTGTTATTCTTCTTCTTTTTCTTCTTCTTCTCCTCTTCCTTCTCCTCTCATTCCCTGTATGATGTAGATCCTCTCAAAGGTCAAAACCAAGGGTCAAGGTAAACACATGAGTTAAAATGATATGTTTAATCCCAAACCTGGGAACTTGTTTGTTATACCAATGACAAGGACTCTGCCAAAAGTGACTACCTTCCTTATAATATTTGGGCATGCCCATTCTATTTATCAGGATCAATTCCAGTATAGCAGATCTTCTCATCTTTTCCTCTTTTGTTGGAAGAATAAAATTATCATTAAAGCAAGTGTTGTGGTTTATATGTCAGGGCTTTTCTAAAGCTCAAAGACATTCTTGAGAAAGCAGTTATGTAATTAGGCCTGGAGCAGACTTAATGGTGCCTTTGAGGAGCCAAAGTCCTCTCAGTTGGACAAGCCTGCTTCATACCATGACTTCATGGATCCTTAGGCCCAGGCTAATGTACTTTTAAATTCAGAGTACATGCTTCTTCTCGCTACCATTAGCAAAAATTAAGTTTAACACTACTCTGATCTTCCACAATCCCTGTTCATACAGAATTTTATCATTTTAATTGCCTTTGCCAATTTAATGAATGTAGAGTGATATCAGATTACTTGTAATTTGCATTTATCTGACTTTTAAAGTTTGAACACTTTTTCATGTGACTATTGATTGTTTTTTGTTTCTTTTGAGAACTGCTTGATGAACTCAGTTTAAAGGAACATAGATGTAGAATGGGGAAAGGCCTCAGAAATCACCAAGTTAAATCCCTTCAATTTTTAGGTGGGGAATGCTAGACTCATAAGAGTTTAATGACACATTCAAGGTACCCAGGCAGTAAATACAGAGGCAGAATTTGAACCAAGGACCTCTGACTCTCAGGTGAGAGCTCTTTCCACTGTACTGTTATGTGATGAAGTAGATAGAGTGTGAGACTTGAAGTCAGGAAGTACTCAGTTTGAATCCCATCTAAAATGAGAATAATGAATGTAGCTATCTCCTAGGGTTTTTAAGAAAAATTAATAGTATATTTAAAGTGCTATGCAAACCTAAAAGCACTATATAAATGCTGGTAATCATCATCATCATCATCATCATCATCATCATCACAGTACTCTAGCAAAAATATGGGATTTCTATAGAGCATTTACTTTCCATGGAGAGAAATCTAAGAACAGAAAGCCTCTAGTTAATGACCTCTGAAGTTATAGATTTTCCCTTGTTTGTTTCAATAGTTACAGTATTGTCACTGAGATGACTAGGCTTTAAAAGTACTTTGATTCTTTCTTGTAAAAGAGTGTTCAGGGAATGGAGCCAAGATGGCAGAGTAAAAGTAGGGACTCACTTGAGTGTTCCCCCAAACCCCTCCAAATACCTGTAAAAAATTGCTCTAAACAAATTCTAGAGCAGCAGAACCCACAAAAAAGACAGAATGAAACAAATTTCCAGCCCAAGACAACCTGAAAGGTCAACAGGAAAGGTCTGTTGTACTAGGCTAAGAGAGGAGCACAGTCGAGTGCAAATCATACCAGACCAGACTGGGCACCAGCAAATCTGGAGCAGGCCTCAGGGGACTGAATCACTCTTAGCTGTGACAGTCAACAGACTTCTCAAACCACAAATGCCAAAAAGAACTTAGAAGGTCAGTAGGAAAGGTCTGTTGGACTAGGATGGGAGAGGAGCACAGTTCAGCAGGCCCCAGTGTAGCTGTGGGTTGGTGGCTATGATGACTTCTTCTAGAGCTCTCAGCCCACAGATGATAAGGGATCAAACAACTTATTAGAAGGAGATTAAAGGAATCTCTTTGCTGGCACTGAGGCAGGATTTTGTTGCTTTGCTCATATTTGGATCTGGGTCACAGTCCTAGCGTGAGGAGGAGCACTGGCATAGCAGACCTCATGGTAGCAGTGGAGAGGGAACCCTCCTCACAGTTCAAGGGCAGAAAACAGTGCTTGTGGTCACTCAGACCAGAGCACAGGCCAGGAGAGGAGTAAATACTTCTTCTTAGATCATATCACCTTGGAAGAACTGAAAAGTTACAGCTCCCTAGAAGTATCACTAAAAATAGCTGCACAAAAACCTTGAAGCTTGGACAATACACCCTCCACACTGGAAGCAGAGCCCTACCTTAAAGAGTCAAAAAGTCAATTAGTTATCTGGGAAAATAAGCAAACCGTGGGAAAAAAAACTCAGACTATGGATTCTTACTTTGGTGACAAGGAAGATCAAAACATACAATCAGAAGAAGACAACAAAGTCAAAGTTCCTACATCCAAAGCCTCCAAGAAAAATAGGAATTGGTCTCAAACCATGGAAGAGCTCAAAAAGGGTTTCAGAAATCAAATAAGAGGTGTAGAGAAAAATTGGGAAGAGAAATGAAAGTGAGGCAAGAAAATCATGAAAAATGGGTGAACAGCTTGTTAAAGGAGACAAAAAAAATACTGAACAAAATACCTTAAAAAATAGACTAGATCAAATGTTGAAAGAGGTCCAAAAATCCAATGAGGAGAAGAATGCCTGAAAAAGCAGAATTGGCAAAATGGAAAAAAAGGTCCAAAAGCTCACTGAAGAAAATAATTCCTTAAAAATTAGAATGGGACAAATGGAAGCTAATGACTCTATAAGAAATCAAGATATTATAAAACAAAACCAAAAGAATGAAAAAATAGATGACTGTGAAATATCTCATTGGAAAAACAACTGACCTGGAAAATAGATCGAGGAGAGATAATTTAAAAATTACTAGAATACTGGAAAGCCATGATCCAAAAAAGAGCTTAGACATCATTTCCCACAAAATTATCAATGAAAACTGCCCTGATATTCTGGAACCAGAGGTTAAAATAAAATTGAAAGAATCTCCCAGTCATCTCCTGAAAGAGATCCCAAAAGGAAAACTCTCTGTAATATTATAGCCAAATTCCAGAGTTCTCAGGTCAAGGAGAGTATATTGCAAGCAGCCAGAAAGAAACAATTCAACTATTGTGCAAACACTATCAGAATAATACAAGATTTAGCTTCTTCTCCATTAACGGATCAGAGGACTTGGAATATGATATTGTGGAGATCAAAGGAGCTAGGATTAAAACCAAGAATCATCTACCCAGACAAACTAAGTGTAATCAATGAGGGCGGAAATTGATATTCAATGACATAGAGGAATTTAATGCTTTCTTGAAAAACCAGAGCTAAATAGAAAAATTGACATTCAAAGATAAGACTCAAGATGAGCATGAAAAGATAAACAGGAAATAGAAATCATAAGGGACTTATTAAAGTTGAACTTTTTACATTTTTACATGGAAAAATGATATTTGTAATTCATGAGACCTTTCTCATTATTAAGGTAGTTGGAAGGAGTATATTTAGACAGAGGGTACAGGTGTGAGTTCAATATGAAGGGATGATATCTAAAAAATAAAATTAAGGGATGAGAGAGGAATGTACTGGGAGAAAGAGAAAGGGAGAGGTAGAATGGGGTAAATTATCTCACATTAAAGATGCAAAAAAAAAGCTTTTACAGCAGAGGGGAAGAGGAGTGAGGTAAGAGGGAATGAGTGAACCTTATTCTCATCAGATTTGGCTTAAGGAAGGAATAACATAAACACTCAATTGGGTATGGAAGTCTATCTTACCCCACAGGAATGTAGGGGAGAAGGGGACAATAGAGTGGGGGTAGGTAATATAAGGGAGGGCAGATTGAGGGAGGGGGAAATCAGAAACAAAGACTTTTGAGGAGGGACAGGGGCAAAGGAGAGAATAGAATAAATGGGGAGCCAGGATAGGTTGGAAGGAAATATAGTTAGTCTTTCACAACATGGCTATTATGGAAGTGTTTTACATGTGTAGCCTATATAAAATTGTTTACCTTTTCAATAAGGTTGGGTGGGGAGGGAGGAAGGAAGAAAATTTGGAATTCAAAGTTTTAAAAACAAATATTAAAAATTACTTTTACATGTAACTGGGAAATAAGATATATAGGCAACAGAATATAGAAATCTATTTTACCCTACAGGAAACTAGAAGGAGAAGGGGAGAAGAGAAGGGGGATTTGACAGAAGGGAAGGCAGATTGGGAGAATGGGTAATCAGAATGCACACAGTCTTGGGGTGGGGAGAGAGGAGAGATAGGGAGTAAATTTGGAACTCAAAATCTTGTGGAAGTGAATGTTGAAAACTAAAACTTAAAAAAAAATGATTAAAAAAATGTTCATAGAAATTGCTTGCCTGATCTTATTTAACCCCAGAAGCCAAGCAAGGCTGGGTATATTTGGATAGGACACCACTTTGATTACTAGGTGCCCTAGGTTTCTCCTAGAAATCAAAGCACTGTGGCATAATGTAAAGAGAACTGGTTTTGGAGTCAGAAGACATGTACCAAAATCCTACCTATGATATTTACTGACAGTAACCTTGAACAAAGTGCTGAACCTCCACAAACCTCAACTCCCTCATCTGTTAAAGAGTTAAACAGGCCATTAAAGAGATAAAATTCAGGCTAAGCCACTGCCTCATAGTCATCCAAAAGAAAAATATAGGTAGGATGGGGCAGTAACAGACCACTACCTTGTCATCAGAAAGGATGGAAGCATCAAAAGTACTTACTCTAAATTAATCTATTGTATTGAAATTCAAATATACCAATAAAAAAGGTTAAAAACATTGGCAGTGATACTACTAGAAGTAAAAGATTCCTTTTTGCTAATTTATTATTTCAAAATGTTATGAATTAATTTAAAATGTACATATGTATACATATACACATATACAATAATCCTATAAAGAGTTATGAAAAAAGAAGAAATGTGATTCCATATGCACAAAATATTTCTAGTTATCCTTTTGTAGTGGTGGTAAAGAACTAGGAACTTCAGGAATGTACATCAATTGGGGAATGGCTGAACAAATTATGGTTTATGAATATAATGGAATACTACTGAGCTGTAATTACTATCCTATCAGGGATGTGACTTTGCATTCTCAAAGTTTGTACCAGTGGAATATGACAGATTTCATAATTATGAAAAAACTTTCATAACAATTTAAATATAAATCACTTTTGCTCTGTGAAGACTATCCCATATAAGACTAGATAAACTGCAATTATGTGATGAATTATTTGGCGAGGGCAATCCATGAAACAAAGAAAAATAAAAAATAAAGTTAGCCTTTTATACACCTTCCCTTCTATTTCAAAGTGATTGTGGTAGACTGGTAAAAGGAGGCAAAGAATACTAAGAATCACTCAGTTCTTGGACCATGCACAAACATTATTCTGAGACTTGATAATATAAGATATTCTGGCTCAGCAAAACTAGAAAATATCAGGAAGTTGAAACTAAAGTATCTGAGGTTCTCTTTGGATACACAAATAAAGGAGTTGGTGAAATTGGTTTCACAATGTACCCAACAATAATGAAAAGTATCTTTGTATGGAAAATGTCATCATTGTACCCTGAATCGTTCAAGATGAACATAATCAAAAAGCCTATTGTGCACACAATTGGATATAATGCACCAATATTTGTTGCAGAGGATATGGAGGCATTGGATTTTTATATAGAATTTGATAATATCCTTCAAATTTGTTCAACATATACTTTAGTACTTTGTAAATTCAAGACACAGTTGAACATGGACAGAAAGGTGAAAGGTTTGTTGAAAATATATTTTAAAGACTGAGTCATAAAAGAGACAAAAGGCTTATAGTTGTATAAGACTCTTTCCTATATATTATAAAACTTTAATAGGAGAGCCAGAGGGAATTTTAAATGACAAGAAAAACATCTCACATGTGTAAATGAACTATGGAAAATGTGAAAAAATTAGTTGAAAATGTGGTTTTGGATTTTAAAAACCTAGAAACGGTTCTCACATCAAGATCTTTGAAAAATACATACATAAATGTACATGCTCTTTAAGGAAATTATTCAATATCACCAATAATTATGCTTAGGAGTAAGTTTTATTTGTGCATACAGGATAGAGAGACCAGAAAGACAGAATGTAAAATTCTCTCCTAAAGAGTGAATTTCACACAGAGATTTTATATATCCACACAAATTGGGTAGGGGGTGTGGAGAGAAGAGTGTAATCAGTTGAAACAATTTATACTATGCATACCCTTGACCAAGCAATACCAAGTAATAATCTTATATTTTAAAGAGGAAGAAAAAGAAGCAAAGTATTCATATGTACAACAATATTTATAGCCACTCTTTCTGTAGTAGCAGCAAAGAACTTGAAACTTCAGGAATCTTCACCAATAGGAAATGGCTGAACAAATTATGGCCTATGAATATAATGGGACGGTTTTGAGCCATAAATACTTCTGTGAAGTCTTGCTTCCTAAGGAAGCTCTTTTTGCATTTCTTGTTTGAACAAAAGGCCTTTTAAGATTAAAATAATATTCTGCATGCCCAAGACCATCTGTTTCCTCTCAAGATACATTTTACTGCTCAATTAAGAATTAGACTTCATATGTATACACACACGTATACAAACACATACATATATAATGTGTGTGTATATACACACATATACTTTTGTGACAAACATAAGCCACACATACTTATAAACATACAAAATATTCCCCAAAAATACTATTTGACACAGGGTCAAGTAGTCTTAAATACAAAATGAAAATTCATAGAATTCTGAATGACAGAATCTATCTGCAATGCCCTTTGGTTGGTCAGACTACAGCTGGAATGTAATGTTTAATTATGGGTGCCACATTTTGGTAAGGACATAGACAATTTAAGGTAGATCCAGAAGAGAGTGAATATAATGGAAGATGAGTTGATTGATTCAGGGGTAATTAGTTTGGAGACAAGAATTCCTTTTGGGAGGGGAGTGTCTCTGGATAATAGCTAGGTGATATAGCTTATAGAGTGATGGGCCTGGAGTAGGAAAAATGAAGTTCAAATTCAGCCTCAGATATTTATTAGTTGTATATCTCCACCCAAATAACTTAATCTCTGTTTTCCTCAATTTTCTTATCTATAAAACAGAGATAGCAATAGCACCTACCTCCCAGGATTGTTGTGAAGTTCAAAGTAGATAATAATTGTAAATTGCTTAGCAGGATGGTTATTTGGAAAAGAGATTACTTTGAATTTTTTATATACTTAATGTAAAAAAAAAAGCCCACTGTATTTACTAGGAATTGTCAGGATCATGTAACATCCTCTTTTTCTGTTTTTCTTTGTATATGGAAATATTTACTTCCTTTGGTCTTTGTTAAGTTCAGAATTTAAAAAAAAATAGAAATAAAATGCATTATATTTGCTCTGCTTAGCTCTGGAGGTCAGAACAAGGATCAATGTGTAAGAATTATTGAAAAGGAAAATTGAAATTTGGAATAAAGGGCGTGGGGAGAATCCTACCAATTAGCTCTGTCTAAAAGTGGAATGGTCTACCTGAAGTGGTAGTGGGTTCCACCTCAACAATGGTATTTAAACTAGAGTAAGATGACCACTTATGTGTATTACCACAGAATGAATTTTTGGTCACATGCATTTTGGACTAAAAGATCTCTGAAATATCATCTAACTCATTAAATCTGTTATATTGGGCTATATTAATGAAGCTCAACTTCTAGGTAATTTTTCCAAGCTGGGATAGTGCTAGCAACTGACTTTATGAGCTGTCTAAAAGTAAGATTTCAAGTATAGAAAGGCTTAATATCATAAATTTGGCTGGTAGGTGGTGACCACTCTGGCCATAGTAACCCATGAAATAGATAGAAATTTAAAATGAGCCTTAGCCCTGAGAATTCCCTTTCTGCAGAACAGTTTAAGGAATGAAAGTATTAAGAACCACACAATTTTTAGATCACTTACATACATTAATGTAACTTCTGCTCTTATAAGAGTTTTTTTTTTCCCCCTAACAATGAAGTAACACATTACTAGAAGAGATGAGCCACATTTATCTTAACAGCCTGGCAACATATAAAAATCAAAGACATGAAGAACTTACAGACAAAATGAAACAAAATTCACAGGTTTTCCTGAGAGAGGTTAATAGAGCATTTGGAGAATTTGGGCAGCCAAAGATAGTTGTCAGCCTGTGTAACTTAAGTCATCTTGCATTCCAATACTCATGAGAAAAATAAACACTTCCTTTTTTAAAAAAATTTTTTTTGATGAGGCCATGGGGTTGAGTGACTTGCCCAGGGTCACACAGCTAGTAAGTGTTATGTGTCTGAGGCCAGATTTGAACTCAGGTCCTCCTGACTCAAAGGCCGGGGCTCTATCCACTGTGCCACCTAGCTGCCCTTAATAAACACTTTCATGAATACAATTACAGTCAATTATCAACATCTATTGAAGGAAATTAAGGAGAGATGTTTTCTTGAGAACTTGGCAAAGTCCTCTAAATGAAGTCAGTGTTAACATATATTACAATACTGACAAATGTAAAGGGGAACACAATTGAAGATATTGAAAGACATGTTGGAAAAGATTCAATATTAAGAAATTAAAGAGGTGAAAGGTTTATAGATAACAAGAAATCCTAATACCTAGCTAGCATCATAACTTTAACATGGATTCAGAAGACAACTAATGTGGCAAGAACAAACATCATAAAAATGAAATTGAGGATATCTTAACAGACAAGAAACAACCTGTTATTGATGCAGGATTTTTTCAGAATCAGCAGCTTGTGTGCAGTGAGCTCATCAAAGGTCAAAATCAATACCACATTAGAAGAAAAAAACAAATATTTGAGGAGACACTGGATGCAATTACAATTGTTCCAATTTGATTTATTTAAACAATCTCTTGAAACAGAAATCAGGAAATGGTGGGGGGAGGGAGGGATTAAAAGCATAGACTTTGCTTGATACTATGTGTAATCAAAGTTTAATCAATATGAAATATCACTATAACAAAGAGGTTAAAAGAACCTAGAAATTGTCTCAATGGACAAATAATGTACAAAAATTCCATGATAAGAAAGAAAAATGGGATGCAAGAGAAAGACTAGTTTTGCTTCTTTTTGTACCCCCATCATTGCCCTGGCATATTGTGGGTGCTTAATCGATGTTTATTGATTAATTGCTTCATTGTGGCAATGCAACAGAGTTACTATCTCAATTCCCACAGACTCTGCCATAGTAACCGAGCATAGGAAACCCAACTTGCCAGTAAGCAGTAGCTCTGAAAGACTGGAGGTATATTTCTAATGCTAGAAATTATGAGCCTCTGTTTGGGTGTTTCCCCCATGATTATCAGTTGATATCTGTTAGCTAGGCTTAATTAGCTTTTTAAAATGTGCTTTTACTACAGTTGTATAGTTAGCAAAAAGAAATCCCTACAAAATATTAATAACAATCTTCTCTACGAGTAAATAATTAAATTTAGAGAAAACATTTAGAATAGAGATAATCCATACCTGTGGGGAGTCATTTTGCTAGAGTTCTCAAGAAGTACCCATGTGAAAAAAAGAGGTGATTTCTCCCCCCCACCCCGCCCAGGTTCTTTATAGAGAATTGGATCAGTCTTTTCTCATACTTCACAATCTTTCATTGGCTATCAATACAGACATTACCATAAGCCACTTATGTCTAGGGGGACACTAGAAGGATGTTCATGAAAAAACAAATGTTCTGTTTTTCCAAAATTCACTAGATACTCATCTGTTCAAAAGCGGGGATGAGACTGAGGCCAAGGGCAATGTGCTCCCCAACTTCCCCATAGCTTCTTAGGAATATCTTTTTTTTCTACTCTCCACCATCAAAAAGATGCTCTAATTTCTTGGGTTCTGTCCTACTCTACTATTTTATCTAACACCTAAACGATTCAAACTGAGGCACCAAATCTTCAACCAATGCAAGTCTCTATGTTGATTGACAGATAAATTGATTGATTCCAGTAGTTGTTCACACCCAATTCATACTTCTTATTGATTGGTTTAATTGAAATATATTCTTATATGACAAAAGTATAAAGGGCTATCATTTTTCCATTACTGTGAGTGAAGTAAGGTAATTGTCTAGGCTGATACCCACTCTTATAAGTATAAGCTCACTTGTAAAACATCAAAAAAGAGTATGACACTAAAAATGAGCAAGATCACAAAAGAGTAAAAATAAGTAGAGGGGAAAATAAGCCTGCTAAAACATCTTCATGACTCTCAGTTAATGGAAGATCATCTTTAGTGGGGGTACTGTACCATGTTTCACTGCATAATCATCGCCATTGCATAATTGTCACACACTGTTTTTTCAATCCAAAAATTAGTTTATAACCTTTTGCCATGTAATCATCACATGGTATAATACTTTTTGTCATGCTGCTTAAAACGTAAACGGAGCAGCAATGTATTCACTGGCAGCATACAGATACACATTTATCTCTCATGCATTGTGAGATGCGAACCTAGAATTTTCAGCATCCACACATTGTCAGTATACTTCCAAAGGCCAACTTGTGTGGTTTGTTTAGAGTGCTGCAGTATTAATGGTATTGTCACTCAACCCAATAAATAGCCATAGGCAGACAAAGCTGCCATGAGTAAGTCATGTGATATGGTAAGACCTGAATTTTCTTGCACTTGCTAAACTGGACAGTTTGTCTGCTGGTGACGGAGGTTAGTAACAAATGATTTTTAAGTGATACCAGCACAAATTAAAAAAAAAGCTTCACATAATGGTCACACCCCACCTTTTTGCAAAAAAAAAATTTGGCATAAAATCTGTGACAATTATGCAGTGAAATAATGTATTTATATATGAGACTGGAAAACAAAAATAAATAGGAAATGGAACAGGTATATATTTATAGGTTTCTTTTTCACTATAAATGACAGTCGAGTGAATGGCTATGGTCTATGTGAGGAAAGTTAACCACTTTAGTGAAGAATTTGTGATAGAGAAGATGAGCATATCTCTAATGTGTATCCCAGATTTAGAGGGCTTCAATTTCAGAGGTTTAAGAGAAAGTGTAGGTAATATCTAGTAATCACATATTGTGCTGAGGCAGCCAAGTCAAATGGAATGGGAATCTTGTCAGAAGCAAATTCTGAATTACCAATCAGAATGGTTTCTGATAAGCAGCAATAGAGGGAGCTGCTATTTGTTTGCACAGGAAAGTGATCTACTGACCAATAGTATGTATTTTGTTTTGTTTAAAGATATGTATATGATATGTTTGAGTTGAGTTTTTGGCATGTTAAGTTTAAAATGTGTATGGATACCCACTGGGCAGTTGGAGATGTGAGACTGGAAGTTAGCAGGGAGGTTAAGGTTAGTTAATCACTGAATGGGCACTGCCTCAGTCAAACCAAGACCTGTTGAAGACCTTAGCTTAAAAAAGCCAAGGTCTCCCACTGTATCCTGGGTCATCTCCAGTCATCCTGATCTATATCTTGCCACTGGACCCAAATGGCTCTGAAGGAGAGAGTGAGGCTGGTGACCTTTCGCAGTCCTCCCTCATTTAAATCCAATTCACCTGCATGTCATGGTATCATCTTCCTGATGTCATGGTCCTCTTTGAGAATGAAGCACATATAACAACTTGCGAGTAGTCCAAATTGCCCTACTGGGGACCTAACCGTCCAGTTCCAGTTGGGCAACTCAGCTCCTTTCTCTCTTCTCTCTTTGTCCACAGGGTATCATGCCCTTACCTGTGGGGGATCTGCTAAAAGGAATGTAAATTTTGATGGCTGAAACCTAGCAAGATATCTTGGGGTTTACTGTCTAGATTTCTTTCTCAAAGACAATGACTTAAACCCCATTCACTCTAGCTCTCATTGACTGGCCAACAATAGGTCCCAACCCAAGCACCACTTAGTGGCCAATGTTTGGGCCCTGATGGCTCAGAATGAATGTAAATAGTAATTGTTTCTGTTTTGGCCAGAAACCCTGAGAGTCTTCACCTCCCAAGATTGATTTTTTGGTTGTTGGTTTAACAAAAGGGGCCATTCCTTGGCTCATTTCTTAATCATATTTAATTGCTGAATGGGCACTGCCTTAGTCAAAATGAGAACTCAGAAAGACTTTAGCTTAAAAAGTTCTAGGTCTCCCACTGCATCCAGGGCCATCTCCAGTCATCCTGATTTATATTTTGCCACTGGACCCAGATGACTCAGGAGAAGAAAGTGAGGCTGGCGACCTTGCACAGCACTCCCTCACTTAAATCTGATTCTCCTGCATGTCATGGCATCATCTTCCTGGTGTCATGTTCCTCTTTGAGAACAAAGGACAAACAACAACCTGTGAGTAGTCTAAGCTGCCCCACTAGGTACCTTAGCATAGAGATGATAATTGAATACATTAGCTGAGGAGATTATCAGTAGCACCACCAAGTGAAAAGGTATAGAGGAAAAATAGAAGAATACCTAGGATAGAGAGAACCTTGGGGCACACATACTTATCACTATAGGAACCACCTGGATGGTATAGTTGATAAAACACTAAGTCTGGAGTCAGAAAGACCTCAGTTCAAATCTAGCATCATACTAGCTGTATGACTCTGGGAATGTCACTTAACCTCTGTTTTGCTTCAGTTTCTTCAATGGTAAAATAGGAATAATAGCATGTAATTTCTCTGGATTTTCTGAAGAGTAAATGAGGTATTAATTATGTGTTTAATGGAGTGCCCAACACATAGTAACTGCTATATAAATGTTAGCTATCATTATTGTTATTATTATTATTAGCTGTCAGGTTCAACCTGCATCTGGATCAAGATCCAGCAGAAGAGACTGAGGAAAAATTGGTCAAACAGACAGGAGGAGAATGAGGAAAGAACAGTGTCTAGAAAACTTGGAGAGGAAGGAGTATCAAAGCAAAGAGAGTGGTCAACAGTGTTGAAAGTTGTGAAGAGATGAAGAATAATGAGACTTCAGGAAAAAATTCATTTTGGAATATAAAAAATCCTTGGTAACTTTGGAGGGAACAGTTTTAGTTTAATGATGAGGCCAGAAGGCAAATTCCAGAGAGTTAAAAAATGAGCAGAGGCATTGGATTGCAGATGGCCTACCGAAGGAAAAAAAAATTCAGACTGAAACATTTAATGGCTTGTCCACAGTCATATGGCTAGCAAGTAGCAGAAGCAGACTTCAAATCCAGGTTGATTCCAAATCCAGTGTCTTTTCTACTACACCACATCAAATAAACCTGTTCTAACCAACATTATTTTTAAAAGAAACATATAGAAGTTGAATGAAAAGGTAAACAATGAAGGAAGAATACAAAAGACCTGTACAGTCCAGAAAGATTAATTTAAGGAGCAATGATATCCACACAGATCTAGGGCTAGAGATTTATGCCTAATGCAATGGATTTTTGTCCTTTTAAATATAAAGACATATTTGGGGAAAGAAGATTCAAGAAAGGACAAAACTCCTGATTATAGTAAGTAGAATAAGGATAATGGATGATGGTGAGAAGGCAGAACTAGCAAAGCCTTAGGTTCCTTCATTTCTCTTCTAAGGAAAATAATCTTTGAACTGGGAAAGATAGAATAAAAGTAGTTACCAGGGAGTGGAAAGCCAAGATAAATGAGCAGCCTATAAGATAACATCTAGTTTTCTTCATTGAATTCAAGGCACTAGGCTTGGATGAACTGAATCAGGGGTTTCTGAAAGAATTGGAAAATGTAACAGATTGCTGAGCCACTGTTAAAGATCTTTGAAAAATGTCAGAGAAAGAGGAAAATACAATAGTCCTAGAGAATGCAGCTATCTTACATTTTTAAAAAAGGTTGGCTAATCAAATTATATGGGTAGTGAATTTGATTTTTTTTTCCTGGATAAATTCTAGGACATTCAATCAAAAGAAAGGTTAGTGAGTCTTTATAAAGTAGGTGGTGATTACATCCCATGGCTTCATTCTGAACATGTTATACCAGAACAATCCCATTGTTTTAAAGATGACTCTTTCTTTCTCTGTCTCTCTGTCTTTCTGTCTCTGTCTCTCTCTCTCTGCCTCTGTCTCTCTGTCTCTGTCTCTGTCTCTGTCTCTCTCTCTCTCTCTCTCTCACACACACACACACACACACATATACACACCCAGACACACACAGATATACTGTTAAATTGGGACAATGCTATAGAACTAATGTACCTAGAAATGAGGAAGCATTTCACAAGGTCTTTAATGCTATCCTTGCAGTTGAGATGAAGGAACATGAATTAGATCAGGGCTTCTTAAACTTTTTTTCTGTGCATGACCCCCTTTTTCCCAAGAATTTTTTATGTGACCCCAGGTATATAGGTATATAAAATAGTTATACAAATCAAACATTTACTGATAAATCATAAATAACTTTATTTTAAAACAATTCTTTAGTTTACATATAATTTTACTATTTCTTATAAATGGAAGCAAATTCACATACTACTGAGATGGATGTGCTTGTTTATTTTTACATAAAGAATTAAGTCTTGGTGTAATATTTCATATTGAAGGACATAGAACATCTTCAAGTTTTTCAGAGTGGATTGATATTTTGATTTTGTAATTATCAATGCTGAGAATGCTGCTTTGCATAAATATATAATAAAAAATGGCAAAAGTATGTTTAGGGACATTTCAGAAATTGTTGAAAAATTTATCCTAATCCCAACCCAAAATTAATTTAACAATTTTTTAAGGAAACTCAATTTTTAAACCTCTGTCATTTGATAACTCAGTAAATTCTTGAACTTTTAATGGCAGATGACTGTTTTTTTTTTATTTCAAATGACTATGATTTATGAACACAACTTAGTTTTTTTAAATCAAAATTTGAAGGGTTATGAATATGTGTCTCCAGGAACTTCAGATTATCAATTATAACTCTTACAATTAAATCTTTGGGAAGGTTATTTTCAATTATAAAATCATCTGTAACTGTAAACATTTCTATTGAACAATTTTCCACTCTATTCTTCCATATGTTAACTTTTTTAAATAAAGTTTTCAATTTTGTCTTTTAACATAAATGTTACAAATTTTTTCCTTGAAGTAACATTTTTAAATCATTGAGTTTTTCAAAAATATCCAACAAGTAGCACAGTTTTGAATGCCATAAGTTGTTATAAAAAAATAACAAAATTGTATTTCTGCTCCATCAAAAATATAACAGCTTCATCTTTCAATTTCAATAATCTGTTTAAACTTTACCCTCTTGAGAACCACCTTATCTCTGCATGTAGCAATAAACTTTTATAATCAGAGGCTATGTCTTTCTGAAGGTTTGAAAACAAATGACCAGTAAGGGCATGACTTTCAATGGAGTTAGTGATTTTGATAGTATTGGGTTTGGGTTTTTTTTGGCAATTGGGGTTAAGTGACTTGCCCAGGGTCACACAGATAGTAAGTGTCAAGTGTTTGGTCTGAGCCCAGATTTGAACTCAGGTCTTCCTGATTCCAGGGCTGGTGCTCTATCCACTGTACTACCTAGCTGCCCCTAATTTTGATAGCATTGTAAAGCACAACATCCAACTTTGGTGATATATTTTGACTGTGGGTGCCTCCCAATGGATTATGCAGTGAGCAAAAGTGATATGTTCATTGTCACCAGCTTTAACTTTTGTTACAAATCCAACATTCTCACCCATCATTGCTCCAGCACCATATGTACAGACTCCACAATTTTTCCACTGTAAACCTCCATTTGTGAAAAATTCATCAACTTTAAGATGTATATTTTCCTCTCTTGTGTGCCCTTTCAAAGGGCAACAAAACAATAATTCCTCATGTATGCTTCTTTAATAAACATATCTTACATAAAGTAAGAACTGTGCCATGTTAGAAATACCAGTTGTTTCATCTAACTGAATTGAAAACGTTGGGCTACCCTTAAACCTCATAATAAGCTTCTAGAATTAGTCATTAGTAGTTTCAGAAATTCTTTTGGAAGCAGTATCATCCAACAAAAGGACTTTATGGATTTCATCCCCATACTTTTCCCAAGAACTATTTCTGACATTTTAATAGCAGCAGATAACCTGAGATCTTCTATCATGTAGGGCTTTTTATTTTTTGCAATTAAATATGAAGTTTCATAAGATGCAAGTAAATTCTTTTTGTTAACAGTAACAAATTTCTCAAAACATCATTTTTCTTTATTTGAAGATTTTAAAAGCCATTCAAAATATTCCTTTGGTTTATTGCAGTATGCTGCATGCTTGGTATTAAGATGCCATTTTAGTTTGACTGGTTTCATGGTCTCTGTAGTCAAACATTCATTACAAATTAAGCAAAGAAGTTTTCCCAACCATCATCATTATTAGAAGTAAATCTATATTGCAAAAGTGATTCAACATATTTTCTTTTTCTTGTCAATTTAGGTGTACTACAACCTGGTAGCAAAAACTCTGCCACATTTCTTCAGCAGTTTTACCTCCTATGTCAAATTTAGTCACTTATACATAACCAAAAATATTTTTGTTCTAAAATGTAAATAAATATTGCTAATAATTTTTCAAATAAATACTAACTTTAGCTTATAAAATTACATTTGTGCTTAATTTTTAAATTGATGTTTACACTTTCATACACATATAGCAGTGATGGTGGAAAAATATTACTATGTTTCTGTAAGAGCAGTAAACTTTGTATGTACAGTAAAAACACTGCAATTCATAACATACAATAGTCTTGAATCTGAGCTGGGCTTTTTCTGGCAACATTTGTTGGCTTTGTGTGGTGTGACGGCATGTGTAATGCAAAGTACACACGTTGCATGTTCAGAATCAAGGTTGTAGTGAAGTTATGTGATGCAACACTGCCAGTAACACCTTAGATTCATTATGTGTTTGATTTTGAACTAATTCTTTTGTTGTTGTGTGTTCAAAAACCTTTTACTGTTGCCAAAAATTTTGTGACCCCCACATTCAGTTATACAACCCCATGTGGGCTGTGGCCCACAGTTTAAGAAGTGTTGGATTAGATGACCATGCAGTTAGGTGGATTTGGCATTAGTTGAACTATTGTACTAGTAACTAATGATTTAATGTCAACTTGAGGTCTCCATTAATTAATCCAAAGAATTGCCCTTAGCCTTGTGTTATTTAATACTTCTATCAATGACTTAGGTAAAGTCCACAAAATTTATAGTTATCAGATTTATAGATGATATGAATATATAAGTTATATCTAAATTGGTGCATAATAATGTCACAATAAAAAAGAAACCTTATTATCTAGAAATTTTTGAATTTATTAAGATTAAGTTTATAATGGATACATGCATAATTTTGCATTTAATGCATTCAAAAATCAACATCAAAATTACAGGATGCAGAAAAATGGCTAGACAGTGATTATTATAAAAAAAAAAGATTTGAGGGACTTCCAGGGGCAGAGCCAAGATGGTAGAATAGAGAAAGCAGTCAGTTTAGCTCTCCTGACATTCCCCTTTAAACAAGTTTAAATAATGCTTCAAATTGAACTCTGGAGTGGCAGAACCAACCAAAGGTGTGAGTGAGATATTTTTGGAAACTAACACAACTTAGGAGGTCAGAAAGAGAGATCTGTGAAATGAAGTGCAGGCTGGCCTAGAGTCCACATGGATCAAAAAGCAGTGGTGGAACTAGGTGGTGGTGACATAAGCAGCAAAAGCTTCAGGAGCTTTCAAGCTAGAGATGGTAAGGGGACACAGTAAATGGTCAGGGGAAAAATATTGCAGGGGATCCTGTGCAAGTCCTAGATGCAGAACCAAACATTGATTGGTAAATTCATTGCTAAACCCACTTCTAGGTCATAGCTTAAGGGAAGAGAGGAGCACTTTCCATCAAGAGGGAGCAGAAGCCCTGAGGTGTAGTATCACTTTTAGTCTGAATAGTTCAAGGACTCTGAGCTATAATATTCACTGCCACCTTGATGGAATATGGACTCTAAAGAGCAGTACTGATTTCAATCCCAAAAGATCAGGGGCTCTGTTTTGTGTAAGGACCAGTATGTAGACCAGAAGAGCAATGACCACACCTCTCCTGAAATGATACCACCTTGGAAGCAAATAAAACACCCAACCCCTCAGAACTAGCTCTGAAAACAGCAGTGTAAAGAACACTGAAGCTTGAGACAGTGCCCCTCCCTACCATGTCAGGAACAGACACCAACTTTAACATAAAATTTCAGATCAAGAAATAGAGCGGGAAAATGAACACATACACAAAACCACACACATACACACAAACACAAACACACACACATACACCTTCACCATAAAAAAGGTACTGTCGTGACAGGGAAGATTAAGACACAAACTCAGAAGAAGAAAATGAAGACAAAATAGCTATAAAGTCTCAAAGAAAAAGGTAAATTTCACACAAACCCAACAAGAATTCTTTAAAGACCTTAAAAATTTATTTTTAAAGTCAAATAAGAGTGGTAGGGGGAAATGGTAGGGGAAAATTACATAAATAAATGAGAACAAAGAAAGAAAATTATTAAAAGACATTAAGAGCGTGGTAAAAAAAAAAGGGCATAAATAATTGCTGAAAAAAAATAACACCTTAAAAAACAGAATTGACCAAATGTTAAAAGGGGTAGAAATGCTCATTGATAAAAAAAAAATCCTTACAAAATAAGAATTGGGCAAGTAGAATCTAATAGTTCCTGGAGACATCAAAAAACAATAAAACAAAGTTGGAAGAATGATAAAAATAGAATAAAATTAGAAATATCTCACTGGAAAAACTACTGGCCCTGAAAATAGATCAAGAAGAGATAATTTAAGAACTATTGGACAGGAGCAGCTAGGTGTCACAGTGGATAGAGCACTGGCTCTGGAATCAGGAGGACCTGAGTTCAAATCTGGTCTCAGACACATAACACTCACTAGCTGTGTGACTCTGGGCAAGTCACTTAACCCCAATTGCCTTCACCAAAAAAAAAAAAATTATTGGACTACCTGAAAGCCATGATCAAAGAAGAAGTCTAGACATCATATTTCAAGAAATTATCAAAGAAAACTGCCACTATCTTAGATACAGAAACTACTATAGAAATCAAAAGAATCCAATAACCTCCTGAAAGAGGTAGAATGGAATAAAATGAAAACACCTAAGAATACTATAGACAAATTCCAGAGCTCATAGGTCAAAGAGAAAATACTTCAAACGCCCAGAAAGATACCATTCAAATATTGTGAATCCAAAGTCAGAATCACACAAGATTTAGCAGCTATCACATTAAAGAAGTAGAGGGCTTAGAACATGATATTCCAAAAGGCAAAAGAGTTGGGCTTACAACCAAGAATAACCTACCCAGTAAAACTGAGTATAATCCTTTTGGGGGGGAGGGGGAGAATGAACATTTAATGAAATAAGGAGTTTCAAGTATTTCTGATGAAAATACCACTGCTGAATAGAAAATTTGACTTGGAAATATAAGACTCAAGAAAAACATATAAAAGAAAACATGAAAGGGAAGTCTTAAGTGACCCAATGAGATTAAACTGTTTATTTTTATATAAAAAGTGATACATGCAACTTCTAAGAATTTTGTAATGATTAAGAGAGTTGGAAGGATTCTACATAGAAAGAGGGTGTATGAATGAGTTGTTTATATTGGGATGATTTTTTGTTAATGGAGAGGTACACAAGAAAAATCATTTATGGCAGAAGAGTAAATGAGAGAAGGCAGAAAATGCTGAAGCGCATTCACATTTAATTTGGATCAAAGAGGAATATACATACATACATACATACATACATATATATATAATATATATGTATGTATGTATGTATGTATGTATGTATGTATCCATCTCATCCAAAAGTAAAGTAGGAGTGGAAGGGGACAAACAAAAGGAATGGTGGTAAAAGGGAGGGCAGATAAAAGAAGACAGTGATCAGAAGGAAATCAGACTTTAGAAGAGGTACAAGTTAAAAAAAAAGAATGAGAAGGATAAACAAAAAAAAAAATAAAAGAAAATGCACAGTTAGTAACCATAACCATGAATTTGAATGGGATGAACTCACCTATAAAACAGAAGTGGCTAGCAGGATGGATTAGAAATCAGAATTCAACAATATGTTGTTTATAAGAAACACATTTGAAACAGACAGATAATTAAAATAAGGGGCTGGAGTATTATCTATTATGCTTTAGCTGAAGTTAAAAGAAACAAAGGGGGTAGCAATTATGATCTTAGCCAATTAAAAAGCAAAAGTAGACCTAATTGAAGGGGATAAACAGGGAAAATATATCATGCTAAAAGGCACCATAGATAATGGAGTAATATTAACACTAAATATTCATGCAACAAAGAGCATAGCATCCAAATTCTTAAAAGTTAAATGAATTACAAGAGAAAATAGACAATAAAGTTATATTGATGGAGAACCTCAACTTTCCCTTCTCAGAGCTAGATAAATCTAAACATAAAATAAATAAGAAAGAAGTTAAGAAGATGTATAGAATCTTAGAAAAGTTATATATAACAGAAATCTAGAGCAAACTAAATGAAAATAGAAATATTTATACCTTTTTTTCAGTTGCACATGGCATATTCATAAAAAAGACTATATATCAAGGCATAAAAAATCACAAACAAATGAAGAAGAGGAGAAATATTAAATTTACCCTTGTCAGACCATAATGCAATAAAATTATATTTAACAAAAGTCATGGAAGCATAAATTAAAAATCAATTAGAAACTAAATAATCTTATCATAAAGAATGGATCAGTCAAAGAACAAATCATAAAACAATAATTTCATTAAAGAGAATGATAATTAGAGAACATTCCAAAATTTGTGTTATATAGTCAAAGCAATACTTAGAGGAAAATTTACTTTTCCAAAAGTGTTCTTCAATAAGAAAGAGAAAGAAAAGATCAATCAATTGCACCTGAAAATAAAAAAATAGAAATAGAACAAATTAAATATCCTCAAATGCCAAAATAGAAATATTGAATATCAAAGGAAAGATTAATAAAATTCAAAGTAAAAAAAAATCATTGAACTAGGAGCTAGTTTTATGAGAAAAAAATACAGTAAAATAGATAAATAATTGATTAATTTGTTTAAAAAAGAAAAAAATAAGAATTTAGTATCAAAAATGAAAAAAGTGAATGCATCCCTAATGAAGATGAAATTAAAGAAATTATTAGGATTTAATTTGCCCAAGTATATGCCAGCAACACTGACAATCTAAATTAAATGAATATTTATAAAAATATAAATTGCCTGGATTAACAGAAGAGGAAACAGAATACTTAAATAACCTTATCATAGAAAAAGAATAAAATACCTGATTTCACTTCATAATCATAATAGATTTTATGCCAACTTTTTTTGCAAGAAAGTGAGGTGTGACCATTATGTGAAGCTTTAAAAAAAATTGTGCAGATATTACTTGTCTTTTAGCTTCCACCAGCCTCACACCATCTTTTCACTCACTGAAAACTGTCTTTCTGCAGCTCTGTCTCCATGCTGCTCAGAGAACACAACTGCTTTTAGCTTAAAGCCCAGAGAATAGTTTTTATATTTACCCATAATCAGAAAGAAATGCTTCACATGTTAAAGCATCATTTGTAGATGAATTGTACAGTTTAGCTAGCACAGACAATGCAACTCTTACCATATCATGTGACTTACTCCTGGCAGCTTCATCTGTCCATCAGCTCCCTTTGTACTTCTGATTTTTCATTGGGTTGAGTGACAACACCTTTAGTACTTCAGCTTTCTAAACAAACCTCAAAAATTGACTTTTGGAAATATACTGATAATGTGCACTGAGAATTCTAGACTCATGGCTCACAATGGAGAAGAGATAAGTGCATATCCATATGCCACTGGTGAATACATTGTTGTTCTGTTTACCTTTTAAGCAGCATGAGGAACAGAATCATACCATCTGATGATTACACATGAAAGGTTATAAACCAATTATTGTATTATAAAACAGGGTATGAAGATTATGCAGTGGTGATGATTATTCAGTGAAATATAATAAGTCCTCAGTGAGCTTTCTAAGAAAAAATCCCCAGGACCAGATGAATTTTCAAGTAAATCCTACCAAACACTTAAGGATCACCAAGATCATACTACATGACCAGATGGGATTTATACCAGGAATGCAGGGCTGTTTAAATATTAGAAAAACTATCAGTATAATCAGTATAATATCCATTTACAAAAACAAAAGAAATCATTTGGTTATTTCATTAGATATTGAAAAAACCTTTGAAAATACAACACCCTTACTATTAGAAACACTAGAAAGCATAGAAATCAGTGGATTCTTGCTTAAAATGACAAGCAGTATCTATTCAAAACCAAAAGCGAGCTTTACCTGTAATGGGGATAAAATTGGAGCCTTTCCAAAAAGGTCAGGGGTGAAACAAAGATGTCCATTATTACCATTATTATTCAGTATTTTATTAGAAATGCTAACTATAGCAATAAGACAAGAAAAAAATTAAAGAGACAAAAATAGACAATGAGGAAAGAAACAAAACTATCATTCTTTTTAGATGATATGATGGTATACATATTAAACCCTCGATAATCAAGCAAAACGACTAACTGAAATAATTAACTTCAGAACACTACAGAATATAAAGTAAACGCACATAAATCATTAGCATTTTTAAGTGTTACCAACAAAGTGCAGCAGAAAGAGATAGAGAAATTCAATTTATAATAACTCTAGAAAATATAAAATACTTGTAAGTATTTGAACACAGTTATAAAACACTTTTCAGAAGACAGATCTAAACAACTGGAGAAACTCATGGATAGGCCAAGCCAAGATAATTAAAATGACAGTTCTACCTAAATTAATTTACTTAATCAGTGCCATACAAATCAAACTACCAAAGAATTATTTTAAGGACCCAGTTAAAATAATAGCAAAATTCATCTGACCAATCAAAATGCCAAAAACATCAAGGGAACCAATGAAATAAAATGTGAAGGAAGGTAACCTAGTAGTACCAGATTTCAAACTACATTACAAAGTTGAAATCATCAAAACAATCTAGTACTGGCTAAAAAATACAGTGGTAGATCAGTGGAATAGATTAGATACACAATACACAGTAGTAAATGATCATAGTAATTTACTCTTTGATAAACCCAAAGATTTAAGCTTTGGGGATATGAATTCATCATTTGAAAAAAAAATTGAAAAACTAGGAAGCAGTTTGACAGAAATTGAGCATAAACCAACATTTCACACCATATACCAAGATAAGGTCAAAATGAATAGGTGACCTAGACATGAAGGTTGGTATCATAAGTAAATCTTGGGAGCATTGAAATATTGACCTGCCATATGGATAGACAAGGGAAGATGTTATGACCAAGCAAGTGAAATAAAGGATCATGGGAAATAAAATGGATAGTTTTGGTCACATGAAATTTTAAAAAAAAAGACTTTTGCATAAACAAAACTAACAGTCAAAATTAGAATTGAAAACAGAACCAGAAAAATGTTAGAGCAAATTTTTCTGATAGAGGCCTCCTTTCTCAAATATATAGAAAACTGTAACAAATTTGTAAAAATAAATGCCACATCCCAGTTTTGATAAATGGTCAAGGGCAAAGAACAGAAGAAGAAATCAAAGCTATCTATAGTCATATAAAAAAAGTTCTAAATTACTACTGATTAGAGACATTAAATCAATTCTGAGGCACCAACTCACATCTATCAGATTGGCTAACATGAATGGAAAGAAAAATGACAAATGTTAGTGGGGATGTGGCGAAATTGTTACAGTAATGATCTGTCGGTGGAGTTTTCAACTAATCCACCCATTCTGGAGAACAGTTTTGAACAATGTCCAATAAAACTGTGTATGCCTTTTGACCCAGGAATACCACCACTAGGTCTCTATCACAAAGAGATTAAACAAAAGTGAAAAGGACCTGTTTATACAAAAAAAAATTATTACAGCTTTTTTGTGATGGCAAAGAATTGAAAATCAAGGGTATTCCCATCAACTGGGGAATGGCTAAACAAGTTGTGGCATATAATTATGATGTAATGCTACTGTGCTATAAGAAATGATAAACAGAGTGGTTTCAGAAAAACCTGGGAAGACTTATATGAATTCATGCAAAGTGAAGTGAGCAGAACCAGGAGACCATTGTACACAGCAACAGCAATATTGTAAGGATAATCAACTGTGAAGACTTAACTGCTGTATTCAAGAAACTGATCCAAATAGATTCCAAAGGACTCATAAAAAATGATTTCCACCCCCTGAGAAATGATGAATGTATATTGAAGCATACTTATTTTACTTTCTCTTTTTTCTTTTTTGTGTTTTCTTTTGCAATGTGGCTAATACGAAAATGTATTTTCCATTATTTTACATATATAAACTATATCAATTGCTTACTTTCTTGAGGAGGCAGTGGGAATGGAGGGAGAGAATTTGGAACTCCAAATGTGAAAAAAAAGGTTGCTAAAATATGTCATATACATTTCAGAAATATTTAATGAAATAAATGAAAATATATTTTAAAAAAGATTTGAGTTTTATTGAATTTCAAACTCAATCTGGTTCCACAATGTGATGCAGAGCCAAAAATGTTAATGTTATGCCATGTTTTTTATATTCATTTTTTTAATTTTATTTTTAATTTTTTGGAATAAAATAAGCATTTCCATAACATAGTACAACAAAAAGATGATTGCACATGAAACTATGCACAACTTGCTATTTTTTCAAATATACAACACAACTACTATCATGTAAATTTCTTTTTTTTCTCCCCCTTCCACCCTAGAGATGACTACCATTAGACACAAATAGGTACATCTAAGTAATATTATTCTTTACATACTTCTATTTATCACTTCTTTCTCTGGATGCAGATAGCATTTTTCTTCATGTGCCCTTTATAGTTAATTTATGTATTTGTAATAATCAAAATAACTAATTCCCTCAAAGTTATTCTTAAAACAATATTGCTGTGAAGGTATACAATGTTCTCTTGGTTCTGCTCATTTCATTCTTCATTATTTCATGGAAGTCTTTCCATGTTTTTCTAAAATCATTGAGCTCATCATTTCCCATAGCACAATAGTATTCTACCATGATCATATAACACTACTTGTTTAGCCATTCCCCAGTTCATGGACATCCCTGTAATTTCCAGTTTTTTGTCACCACAAAGAGAGCTGCTATAAACATTTTAGAATGTATAGGTTCTTTTCCCTAATTGTCTTCAGAAATAGATCAAGTAGTGTAGTTAGGTCAAAGGGTATAGGTAGTTTAATAATTCTTTGGGCATAATTCCAGATTGTTCTCCAAAATGGTTGGATCAATTCAAAATTCCATCAACAATAAATTAATATACCAGTTTTTCAACATCTCCTCAACCATTTGCACTTTCTCCTTTCATTTTGGTCAATCTGGTAGGTGTAAAATTATATCTCAAAGTTGTTTTAATTTGCATTTATCTAATCAATAATTATTTAGAGCATTTTCTTACATGATTAAAAATTGTTTTGATTTCTTCATTGGAAAATTGCCTGTTCATGTCTTTTGACCATTTATCAATTGTGGAATGACTCATATTCTTATACATTTGACAAAATTCTTTATGTATTTTAGATATGAGACCTTTATCTGATAAGCTGTCTATAACATTTCCCCCCAGTTTTTTGTTTTCCTTCAGATCTTGGCTGTATTCATTTTATTTGTAAAAAAACCTTTTTTAATTTAATGTAACTGAAATTATTCATTTTATACCTAATTTAACCCTCTATCTCTTGTTTATTCATAAATTGTTCACTTATTGATATGTCTGATAAATAATATATTACATGTTCTAATTTCCTTGTAAATTCTTTCTTTATATCTAGGCCATGTATCCATTTTAACCTTATCTTTGTAAATGACATAAGATGGTGATCTATGCCCAATTTTTACCAAATAATTAATTCTTATCCCAAAATCTTAAGTCTTTACATTTGTCAAATACAAGGTTGTTATGTATATTTCCTGCTGTAAATTGTATGTCTACTCCATTCCATTGGTCTACCTTTCTATTTCTTAGCCAGTACCAGATAGTTTTGATAATTATTGTCTTCTAATATAGTTTATAATCTGGCACTGCTAAACTTCCTTCCTATATATTTTTTCATTATTTCCTTTGATAATCTTGACTTTTGTTTTTCCAAATGAATTTTGTTATTATTTTTCTAATTTAGTAAAAAAAAAAAAGGTAATTTAATTGAAATTGTTTTTAATATATAAATTAGTTTGGGTAAAAGTTTAATTTTCATTATATTTGCCCTGCCTACCCATGAACAAATGAATATTTCTCCAATTATTTAAATCTGATTTCATTTGTATAAAAAAGTTTTTTTTTAAATAATTTTATTTACATAGTTCCTGGGTTTGTTTTGGCAGGTGTATTCCCAGATATCTTATACTTTCTAGAGTTATTGGTTTGCTTTTTTTTTTTACTATCTCTTCTTGAAGAGTTTTGTTTGTGACATAAAGAAATGCTGATGATTTATATGTATTTACATTATATCCTGCTACTTTGCTAAAATTATTGTTTCAACTAATTTTTTAGTAAAGTCTTTGGGATTTTCCAAGTTTATCATCATATCATCTGCAAAAAAGATGGATTTATTACTTAGTTCCCTATCCTGGTTTCTTCTATTTCTTTTTCTTCTCTTATTGCTATTGATAGAATTTCCAATAAAATATTGAATAACATTGGTGAGAGTGGGCATCCTTTCACACTGATCTTACTGGGAAGGCCTCTCGTTTATCCATATTGCAAATAATGTGTGCTGATAGTCTCAGATGAGTGTTTTTTAATAAATTTAAGAGAAAATCCATTTATACTAATGTTTTCAAGTGTTTTTAATAAAAACAAATGTTGAACCTTATCAAAAGTATTTTTCAGCATCAATTGATATAATCATATGATTTTTAAACATTTAATCAATTATGTTAATTGTGTTCCTTGTGTCAAACCATCCCTGTATTCTTGGTATAAATTCCACTTGAACATGATGTATAATCATTCTAATATGTTGTTGCAATCTTTTAACTAGTATTTTATTTAGGATTTTTGCATCCATATTCATTAATGAAATTAGTCCACCATTGTCTTTTTCTGTTTTATTCTTCCTGGCTTAGGTATCAGTATCATCTTTATTTCATAGAAGGAAATTAGGAGGATCCCTTCTTTACCTATTATTCAGAATAAGTTATTTAATATTGGAATTACTTGATCATTAAGTGTTTGATAGAATTCACTTGTAAATCCATCTGGTCCCATGTTTTTCTCTTAGGAAGCTCATTTATGGCCTGTTCAATTTTTTTTTAAAAGTACATCTATTTAGATATTCTATTTTCTCTTCTGCTAATCTAGGCAATATATATATATGTATTATATGTATATGTATTATATATATATAACATATATGTATATATACATATATACATGTATGATATATATGAAATATGCTTCAATTTACTTAAATTGTTAAGTTTACTGGCATATAATTGGGCAAAACAACTCTATAATGGCTTTAATTTCATCTTCTTAATAGGATATTCATGTTTTTCATTTTTGATGCTATTGATTTTGTTTTCTCTCTTTTTTAAAATCAAATTAAACAACTGTTTATCTATTTTTTTATAAAACCAACTTCTAATTTTAATTATTAGCAATTATTTTCTACTCTCAATTTTATTAATTTCACCCTTAATTTTTTTTGGATTTCCAATTTAAGGTGTAATTAGAGATTTTTTTTTATTTTTCTAATTTTTTTATTACATACCCAATTCATTAACTCTCTCTTTCTCTATTTTTTCATACAAGCAATTAGAGATATACATTTTCCTCTTATCACTGCTTTTGCTGTCTCCCATAGGTTTTTTTGTTTTGTTTTGTTTTGTTTTGTTTTTTTTAGGCAATTGGGGTTAAGTGACTTGCTTAGGTTCACACAGCTAGTAAGTGTCACGTGTTTGGTCTGAGGCCAGATTTTAACTCAGGTACTCTTGACTTCAGGGCTGGTGCTCTATCCACTGCACCACCTAGCTGCCCCAGTATCCCAAAGGTTTTGATATGTTATCTTACTATTGTCATTCTCTTTAATGAATTTATTGTTTGTTTCTATGATGTTCTTTCATTCTTTGACCCACTCATTCTTTAAGATTAGGTTGTTTCATCTCTAATTAGTTATCAAGCTATGTTTCCTTCATCATTTATTAAATGTAATGCTATTCCTTATGATCTGAATAGAATACTTTTAATATTTCTGCTTTTCTGCTTTTAACTATAATATTTTTATGTACTAATATATGGTCAATCTTTATAAGGGTACAATAAACTGCTGAGAAAAAGGTGTATTCCTTTCTGTTTCCATTCAATTCTTTTGAAATATCTATCATGTCAAATATTTAAAATGCTATTCACTTACTTAACTTCTTTCTTATTTATTTTTGGGTTAGATTTATCTAGTTCTGAGAGGGGAAGATTAAAGTCCACTACTATTACAATACTACTATCTCCGCCTATAATTCATTTCACTTTTCTTTTAAAAATTTAGATGCTATAGTATTTGGTGCATATGGGTTCAGTATTGATATTATTTCATTGTCTATGGTACCTTTTACCAAAATGTAGTTATCCTCTTTATGTCCTTTAATCAAATCTATTTTAGCCATAATTTTATCTGAGATTATAATTGCTACCCCTGGCTTTTTTGCATCAGCTGGTACATCATAAATTCTACTCCAACCTTCTGTTTAGCTCTGTGGGTATCTCACATTCTTAAATGTGTTTCTTGTAAACAACGTATTGTTGGATAATTATTTTTAATCAATTCTGCATACATTTCATTGCAGCCACATTCAAATTGTGAATTTCCCTCCACCTTATTTTTATTTTTTATTTTCCTTCTCAGCCTCTCTTTTTATCCTATTCCTGTTACCTTATCTTTTCCCCTTACCCTCTTATTACATATTTTACCCACCCCTCTAATATTCCCTCTTAATCTTATTCTATAAACACTCTTAAAAGTCTATCCCCTACCCAATCCCCCATTTTTATCACCTCTCTAGAAGTTCAGAAGATGTCTAAACCTTTTCAGATGTATATTTTGTTTCCTCTTGAACCCAGATGAAACTAAGGTTCCAACATTACCAGTCCTCTATACCCACTTATTCCCTCTGTATTAATTCTTCCTTTCACACCATATTTATATGAGATAATTGCTCCTTTTTACCCTTTCCTACCCAATTTTGTTTCTTAGAATCACCCCATCATACTCAACTCAGACACTTTTCTTTCCAACTACCTTAGTAAAAGTAACAGTTTTAAGAATACTATTACTAATAATTACTAATGTTAATAACACTTTCATATGTCATAAGTAAACAGTTTCACCTTAATCAGTGTCTTATAATTAGTCTTTAATGATTTCCTTATATTTATTTTGGAACTTTTACGTAAAATTTTATGTTGAGTTCTGGTATTTATGTTACAAATACTTGAAAGTCTTAAGTTCATCAAATGTCCATCTTTTTTTTTTTCCACTCAGGATTATACTCAACTTTGCTGGATAAGTTATTCTTGGAAGCAACCCCAGTTCATTTGCTTTTAAAAATATGATGTTCAAAGACCTATTGTTTTTTAGTGTAGAAGCTGCTAGTTCTTGTGAAATCCTGATTGTTTTTCTATAGTATTTAAATAGATTTTTGTTGTTGTTGCTGTTACTGTTGTTGCTTGCAATATTTTCTCTTTAACTTCAGAATTTTGAAACTTGGCTATGACATTTCTGCAGGTTTTCTTCCTACGATCTCTTTCAGGTGGTAATTAGTGAATTCTTTCTATTTCTACCTTACCTTCTTGTTCTAGAACTTCAAAGCAATCTCCCTTGACATTTTTTTTGTAATATTGTATCCAAATTCTTTTTTTTTAATCATAACTTTCAGGTCCCTAACAATTCTTACATTGTCTCTTCTCAATTTGTTTTCAAGATCAGTTGTTTTTCTAATGAGATGTTTCATATTGTCTTCTACTATTTCTTATTTTATTAAATCTTGGTTTCTTATAACATCTTTCGATTTCATTTGCCCAATTATAGTTTTCAAGGAGTAATTTTCTTCCTTAAGATTGCATATCTCTTTCTCTAATTGGTTAACTTTCTTTTCATAAACATCTTTGATTGTTTTTTTGTGTGTGTCTGTGAAAAGTCATAACATATTTAGAAAAGGCTCAACCAGGGCAATTGGAAGATTAGAGAACATACCATGTGAAGATTAATAGAAAGATCAGATCCTTGGCCTAGAGGAAAAAAAGGAATCACAGGGGACATGATAGCAATCTTTTAATATGGAGCTGTTATATCTAAGACACTGTGCTAGGTTATGGGGGGACAAAAACAAAAATAAAAATGATTTCCACCCGTTAGGAAATGATACACTTTTTGGAAGATACAACATGTACAAATATGAATAAGATTATGTTATTTTGAGAGGATTAAGGAAAGGTTTTACATAGGAAGTAGCACCTGAAGTGATCATTAAAGATAGGAATTCAGAAAATGAAAGGTTAATACCAGATATATTTCATCTGAAAGGAATAGCCTGTTTGAAGATATAATCCGCATTCACTAACTTTTTCACTAGTTTTCACTCATTAATACCTCTTCCTATTTCCTTTCCAATCTCTCAGATATGATTTGCTCACAAGTCTCAATCTTCAACCTTTTGTTGTCATTGTCATCCTCCTCCTCTCTTCTCTATGTGTCTTTTTTCTCTGTCTGTCTTTCTCTGTCTTTCTCCCTGTCACTATATCTGTGTGTGTGTGTCTGTCTGTGTCTGTGTCTGTCTGTGACTGTGTTGTCTGTCTCTCCCTCTCTCTGTCTCCTCTCTCTCTCACTTTCTGGGGGAAATAATTTTCTTTCATGGATTCAACTATCACCTTTATTCTGATTATTTCCAATTTTGTATTTCTAGTTAGAATTTGTCAACAAAGTCCTTGTCATACGCTCCCACTTGACTATATTTAATTTCTCCTTATATGTCCTAGCATCACCACAAACTCAGTGTCTCTGAAACTAAGCATTCCAACTTCTCATAGGCTTGGCTGTACCTCCTAATTCCCTCATTTTTCTCTCAGTTAGCCAGGCTTGTATCCTCAAGATTATGTTGGGTATTCCACTATCTTTACCACCCACACAAATAAGTCATCAAATGTAGGTGATTTTTCTTTCAGTATCTTTTAAATTTTTCTCTCCATCCCCAATTCCACCAAAGAAATGCACACAATTGTCACCTAATTCTTGTGCTACTGTATTGCTTTCTAGTTATATCATCTAAGTCTAGTCCCTGTGATCTCATTTCTCCTCTACCATGCTTCATACTTTTTTTTTTCTGAAATGATTTTTAAGAAGAAGAGCCAGAGAAATGATGAATATAGAGGGGGATTTTGCTGACTTATGAAGAAAGTCAGAAGGACATATATAAACTGTCTTTGTGACCAGATTGAGATAGTCTATTTAATGATTTCCTAAGTAGGAGTATATCATAGTAAATGTTAAACAATAGCTTCCAGGAATCTTGATGTCAAGGTTAATAATGTTTGTGTGAAGAGAGCACACAAAATGTATGTATTTAAAATAAGAAAAAAAATTGAGAAGTTAAGAAGCGATAACTACATAAGGGGAAGAAATTCCATATTTTTAATAAAGGCAATACCTTAGCAAGGCAACAGAGAGACCCTGAGCCCTAGACCAAACTAGGAGTAAGGACCTGAGCCCTAGAAGGAGGCAGCAATGAGGTCCTGGCAGTGAGAACCTTTGTCTGGCTCAAGATAGCAGCAAGTCTTACCCAAGGAAATCAGTGTAGGCCTTGGGGGCAATTTGAATCAGTAGCAGTGACTCCTGGGACTTTCATCCCACAGACAGTTGGGGGTGGGAGCAGACAACTTGTCAGAAGGAGATTACAGGAGATACTTGTAATTCTTAAGAACGTCATAACTATTAGGGCAGTCAGAAGGCATATCCATAGATGTAGGATGTGAGTATGAGTTGACTATAATAAAATTATTTCCCCCACCCCCAAAAAATATGGGATAAGAAAAAGAGATGCACTAGGACAAGGAAAAAGAAAGAGGTAGAATGGGGTAAATTACCTCATATAAAAGAGGCATAAAATAGCTATTACAATGGAGGGGATGATGTGTGATGGTGGTGGTGGTAGGCAACCATATACTCATTGAAATTGACTCAAAGAAGGAGTAAAATACACAGTCAGTTGGGTACAGAACTCTATATTACACTCAAGGGAAATAGGATGGGATGGGGATAAGAGAAATAAATGTTGATAGAAGGGAGATAGGATTGCAGGAGTCAGTGGTCAAAAGCAAAACAGTGATGAGAAGGGACAGGGTAAAAAGACAGAAGTATAAACAGGGGAAACATAGGATGGAGGGAAATACATAGTTAATAATCATAATTGTGAATATGAATGAGGTGAATTCACCCATAAAACAGAAGTGGATAGCAGAATGGATTAGAAACCATAATCATATAAAATATCATTTCCAAGAAACACATTCGAAGCAGAGACAAACAGTACAGGTAAGGGGCTGTAGCAGAATCTATTTTGCTTTAGCTGAAGTAAAAACAAATATGAGTAGTAATCATGATTTCACACAGAGCAAAAGCAAAAATAGCTCAAATTAAAAGAGATAGAGAAGTCAACAATGTGTTGCTGAAAGGTACCATTGAGAGTGAAGTAATATCAATACTAAACATATATGCACCAAATGATGTAGCATCTAAATTTTTAAGAAAGAAATTAAATGAGTCATAGGAAGAAATAAATAATAAAATTATACTAGTGGGGGCACATCAACTTTCCCCTCTCAGAACTAGATAAATCTAACCAAAAAAAATAAACAAGACAGAAGTTAAGAACATATATAGAAAGGTATATAAGTTAAGGTATATATAAAGAAAATAAGAAGGTATATAGAAAAGTTAGATATGAGAGACCTCTGGAGAAAATTGAATGGCAATAGAAAGAAGACAACTTTCTCAGTAGTACATGGCACCTACACTAAACCAATTATGTATTAGGGCATAAGAAGCTCACAACTAAATGCAGAAAAGCAGAAATATTAAATGTATGCTTTTCTTATCATGATGCAATAAAAAAAAATTCCAATTTAGCTGGAAACTAAATTATCTAATCCTAAAGAATGAATGGTTCAAAGAACCAATCATAGAGACTATCAATAATTTCATTAAAGAGAATGACAACAATGAGACAACATATAAAAATTTATGAGATGCAAAAGTAGTATTTAGGGGCAGTTTTATATCTTTAGATGCTTACACCAATAAAAATAGAGAAAAAGTAAATCAATGAATTGAGCATGCAACTAAAAAAATAGAAAAGAACAAATTAAAAATCCCCAATTAAACATCAAATTGGAAATCTTGAAAATCAAAGGAGAAATTAATAAAATTGAAAGTAAGAAATCTATTGAGCTAATAAATAAAATTAGGAGCTGGTTTTATTTAAAAAAATAAAATAGGAAGAACATTGGTTAATTTGATTAAAAATAAAAAAAGAAAACCAAATTATCAGAAACAAAAATTAAAAGGGTAAAGTCAACACAAATAAAGAAGAGACTAAAGCAATTATTAGGAGATATTTTGCCTAAATATACAATCTGAGAGAAATGGATATTTATAAGCCTTGTAAATTGCCAAAATCAACAGAAGAGGAAATAGAATACTTACTATTTTAGAATACCATTTTTAGAAAATGCCATTATTTATAATTATATTAATATATTATGTAATATAAAATACATAATTATAAAATACAAAATAATATATAATTATATAACATAATTAATTATATAATATAAATAATAATTATAAATTAATTATATTATAAATACCATTTTAGAAAAATAAATTGAACAAGCCATCAATCAGCTTCTTAAGAAAAAAATCCCCAGAGCCAGATGGTTACAAGTGCATTCTACCAAACATGAGTAACAACTGTTTCCAAAACTATATAAACTAGTTGGAAAAATAGACAAAAATAAAAAGAGTTCTCCCAATTTCTTTTACAACACAAATATGGTGTTGATATTTATAACAAGAAAACTTTAAACAGAGAAAGCAAAATATTGACCAACTTCCCTAATGAATATTGATGCAAAAAATTTTAAATGAAGTACTAGCAAAGAGATTACAGTAATATAGCACTAGAAAAATACACTATGACCAGGTGGGATTTATACCAGGAATGCAGGGCTAGTTCAATATTAGGAAAAAATATCAGCATACTTGACCACATCAATAACAAAACCAACAAAAATTATATGATTATCTCAATAGATACCATAAAAGATTTTGAGAAAATACAACACTGATTCCTATTAAAAACACTAGGAGCATAGGAATAAATATAGCTATCTTTAAAACGATAAGTAGTTTCTACTTAAAGCCATCATCAAGCATTATCTGTAATGAGAATGAGCTAAAAGCTTTCCCAGTAAAATCAGGGGTGCAGCAAGGATGTCCATTATAACCACTATTATTCAATACTGTACTGGAAATGCTAATTATAGCAATAAGAGAAGAAAAATAAGTTGAAGAAATAAAAATAGGTCATGAAGAAACAAAACCATCATTCTTCAAAAATGACATAATGACATCTTTAGAAAGCCCTAGAGAATCTACTAAAAAAACTAGTTGAAATAATTAACAACTTTAGCAAAATTTCAGAGTATAAAATAAACCCATATAAATCATCAGCATTTCTATGTATTACCAACAAAGTCCAACAGCAAGAGATAAAATAAGAAATTCCATTTATAATAACTGTAGATGATATAAAATACTTGAGGTGTCTACCTGCCAAGACAAACCCAGGAATTATGTGAACATAACAACAAAATACTTCACACAAATAAAGTCAGATCTAAAAAAGTGGAAAAATACTAATTGTTCGTGGGTAGATCAAGTCAGTATAATAAAAATGACAATTCTACCTAAATCAATTTCCTTTTCACTGCCGTACCAATTAAGTTACCAAAAAATATTTTATAGAACTAGAAAAAAATCATCTGGAAAAACGAAAGGTCAAGAATATCAAGGGAGTTAATGAAAACATTAGTGAAAAAAGATGAAGGAAAGTAGCCTAGTTATCAAACTAGTGTACCAGTTATCAAGTGGTATTATAGAGAGATAATCATCAAAACAATCTGGTCCTGGCTAAGAAATAGAGAGGTGGATAAGTGGAACAGATTAGGTACGCACAACACAGAAGGAAATGATTATTGTAATTTAGTGTTTGATAAACCAAAAGATCCAAGCTTTTGGTACAAGAACTCACTATCTGACAAAACATGGTGGGAAAACTGGAAAACAGTTTGGCAGAAACTTGTAAAGACAAACATTTCACACTGTATAGTAAGATAAGGTCAAAATGGGGACATAGTTTAGATATAAAGGGTGATACCATGGGCAAATTAAGGGAACTTGGAATAGTTTACCTGTTAGAACTATGGGTAAAGGAAAAATTTATGGCTAAATGAAAGATAAAGAACATTATGACATGTTAAATGGATTATTTTGATTACATTAAATTAAAAGGATTTTGTACAAATAATACGAATGAAATCAAGATTTCATTGGAAAGCAGAAAACGGGAAAGAAAAAATACAGCAAGTATCCCTGAAAAAGACCTCATTTCTCAAATATGTAGAGAATTAAGTCAAATCTATATGCATACAAGTGATTTCCCAATTCATAAATTGTCAAAGGATATGAACAGGCAGTTTTCAAATGAAGGAATCAAATCTATCTATAGTTATATGAAAACAAATGCTCTAAACCATGATTGATTAGAGAAATGTAAATTAAAACAACTCTGAGGTACCACCTTACACTTATCTGATTTGCTAATATTACAGGAAAGGAAAATAATAATTATTGAGGGGATATAGGAAAATTGGAACACAATGCACTTTTGGTGGAGTTGTGAACTGATCCAACCATTCTGGAAAGCAATTTGAAACTATGCCCAAAGGACACTAAAACTGCACATACCCTTTGATGCAGCAGTACCACTACTAGGTATATACTGCAGAGAAGTTTTTAAAATAGGGAAAAGAACTTCTATGTACAAAAATATTTATAGCAGCTTTTTTTGTGTGGTACAAAGAATTGAAAATTAAGAGGATATGCACCAATTGAGGAATGGCTAAACAAGTTGTGGTGTCTGATTGCAATGGAATACTATTGTGTTATGAGAAATGATGAGTAGAAATTGTTTCAGAAAAGTTTGGAAAGACTTGTATGCACTGATACAAAGTGAAGTGGAAGAACCAGGAGAACATCATACCAAGTTACAGCATTGTCATACAGTGATCAACTCTGAATGACTTAGCTATTCTCAGAAATACAATAATTTCAAAGGTCTCCTGATGGGAAATGCTATCCACTTCCAAAGAATTGAAGGTGTCTTAATGCACATAGAATCATAGTATTTTTCACTTTTTTTTTTCCTTTGGTCTGTTTTCTTTTACAGCATGACTAATATGGAAATACGTTTTGTGATTACACATATATAATCTATGTCAAATTCCTTGATGTCTTAGGGATTAGATAGGGAAAGTAGGGAAGGAAAGAATTTGTAATTCAAAATTTTAGAAAATGAATAATACAAATTGTTTTTACATGCAGTTGGGAAAAATAAAATATCAAAATACAGTTAAGAAAAATAAAATAAAAATACAATAGAATATAAAAAAGTCAGCAAAAAGAAAAATATTAATTATGGATATTTTGACACTTCTGTGGGTCTTTGATTTCTTTAATATAAATATTCCCTTCACTTGTATAGATTGCAAACTATCCAGGTTGTTGTTTTTTTTTTTATCCTGTGAGTCTTGGTCATATATTTTAGTTTTTAAAACTATACCTGTGATTTCATCGGAGTTGTGCAGCTACCAATACATATTAGAACTTTCTCTGTAACTTATTTTCTTGAGCTGTGAGCAGTTTTAATTTCTCATTCCTATTCAGTTTAATCAGACATGAAGTGTGAACTCAAGCCTCCAGGCTTTGAGACTAGATCTATGTCTACTAATTTTGTTTTTCTCTTATATTTACACCCATAAATAGACCACACACTCCCACAGTGCACATGTGTGTGTTTACATATATGTGTATATATAACAACCTTATTACATCATAAGCCAAGTGTACATACACTTAAATATTTATAGTAAAGAGCTTCTGTAGGTGAACACTTGAATATTCCCTCTCTTATGAAAAGATTCTGATCAAAATTAATCCTTGATCCACACACAGTTTACTTCATGTACTTTCCAAAGAAATAAATTATTATTTTACTTTTCAACAAAAATATTTGTATACATCAATATTACTAAGTAAATTTTGGAGAATATGTGAAGTAGTTAACTATTTTCTCTCAACTAATTTTATTATTATTATTTTTTGCTTATAATCATCACCATAAACATCTACAACTGAGTTGCAATTCAATTAAATTTGACAGGTATTTTTAAGTCCCTACTATGTGGTGGATAAAACTCTGAGCGACAAAGTTTCCAGGCATTATTAATCAATTTATAAATTAGGCTAGCCAATAATCAATAAGTTGATGGTCAATGGTTTCTCTCTCTAAACAAAGACACCAAGGGAGGCTTTGAAACACATTAAATCATGTATATACCTTCTGACAGGGAACTCCCCTGAGAAGTGAAATCCAACCCTGATTGGTAGACATTTAATGAGGAAGTGGACTAAAAGTCTTCAGTTCCTCTTTCTGAGAAAGTGGCTTGATCATGAGACTCAGTAACTTCAAGGTATCTTGGCAAGAGAAGTCAATTCCACCTGGACCTCTCTGGCTAGTGTTCTCCTTCACCAGCTTAGGGTCCTTCTAAACTCTAATGGAGGGGATAAAAGATCAAGAAAAGCTCTAGCTCATGCTGGCTTTTATTTACAGAATAAGCTATTTTTTTTTTATTCCAAGTTCAAAAGTAAGTATCCCTGCCCAGGTAGATGTCTAAGGGCTGGGAGAAGATTACCTTACTCAGTTACACCTTTCAGAGACTATCACCTTTTCAGGAGTGGATCTCAACAGAAATAGTAGGAAAAAGATGGACCACAAATTAATAATTAGTTATTAATATAAGAGTATAATATTAATTTTTCTCAGGTAAGGTAATTGGTGCTGGGTGTAAAAATACAAAAAATGTTTCTGTCTTAAAGGAGGAAAAGGGACAGATGTCTACACAGATAAAGAAATATAAAATAATTTGAGGAGGCAGAAAGCAGGAACAACTAAGACAATCAGGAAATACTTCCTATAGAAAATGGCACCCAAAGGATGCTGAGGATTCAAAGAATTCTCTGAGGTGGCATGAATCTTGCTCTTTTAGGAGGTCTTCCTACATTTATTATATCTATATATCCTTTGTCTCTAGTATGATATCTCTGATGGGAAGCAAGAGATGACCTGACCTACAATTGAAGGCCTTGATAAATTTCTTACCGCTAATACAGTTTCTCTCAAATAAGAATTCTCTAATGTTAAATTAGCTGTGTGCTTTGGCAGACAGACATAATGTATTCATTACATATGTAAGGTTTTTCACTAGCATGAATTCTCTGTGACTAAACAATACTCTTTCATAGAAGGACTTTATATATTTAATGTGTTCATATACACATCCTCTTCTCTTGTATGAATTCTCTGATGTTGAGTAAATGGTCTTCTCTAATGTTTATAGACAGGAGCAAAAACTTCCATATACTTATTAGTCCATGTTTTTAAATGCAGGGTCATAGAAAGATGGGATTAGTGCAAATGTCTGAGGGCATTTTCCCAACAGCCATCTCAGCACCTATCAAAGTCTAAAAGGTCATGAGGTCACACAGAGTGACTGCACTGGTGCTTAACTTTGGACATAATCATTTTTTTAATATGAATCATGTGAAGGGAAGTATCTGAGTCTTTAAAGTGTTTGCTTTCAAAATGAAGAGACAGCAGATAGATAAAAAAATAATTATTCACAATTAGAAAAAAATAGTATAATTTTGAACTTACATATGAATATGTGCATGAGGTAGTCATAATCTCTTTCCAACCCAGTTTAAAGAAAGCAGTATGGAGCAAAAGTTTGTATGGAATAGATAAAAGCAGTTCTGTCTTAGAAAATGAAGGGAAGGGCTTGCATAGAGATGATAAGAGTACAGGATAAGGAAGTCCTGAGGTATTTCCAGGGAACTGTGGAAAGAAGTCATAGATAAGATTCTTCCTCAAGAGTAATTATCATCAGAAGTAGAAGAGAATTTCTAGTAGCACTTATTTAAGTCTTGGCCTTAGGGCCAAGAAATGCCCTAAGTATATCATAGAGAAATGGGAAGGAGAGATAAAGGTTTTTCCTTGAAGGAAAGTAAAAAGTCAGAGTCAGATGAATGAACAGCTAATAAATGTTACAGCTTAGTCAGGAAATATATAAAGTTATAAATAGATGTTTGCATGTCTTTAAATCTTCCAAATATTGTACTTTTCTAAGAAATCCAAAATAACTATCTTAGTTAAATAAATAAAGTATCATATACTTTAAGAAAAAGTATAATTGAATGGAGTCTGCTAAATGTTCTGATTCAGTATATTGATGCCAAAGGAAAGCCTCACTATTTGGTTTCCCAAACTGCAAACCTGGCACCATCATTCATCCGAACTCAACTACATGAAATGGAAGAATGGCTCCTAGAATGAAATGTAGAGAGATTTTAAATAATAGCATACCATAAACACACACACACACAAATTTTCTGTGGAAATAATAGAAACATAGAAGGAGAAACAAGCATGATTAAACAAGTAAAAAGGTCTCCCAGTAACCACATTAAAATATACTTGTTTGTATTAGTCATAGAGTTCAGGTATTTTACTGCCAAGCTGTTATTTGTTTTCTCTTGTTTATTCTGTTTGTTTTCATATCCCTTGTGAGTTTATTCAGATCAGTGTTATCCAAATTACTAGTTCTTAGAGGACTAGAATAATAAAAATTTCACTCTAGTATAATTTTGTTCACAACATACATTTAAGACGTAATCATAGGGGCAGCTAGGTGGTGCTGTGAATAGAGCCCTGGAGTCGGGAGGACCTGAGTTCAAATTTGACCTCAGACACATAATATGCACTAGCTGTGTGACCCTGGGCAAGTCACTTAACCCCATTGCCTAGCCAAAAAAAAAACAAAAAACAAACAAACAAGCAAAAAGATGCAATCATAGAGGGCAGAAACCATATTAATTTGAATTTTTTTCCAAGTATATTCTGCAGTGCTACAGTACATATTGTGTATTCTTCAAGAAAGGCCTGAGTTAACTATTGATGACTTTTTCTTTGTATGCCTCTTTTTGTGAGATGACTTGCTGGGTCAGGAATCATAATGCACCCCACAGAACTTATACTGAAACTCAACCATGGGAGGATTTATTTAATATTGCAAGCTACACAATTTTTGTGATGGTGATAATATTTTGGTGTTTGATGATGGTGTTTTATTGTGAGAATAGGCAATGTGGTTTGTATTTGCTTAAAGGCTCTTGCTGCTTTTATTTTTACTTAGGAAAGGTATGTGAGGGCACTGGTGTAGCTTGTAATTCTATGCATGTGTGGCCACTATATTTATTAGATTTTCTTAAGCAAAAAACTAGAGCAACATCTTTCAGTTCCACACAAAAATCAATATACAGCAGGGCAGGCCTCTAGGGCCAGTCTGGGGTTGAATCAGATGGTTCAGTGATAGTGAGTGCTGGCAAGATTTGTGCAGCCCTGGAGCACCATTACTGGTATGTTTGGGAAAGTTTTTTTTTTCCCATAAATTTTTAAGGGAGTGGGATAAAAGTGCCCAAAAAATGTTAGACAATTTTTCAAGGAATGTAAAAATGGCAGAATTTTATAGGTGAATTTTTTTTATTTTAGCACATATTTTAAAATGAAATTCTATTTTTTCCATTAGTATTAGCTTTACAAATAATTTCCAAATTTTCAATAGGCTCAGAAAAGTTCTATTCAAGAAGGAAAGTGGGCATTTGGCCTCTCCCATATTCACTAGTACCATTTCCTGTCCTAGCCATTCCTTTGTCCATTAAAAATACTCACTTGAATAGTTTGGGGAAACATTAATATTTGTTTTCAACCAGCAAATGACAGTAAATGAATATTTTTTTTACATGACAATTCTTAAAAACCAAATAAAGGAAACAGAAGCAATAGACACTTACTGGTTCCTCCCTTTAGATCTCTGGAAACTGTGTGGTTACTACTGATGCACAAGAATTTTTCATTGGTGATTCCTTACTCTTGCTAAAGTACTACTTCATCTTGATTTTCCTGCCTTATGTCTAATAATATCTTTGTGTCACTTCTCTTGTGCAATTATGTATTGGTAATGGGTTTCAGCTTACTCATATCTATCATATACTTTTCCTTTGTCCTTTGGATGATCCTCAATTTTCATTCTTTGGTAATAACAGTATCTTGTGATATGATATGTTTTTTTTTTAAATTTTAGTATGATAGATTATTTTCCCCATTATATGTTAAAAAATTTCACCATCACCTTTTATACCTTGCTTAATATTAATACTAATAGTCAAAATGTCTCTAAAAATCATCTTTGCTATTAAATATTTTAAGAAATCTTATGTAATATTTGCTAAAGTGAGACAATTGGCTGCATGATTGGATTAAGGTGGCAATTTTATTTTGTTAATAGCATTGGACTGTTTTGGCTTAAAAGTGTCCTATTCCATAAAAATGGTTCATCACCTCCAAAATGGCATCAATGGGACATGAGATTTGGCATTGAATGTAAAATATACACCATACAACTCATTCAACAAATAGGAGTTGAGGAGCAGACTATGGAAACTTCAGAAACTCCTATTTGTCATTGTGTTTATTAGATTGACTTTATCACTAGGTTAGTGATGGGATGGATATAGGAAAGTGTTCTCTCTCTCTCTCTCTCTCTCTCTCAGTCTGGCTCTTTGGGTATTTATCTGTCTGTCTGTCTGTCTGTCTTTCTCCTCCCTCATTAGTGCTCTCTCAGGTCTTAAGAGAGCTTTTTATTTATAATTTAATTCTATCCTTTTTGCTAGAGTGCTTATGGAATTTTATCTTCAGGGTTATTTCCCTCAACTTATATAGTTTACTGAGGAAGGGAGACAAATTAGACTTTGGATCTCTTGCCTAAGTATTATTCATGACACTTCTCATGAACTGAATATATAACCAAGGCAGACCAACAGTCATCAAAATATTTCCTAATTCCTCTCAAATAACCTGCTACTGTGCTTTGCAAGCTCACCATTAGATTCATTCCTTTGTTTTAAGATATTAACCATTAAGAAATAAGATATAGTTGTGGTAAGAATGATGAATAAGAGTCAGAATACCTGGGATCTAGAACAGATATGGTAACATGTTAGCTGTGTAAATTTGATCAAGTCACTTTAACTCTCTGAGAACCACTTTTTACATTTGTAAAATTGTGGTGATATCGGTCCTGCCTACCTTACAGTGTGATCATGATGATGGAATGAGAGAATGTAGGTGCAATTACTTTGTAAAACACTATGTAAAAGTAAAGATTATGAGCAAGTAGGTTATACTGAATGATTTCTAAAGTTCCGTTCAATTCTCAGATTCTATTAGCATAATCATTTCAAGAATCCCTTGATAAAATGTAATATGTTGTCTGGAAAGGAATTCATTTAATGAGATTAGCTAACATAGAATCATGGATTTCCTGTCAAAAAGGATCTTAGAGGTCATTTGTTCCAAACCTCTCATGTTACATATGAAGAAACTAATGCCCAGAGAGGTTGAGTGAATTCTCCAAGCTCGCACAGGTAGGTGTTTTCAGCTGGAAAAAGAGTAGGACTCTAAGGGAATAGAAGACAGGGGAAGTAAGTTTTGATGAGGGTGTAACATGGTTGCAAAAAGCCTTTAACATGGGTTTCCGCCAAGGAAGAACAAGCCTAATTAAAGCAACACAGAGAAGGGCACTGGATATTCATATTGCAATATGAGGTTGTTAACATTGGAATAGAGGAGAGAAGCTTTAAAAGAAGATAGACAGTTCCAAGGTAATACAGTTTTGTCTGTGGTTCATTCTGGCACCTTTCCATGTGCTTCTGTTCTATTCATGCTTGGATTATACCCAATGCTTTATACTGATACTTTGAGCTTTCAGGTTTTATAATGGCATGATTAAATACATACATTTGATTAACCATTTGGATTTGGGGAAATTAATTGAACAGGAATAAAAGGGGTTTGAATCTATTGTTCCAGTGTGGGAAATACTATAAACTGTTTTTTAAAAAAAAGTCTAAATGTCACATGTTCAAGGACATTTCATGAAATTATCATCCATAACCATTGATATTTTAAGAATTGTCAACCTAAAAGGTATGTAAGAATGAAATGGACTCAGAAACACTGCAGTGTGAACAGTTAGTTACAGAGTACTTTTTTCTTTTTTTTTCTTTCTTTCTTTCTTTTTTTTCGGTGAGGTGATTATGGTTAAGTGACTTGTCCAGGGTCACACAGCTAGTAAGTGTCGTGTGTCTGAGACTGGATTTGAACTCATGTCTTCCTGACTTCAAGGCCAGAGCTCGATCCACTGTGCCACCTAGCTGCCCCTAGAATACTTTCTTCACCACTATAAAGTTTGTAACAAAATGGTAAAGCAAAAAAAGTGAACAAAAAGGCAATTCTCATCTTCTGTGACTAATACTGGAATGAATACTAGAAAGGAGTAAATAAAAATCCAAAAATAAGAGATAGATGAGATTTCCACTATAATATATATTTTAGAGAGCAAAGAAAAACAAAGGAAATGTTATGCTGTCAGTGACTGTTCCTGGTACAGAGACTTGCTTCATAAAACAAGATAGTTTGGACAAGCATATTTAAAAGCAAGAGCTAGGCCACAGAGCCCCAGCGGATGGGGTTGAATTCTGCTCTGAGCTGGCCTTGATTTTCCTTGCATTCCACTCTGTCTTATAACTCAGTTTATTTGTAGAATCATAGACCTTGGATTGTTTTCCTAGCACCTCTGTGTGCAGGACCTACAAGGATCATAGCAGGCATAGCAGAAGAGGACAAACTAGGAATAGACAAGAGAGATGGCTAAATAGAGCAGAACTCCAGGGCTGAAGCAAGGGAAATTTTAAATATTTATTTTAATCAATCAATCAATTTTTATTAAGTGCCAATTATGTGCAAGGGACTGTAGCACTGAGTATACAAAAAGAGGCAAAAGACATTCTTTTCCCTCAAGGAGCCTACATTCTAATAACCACCCACATTTTAATGACAACCAATTCTGCTCCCTGTGCCACAAAGATGTTTTTCATTTTATTTTGTGAATGTATGTATATATTACATTCAAAGTTTTGTATAGTGAATAATCAAAGTGAGACCTGGGAAAGACTTTAGCTTAAAAAGGTTAAGGTCTCCCACTGCATCCTGGGTAACCTCCAGTCATCCTGACCTATATCGTGCCACTGGTACCAGATAGCTCTAGAAGAGAGAATGAGGCTGATGACTTTGCACAGCTCTCCCTCACTTAAATCCAATTCACTTGCATGTCATGGCATCATCTTCTTGATGTCATGGTCCTCTTTGAAAATGAAGGACAAACAACAACCTGTGAGTAGTAGTAGCTGCCCCACTGGGGACCCAACTGGCCAGTTCCACTTGGGCAATGCAGCTCCCTTTCTCTTTCCCTCCCTCCTTTTCCTCCCTTCCTTTCCCTTTCCTTCTTTCCCTCTCTCTTTCCTTCATTCTTTCCCTTCTTCTCTTCTTCCTCTCTCTGTTCTCATAGGGAATCATACCTTTACCTGTGGGTGTTCTGCCCAAAGGAATGTACTTTTTGATCAATAAAACCTGGCAACATTTCTTGGACTAGATTTCTTTCTTAAGGAACAAGCTTAAACCAAAATCACTCTGGCTCTCACTGACTGGCCAACAATGGGTCCCATCCAAACCTCACTTGGTCATTGTTTGGGTCCTGATACCTCAGAGTAAATGTAAATAGTAATTGTTTCAGTTTTGGCCAGAAACCTTGAGGGTCTTCCCCTCCCAGTCTGATTTTTTTTTTAACTAGGTGAAAGAGGACATTCTTTTCCTCATTTCTTACCTAGCCTTAATCACTGAATGGGTGTTGCCTCAGTCAAACTGAGACTTGGGAAAGACCTTAGCTTAAAAAGGCCAAGGTCTCCCAGTACATCCAGGGCCATCTCCAGGCATCTTGAAATATACCTTGCCACTGGACCCAAATGGCTCTGAGGAAAAAGTGAGGCTGGTAACTTTGTACAGCTATCCCTCACTTAAATCTAATTCACTTGCAAGCCATAACATCACCTCCCTAATGTTATGGTCCTCTTCAAGAATGTAGAACAAACAACTCTCTAATTATATTTGGTTTATCTCCACATGTTTCTCTTCAGTTTAATCTTGACTTAGAATTACTTTCTTATTTATATACGTGCCTTCTCTCCTCCCTGTTAAAATATAAGTTTCTTGAGGCTAGAGGTTGTTCCATTTTTTGGTTTTGTAAAGCCAGCTAGTCTGTTCCATAGTAAATAGAACAGAGTAGGCACTTAATAGATGCTTTTCAATTGGATGATTGGTTGAGAAGACAATTTGTGTTATAATGAAGGATTAAGGCCCCTGTTGTACAACCACACACAGAGGAAATAATTTTTTTAATATATAAGGAGAAAGTTTTTAAACTTTTCTAGGTCATGTAATTGCCTTGTCTTGGCTTTTTTTTTTTTGGAGGGGGGTAAGAGAGGGAGACCTTCAAGGTTTTCTTTGTGAATCTCCTATATGTGACAACCATTGCATTTAGTTTTTTTTTTAACTCATCTGCCATAATCCACAGACATTCTGGGAATGGCTTTAAAAGTAAGACCTTAATAATTATTCACTTATTCTTTTAATGCAAACATGACGACATGTCATACTTCTATTCATGAAAGGAAAAAAGTGAGGAATATAGCAAAAATGCTACATGAAGAATCTATCAATAGAAAACAATAAAGTATCACAGAGAATTCTGATGAAATTTCATTAGACAAAATTCAACAAATATTTATTAACTGTCTACTATGTGTAAAGAACTGTTCAAGGAACAGATACATGGAGTGTATCCTCAAGGAATTACAGTTGAGTAACAGGAAGATGACTCATATGCAAATGATTATAATGCAAAACAAATCATCTTAAGAAAATAAGAAATGTGCAAATATATTCTATGATAGAATTAAGGAAAGTAAAAATCATTTCTAGCTGGAGGAAAACTCTTTGGCTTCAAAGTTTTATGGTACTTTCATTGAACATCAGATGTAAATAGTGTACCATTTCCATATATGTACATACAAACTTTTCAAGTTTGCAAAATGTTTTAAATATATTATCACAACTGAGCTTCCCAGTAACCTTCTGAGTTAAGCTATATGGGTGTTTTACCCCCATTTTACAGATAAGGAACTGGAGCTTAGAAAATTTAAACAATTTCCTCATGGTCACATAGCTAATAAATATCTGAAACAAGACTAAGATTCTAGTCATTTTTTTCAAAATCTAGCACTCTATTCACTATCTAATGCAACCTCTGTGATTTCTTGCCTGTTACCTTGAATGTGTTCGTCAAAAACACAACAATGCATATAGATCATCTATCTTCTAGTTGGGGATTAGGACTTCTTTTTCTCCCTGATGATCATAGCCTACTAATTTCAAAGAGTTTCTCATAGAACACTAAATACAGTCTAAACCAGGCCCTCATTTCCTTGTTGTATTGTTAAGCATGGTTGCAGGAGGGAGATTGAATCAAACTGAATCATTTTATACAACAGTGCTTCAGGGCAGGCCATATGCAGAGAAGGAATAGCAGCCATATGACAAACTGCACTGGAGTTATGAGCTCAAGCACAGCATCAAGTGCAACAGTTTCTGTACACAGCAGGTATTCAGTACATGAGGTTAACTGTCTGACTAACTCATTCCAGGGCTATGGAATGCAAGAAGGAATAATTTGAAAGGGAACAGTTAGAGTCCAGGTGGTCTTTTGGGGGGAGGGCGGGGCACATTATCTGTGCGTGCTATGAGGTGAAGAGTCAGAACCACTGAATTCAACAGGCCACCCCAACAGCTGCTTGGGCCATGAAGCAAATAGCAGGCAGTGCTCACATCTAGAGGGCGCAGAAAAAGATTGCCAGCCACCTGTGCATCTCTTCACATACCCACAATGCACATGTAAATAATATAATATTCCTGAAACCAGGAATGATATAGTGCATGAGAAATTGATATAAATGCAGACAAACTATCTTTCCTCCACTTTTAAGCCCAAAATAGCAAAGGGTAAGTAAGTGAAGTTTAAATATCTTATGGAGATTAACCAAATATGGAAGGATAACTTTAATAAAAGCCCAATTAGAGAATCAATGTGCCAATTCTAACTATTTAAATAAAGGAACATCTCCAGATACCATACTGTAATGGCTTTTTGCTTCTTAAGGATGTCAATACAAATGAATCTTCCCTGGAAGTCATTAACTGTCCATTGGGAAACATGGGCTAACCATCATTCCAAAGATGTCTTTATGAAATCCAACAAGACATTTTTAGTGCTGTGTCAGTTAAAGTCCCCATTTTATATTTGAAGTAATTGCACTCAACTCTTCAGTTATTAAGTTATCAGGAATAAAAACTGCATCCTTCACATGAAAATATATGCAACCTCTTCCTGAACTTCTCATAAACACAATGCATTAAATGATGTCTAAAAGGGTAGAAATACCCAAGGCAAGTGATTAGCATTCAAATATTATCTACATGCCCTGCTTTTCCTTATGCTGTGACATTCAGATGATATGGATTTCATATCATAACATTTAAGGGAATATGAAATCACAGAAAATTCATATTTGGGAAATTGATTGGAAAATGCATTGATTTATTATAGAAAAAAATGTGTATTAGCCAGTAGCAGAAAAAAAATGTCTTTAGCTCATAATCTTGAAAAAAAAAATTGAAATAGAATAAACAAATACTCCAGAATTTTTAAGAGCAAACAGAGTAAAAGAAGTAATTTGCAGAACAGAAAAATAATAACATGTTGATGTAGCTCCCAATACTTCTAATATAGTGAGTATAGTGTAGGAATTGGAATCAGAAGATAAGTTTAAGTCCTACTTCAGACAGATTTTTATTAGTCAAGTGAACAATTCTACTGTCCTTGTCTGCCAATAGACAATAATAGCATCTACCTAACAGTTATTATGAATATCAAATAAGAAAATGTCTATAAAATGCTTAGAAAACATTAAATTGCACTATTATTTTACATGTCTAGCAAGAGTGAGAGATAACTAAGGGACAGCTTATGTGCTTCAATGGCATTTAGGCAATGGCAAAAGGGCAAATGAAGGACTCCAGTCTGTTGGCTCTACTAGTATGTCAGATATACAGGAGAACATAGATTAAAGACTCATAAAATGTGCAGGTTTGGATGATGTTTCTGCATCTGTGAAGGTCATAGCAACATCAATAAGATCACAAATCTATCAGAGTGAAAGAATGTATGAACACATGCCTTCTAATAATTATATATGCATATATGTATAATAACAATAAATAATAATATATCACATTTATATATCCCTTTAAGGTTTGTAAAGTGCTTAACATATATTATCTCATTTGAACATCATAACAACCTTGTGAGATAAGTGGCATTATTATTAACATTTTCCAGAGGAGAAAACTGAGGATGAAAGATGATAAGAGATTTGACCAGGGTCATATATCTAAGAAGTTTCTGAGGCAAGATTCAATCTAATTTTCCTTATTTTGTCTAGCATTCTACCTAATGAAACACTGAGCTGCATGTTGTCTGTTCATATGAGTATACATGTACCTATAGATATATACATATATATTTATATATCTATATATGAAGAGAGAGGGGAGAGAGGGATGGAAGGAAAGAAGGAAGGGTCAAGGGTAAGATAGCTTGATAGAAGGCAGTGCCCTAGTCAAAAACCAGGTTGGTGGCTGGAGCTCTGGGGTCTATGAAAAAGAATATGAACTTTATGTCAACTTTTCAAATCACTTCTGGGAAAAAAAGTATTACAAATGTTCTTTTAGTTTTCTCAGTTGCAATATTTTCTCTGATTCTAGACAAAGGATTGATGTGGGCAAGAATTTCTCCAAGGATAAACATTAGGTCTTTGAATCTGTCTTTCTTTCTTGTGTCTCCTGCCTCAAGCTTATTCCAAAAGTTCTTTGTCTAGGAGAATAACTGAATGCTATCAGGACAACAGCATCAGATCTCAAGGGGTGGAAGGTTTTTCCATTACTTTAATAACCCACTGCCAATGACAAAAGGAGTGTGGCTGATGGGATCTTCAGGGAACCATTTCCAGACATTTTGTTCAAGGAATGCTGGCTGGAGGAACAGAATAAAGTAGGAAAAACCCAAGTGGGATCTCTTAAGGTTAAACATGTTGAGCCAATGTGCTTAATTTTTAAGACAATTGCTCTTCGGTGAACCATTTTGAAGTGGATATTCTGTAGCAGAAAATAGTTTTAAAAGGACCTTTGGTCAAACTGAAACCAAAATATACTAGCCTCATGGTAGAAGGAGCGAAGGTTTCACTAAATTGGGCTTTCTAGCCCTCTAGGGAAAGATACTATACTACTCTCCAGCGGCTGATTCATAGACTACAGATGGTGCCTTGGGGAATACTTCTGTCACAGATTGAGGATGAGTATTACACATTTGTACTGTAAATAAACTTTCTGCCCCTGATGAAGCTCACATCCTTATTATCTTGTTTTCTTTTTTATTGGTCTCTCTTGAACTTCCACTAAGTAAGCATAGAATGTAGTTTTCATGGTTGTCTTTTACCTCCATATTCTCATCAAACATATGATTAATTTTTGCTTTGATAATAAAGATCAGACAATATTGAAGTAAAAAACATGACTTTTAATTTATTGAAAATGAAACCAAAATGTGGTTGATGATCTAAGGAATTATTTTGATTTATGACTTTTGAACATTTGGAAGAAGTTACCCTTTTTCTTTTTAACTACTTCTTATTTATTTGCTAATGTTCCAAAGGGCAGATTTTGCTGCAAACTGCCTACTTGTTTTTATTATACATGAAATTCATTCCCCATCTCTGTACCTTTGCAAAGATTACATCCCATGCATGGCTTTCTCATTCTTTTCACTTTCACCTTTCCTTATACTTTCCTTCTTTTACTCAAGTGCCACTTTTTACAAGTGACCTTTTCTGTTTCCTCTACTTACTAACACCCCACCCCACAAAATTAGTCTGCATTTATTATGAATGCTTCATTTTATGTTCCTTTATATATGTTGTTTGCTCCCAGTAGAATGCAAATAACTGGGCAGGAGGGACTGTTTTAATTTTGTCTTTGTATCCCTACAAGCTAGCACAGTGCTTGGTACACAGTATGTGATTAATATTGATAAGTACTTATTGAAATTCATTGAATTGCTTGAGAACTACTTGAACTACTTGAGAACTACTCAGACCATTTATCAATTGGGGAATGACTCTTTTTCTTATAAATTTGAACCAGTTCTTTTCATCTTTTAAATGAGAACTTTACTGGAGAAAATTACTACAAAGATTTTTTTTTCCTGTAGAAAAACTTCTAAATCTTATATAATCAGAATCATCCATTTTATTTTCTGCTATCCAATCTATTTCTTATTTGGCCACAAACTTTTCTTCTATCCAGGGATAAGTATTTGGTCCACATTTCTCTAATTGCTTAATGATGTAATCTTTTATTTGTAGGTCATGTGTCCATTTCAAAATTATCTTCATATAAGATAGGAGCCATTGATATAAGAATTTTTATCTTCCATACTACTATCCTATTTTTCTAGCAATTACTGTCAAATTTAGAGCCCTTATTCCAGGAACTGTTTGGGTTTTTTTGTTTGTTTTTTATTTTTTTTATTTTTTTTTTCCTTTTTGCTCAAATTTTTATTGCCAGTAATAATCAATAAACCAATCAACCAATCAATAAACCAATCAACATTACCATAGTGCCTGGCATGAAGTAAGTGCTTAATAAAGACTTTTGGTCTTGCCTTACTTCTCGATCCTTCACACCAGTGATATTCATTTTTTATTAATTAATTTATTTAATTTTAGTTTTCAACATTCACTTCCACAAGATCTTGAGTTCCAAATTTTCCCCCCATTTTGTTCCTCCCCCCATCTGAAGATGGCATGCATTCCAAATACCCCTTCACCTAATCTGTCCTCCTTTTTATCTCTCCCTACCTTCTTATCCTCTTACCCTTCAATTTTCCTGTAGGGCAGGAAAGATTTTTATACACCATTTCCTGTACATCCTATTTCCCAGTTGCATGTGAAAACAATTTTTTTAACATTTGTTTTTAAAACTTTGGGTTCCAAGTTTTCTCCCTTCATCCTTCCCTACCCACTCTCATTGAGAAGGCAAGCAACTCAATACAGGTTATACAGGTATAGTCATGCAAAACACTTCCATAATAGTCATATTGTGAAAAACTAAGTATATTTCACTTAATCCTATCCCACCCCCCATTTATTCTATTCTCTCTTTTGACCCTGTCCCTCCTTAGAAGTGATTGCTTCTGATTATCCCCTGCCCCAATCTGCCCTCCCCTCTATCTTGTCCCCTCCCCCCTGCCTATTTTCGGTAGGGTAAGATAGATTTCTATACCCAATTGACTGTGTACATTATTCCCTCCTTAAGCCAAATCCAATGAGAATAAGATTCACTCATTCTCTCTCAACTTCCCCTATTTCCCCTCCATTGTAAAAGCCTTTTCTTGTCTGTTTTATGTGAGATAATTTACCCCATTCTACCTCTCCCTTTCCCCTTCTCTCAGTATAATCCTCTCTCACCCCTTAAATTTATTCTCCAGATATCACCCCTTCATCTTCAACTCACCCTGTGCCATGTATACATCTATCTATTTATCTATACATACATATATATATAATTTTTCCCTCCAAGTACCCTAATACTGACAAAGGTCTTATGAGTTACAAATATCATTATTCCATGCAGGAATGTAAACAGTTCAACCTTAATAAATTCCTTATGATTTTTCTTTCTTGTTTATCTCTTTATGATTCTCTTGAGTCTTGTATTTGAAAGTCAGATTTTCTATTCAGCTCTGGTCTTTTCATCAAGAATGCTTGAAAGTCCTCTATTTCACTGAATATCCATTTTTCCCCCTTAAGGATTATACTAATTTTGCTGGGTAGGTGATTCTTCTTTGTAATCCTATCTCCTTTGACCTTGAGAATATTATATTTCATGCCCTGAGGTCCCTTAATGTAGAAGCTGCTAAATCTTTTGTTACCCTGATTGTGTTTCCACAATACTTGAATTGTTTCTTTCTGGTGGCTTGCAATGTTTTCTCTTTGACCTGGGAAATCTGGAATTTGGCTATAATATTCCTAGGAGTTTTCCTTTGAGGATCTCTTTCAGGAGGTGATCAATAGATTCTTTCAATTTCTATTTTGCCCTCTGGTTCTAACACATCAGGGCAGTTTTCCTTGATAATTTCTTGAAAGATGATGTCTGGGCTCTTTTTTTTTGATCATGGCTTTCAGATAGTCCAATAATTTTTTTATATATAAATATATAAATAAATATATAAATAATAATATAAATATATAATATATAAATATATAAATATAATATATAAATATAATATATATAAAATATGCAAATACATAAATGTATATATTTATATATAAATAAATATATATAAATATATATATAAATAAATAATAAATATATAAATAATATATAAATAAATATAAATATTTATTTATATATTTATCTGACTCTCTCCTGGATCTGTTTTCCAGGTCAGTTGTTTTGAGATAAGAAATGAGATATTTCACATTGTTTTCTATTTTTTCACTCTTTTGGTTTTGTTTTCCAATGTCTTGATTTCTCATAAAGTCACTAGCTTCCAATTTCTCCATTCTAATTTTTAAGGAATTATTTTCTTCAGTAAGCTTTTGGACTTCCTTTTCCATTTGTCCAATTTTGCTTTTTAAGGCATTCTCCTCCTCATTGGCTTTTTGGACCTCGTTTACATTTGGGTTAGGCTATTTTTTTAAGGTGTTATTTTCCTCAGTATTTTTTTGGGGTCTCTTTTAGCAAGCTATTGGCTTGTTTTTTCATGATTTTCTTACATCACTCTCATTTCTCTTCCCAGTTTTTCTTAAGTCTTTTGCTTTGTTACAATGTCTTATGAAATGAAAGCATTCTGTAAATGTTTGTAATGTAAAGCCAAAATATACCAATATATTTTTAAAGTTTACTGAAAAAAATTGAAATTAACTGAACAGTAAAACTTAAACTGCCATGCAAGGCAAGAGAGTCTTTCTGTTTTCTTTAAAAAAAAAAGACTTCACAATAATAAGAAAATGGAGTATAGAGGGTAGTGCCATTTGAAGGTGCCACTTTAAGTGCCACTTAAAAAGACCACAGTAAAACTTTAGTGGATTGCTTGCCTGTTCCCTCGTTTTACTCTCATATTGTTGCCAGCACACTTCAGCTACCTTCGTCCCCCACCATTGCAGCACAATCCCCTTGTTCCACCATTTTTGGAAGTCTTTTTGCATAGTAATACATACCTCCCTGCTTCAAGATTCTTTTTATTTGCTTTAGTCTTTCATTATAATGTTAGCTACTTTGTTTATATTTCTATTTCCAACATTTAGCATAGTGCCTAGTATGTAGTAATCTAAAGAAAAACTATGTGACTGGCTTCACATTTCTAACTCCCTCTCCAGACTTTTAAATTTTCAATAATAACCTTTCATGTTAGGAATAGTAAAAAAAAAAAAAAAAGAGTTTATACCTACATATAATTCTTCTGAAGATAATACCTTTTGAGTCTTGATCTGCAAATATTTCAATCATGTATATCTTTAGTAAGACTTTAAAGCAGGTACACTACACATGCATTAGAGTTTATTTGTGGGATGACTTTGGATCCCATTTGTCCATTGCGAATTTCTGATCAGATTAATTTTTGAAAAGATTGTTCTCTGCAGTAGTTTTTGATCATCAGAATGAGATAGCCCTCTCAAGAACTTAAATGTGTTAAAGGAAATTACTTGTCTATTATTGTCAAGCCGGCTGATCAGCTGAATGTGACTACAATTGGCAGCTACTGTATCAGCTTTTAGTATTTCAATACTACATTACAAGCCTTTTGAAATATCCTGGGTTTGAGTAAGAGACTCAGGGGCCACCTCCCTTTCTTTAAGAATAGAAATTTTGTTATAAAATTATAAAATGATGATTGCCATTTTCCAACTTACCCTTTCTCTCCTCCCTTCTCTCAATTTCATGGTGCTTTCCTTCTTTGCAACAGCAGTGACAGGATTTAATTCCTATGCCAAGGAGATAGCCATCAATAATGATGTAACTGGACAATTCCAAACCTGTCTCTTAAAATGAGTCACTTCTTGCATTAAGCTAATGTAAATATCTCATTAGAACCTAGGGTCTGTGTATAAACTACCACAAGGGGAATACACTCACTGATGAAGTGATTTTATAGGAAAGACTTAGAGATTATATTTTGTTTTCTTTAATTCAGAGTAAGAAATAGCTATCTGCAGGAAATAAAGGAGAGGGCAGTTCCAATATCTCCAAGTAACAGGATTAGCCAGTAGTTCTCCTTGATTCCACTGCTTCTCCCTGAATACTTTCTTACTTTTTATTCTCACGAGGAAGGAGAGCAAATTATAGCCAAAAAAAATGCATCCATCTCCAGCTAGCTCACAGGTTTGAGGATTTATACAATTCTCTAATTGTTTCATCATGACATCCCCATCCTTGAGATATACCCTCTGTAGAATGAATATGAGCTGCTCAATAAATTGAATAGGAGCCTTTACTTGCAAGAAAAGAAAAATAAAGAAGAAAATACACAAACCTGATGTATTCCCCTTATATGGTAAATTTTCAAATCACTTTGGGTAACAAAAAACTACTTTTGGATAAATTATTGTCTTGAATTTAAGAAGAAACAAAGAGTAGCACATTCACAATATTTATAGTGGCGGAAAAGTTATGCCTGGGTGGCAGACTTTTAATCAGTTGCCCTTTGCCCACCAAGTTTTAGAGGAAAAGTCAGAGAGTCTAATGAGGTAGTCTTTCTCAATGTCCAGCTTGTTTGGGTCAAAAAAGGTCATACAGAAGCTTACTGGTAACTTAACAGTGTTGATCAGTTCCAAGGTCAATGAATATAGCCTACTAGTTACTCTAGTGGAAAGCAATTCCATTTTCAGCCCTGAACTCAGTAAACATACTATTCATTTTTTTCTTTCCTTATTTAACATTTGTCTTTATGTACAAGTTATAAAAATATATTATAATTTCCAGTTATTGTTGTTCAGTCTTTTCAATCATGTCTGACTCTTCATGACACCATTTGGTGTTTTCTTGGGAGAAATAATAGAGTGGTTTGCCATTTCCTTCTCAAGCTCATTTTATAGGTGAGGAAACTGAGGCAAATAGAGTTAAGTGACTTGTTCAAGTTCACATAGCTAGTAAATGTCTGAGGCTAGATTTAAACTCAGGGAGATGAGTCTTTCTGACTAGGCCCAGCACTCTATCCACTGTGCTACTTAGTTGCCCATTGCAACTTCCCAGTGTGCTATGATTGATGAAATTGATTTGATATTCAGCAGTATTGAAAGTGTGATATAAGCACAGAATTAAGTAGGCTAAGAGCACTTATTTGACCTACAAATTAGGGCAGAATAAAACAAAATTGCTAATCAGGAATATTTTTGCAGATCATAGGATCATAGATTGAGAGCTAGAACAGACCTTTTCACATTAGAGGTGAGCCATTGAGAGCAGGGGCTATCTTTTACCTTTCTTTGTATATCCAGCATTTAGCAAAGTGCCTGGCACATATTAGACACTTGAGTTTTTATTGACTAAATGATTAATTCCATAGGTCTTCTACTGCAAGCATCTCATTTTACAGATTAGGAAACTAAAAACTGGAGAGGTTAAGTTACTTACTTCAAAGTCAGATAAATAAAAAGTGATAGAGATTATGATTTTAATCTATGTCTTGTAATATATCTGATGTTCCTTTTACATACCATGTGGCCTTGGGGAATGGGGGTTCCTAATGTTAGGGCTTTTAAGAAAGAAATGCATGTAAAGCAGGGTACAAAATGGAAGTGACTATAGTATTGTCTAATCCAAACATTATAATAAAATCTTTTCAATTTTCTCATATTCAACTATACTTCTTCTCTTCCTGCTGTTAGAAATAGTCTACATATCACGTTAATAAAATATTTTTCTAATATCAATATCAAAGAATTAGAATGAGTATAGCTGTGGTTGATCTTGAATGATTTAAGTGCACTCCTCTTTACTATATTAAATTACTATTAAAAGCTCCCATACAGCTCCCTGATTCTGGATTTTAATTATTTCAGTTCTAAGATACGAGGTCTTTAACCCAAAAGCTTTGACATTTCTTTTGATGAACTACCAAATTATTTTAAGGTAGTGAAGACTAATGTCCAAGGTTGATTAGTGAGAGCAAACTCTATAATAAAAGTACTATTCTCAATATCTAAAAATAAATAAACTGATTGAAAATTAAGTATATTTTTCTTTCTTTCTAAAATGCATTGCAGCAATGTCCTTTTGTTATTGTATCAAAGTCATTTCAGGGAGGAAATAAAAAAAGCTCTCTCTACCTTTAGATTGAACTCTCCCTTGTAACAAAGGAAAATAGCAAAACAAAAATGCATACTAATACTTTATTGGAGTAACATGTTATCATCATTTAAGCCACTCTGAGCAATGGCCCAGTGCTTTTATTGCTCTTTTTAACTTTAATATGGCTAAAAAGAAGCCTGTTTTATTTCTTTAGCATTTATCACTAACATCAACTTATTCTTAATACTTAATGCTTATGACACCATTTTTTGTATTCACCTTCTGTTATCTGACTTTGATTTTACGTAATATACATGTTATTGAGCTGTGGGGAGAAGGCATATAAGTACCCATCTCAAACAAATGAGCAAGCCAGGATTAATTCAAGAAAAAAGACTAGACGTTCCCAATATAAAAATCTTTCAAAGTAAGAAAGTCAAACCATAAATAACCATATGAACAAAGCTTTCAAACTACTAATAATAAGAGAAGTGTAAATTCAAAATTTCTGGGGTTTCACTTTATACTCATCGAATTGACAAATGACAAAAAGAGAGAAATAGTATTGACATTTCTATGGAAATTTAAGCACACTTACACTTTTAGATCTTTGAATTTGTCTAATTGTCATGGAAAATGATCTGAAATTATGTGAGAAAAGTTGTTAGACTGATCATATCCCTTGATCCAGTTATCTTACTATAGGACTCAAAGGAGATCAAAGAGAAAAAAAAGTCCAGTAAGTTAAAATATTCATATTTCCCCCTTTTTTGTCATAGGACTACAATAGTATGAATTAAAATGACACTAAAACAGGGGGATTCAGACTAAATCTAATGATTAATCCTAGTTTTAGAGAAAAGGTTATGTTAAACATTACTCTTAGTAAAGGGTGGTATTACTAATGCTGAATGTTGCATAAGGTATAACCAAGTGTTTTTATACCAATTTGCCTTTCTTGATTCATTGGGAAATTATTGTGGTATAAGAAGAAAAGAAAATAATAAAACATTTAAAAATTAAAATCAATTTTAATATGAAAAGGCTTGAGGTTTGCTACAATTTAATAAAACTATGCTGATACACTCTGGCTAGCTGTGTCCACATAGAGGCTGACAGGAAAAGGCTACAAATAATTTGTCTCAGAAATTTGCCATAGATATTGGTTATACAAACTGACAATACAAATAAAAAGGTATTGAAAACAGAGTACCTTGCTTCCAATAAGAAGAGAAGGTGAGGATAATTTTGTAGGATTATAAATAAAATCCGCTGGAGGGAAATACAGTTAACAATAGTAACTTTGAAAAAAAATTTGAAGTAAGTTTTTCTGATAAAGGGCTCATTTCTCAAATATATAGAGAACTGAGTCAAATTTATAAAAATAAGAGCCATTCCCTAACTGATAAATGATCACAAGATATGAACAGTCAGTTTTCAGATGACGTGATCAAAGCTATCTATAGCCATATTTTAAAAAAATGCTCCAAATCACTATTGATTGGAGAAATACAAATTAAGACATTCTGAGGTATTATCTTACACATATTAGATTGACTAATAGGACAGAAAAGAAAAATGACAAATGTTGGAGGGGATATAGGAAAAATGAGATATGAGACATTACTGTACTGTTGGTGGAATTTTAAACTTATTCAACCATTCTATAGAGCAATTTGGAACTATGCTCAAAGGGCTATAAATCCATGGATCCCCTTTGACCTAGAAATACTACTACTTGGTCTGTATTCCAAAAGATATTTTAAAAAATGAAAAGGAGCTATATGTACAAAAATGTTTATAGTAGCTTTTTTCTGGTGGCAAAGAATTAGAAATTGAGGGGAGGCCCATCAAATGGGGAATGGCTGAACAAATTGTGGCATGTGGTTATGTTGGAATACCTATTATGCTATAAGAAATGATGAATAGGATTCTCTCAGGAAAAACTTGGAAAGACTTATATGAGCTGATGCAAAGGGAAATGTACTGTGTACAAAGTAACAACAATATTGTAGGATGATCAACTATGAATGACAGCTATTCTCAGCAATACAATGTTTCAAGACAACTCTGAAGGACTTCAGTGAAAATTGCTATCCATACCCAGAAAAAGAACTGATGGTGTCTGAATAAAGATCAAAACATACTTTTTTAACTCTATTTTTCTTGAGGGTTTTTTTTATGTTTTCTTTCCCAACACTACTAATATAGAAATGTTTTTCATGACTACACATGTATAATCTAGATTGAATTGCTTGCCTTCTCAATGTTGGGGAGGGGGGAGAGGGAGAAAGGGAAAGAATTTGGAACTCAAAGTTTTAAAAATGAATGTTAAAAGTTGTTTTTATATGTAACTGGGGAAAATAAAATATTAAATAGTTAATAAAATGAAACAAAATAAACTGGCAATACAAAATAAACAAAATCTACTATGCTTGCCTTTCCACCATGCTTAAAGTAGATTTCATAGAGACTTGGTAGGGTAGGACCGACTCCTCCCCATTTCAGCCATATTGCTAATATACAGCTCTAAAAGGATATAACCTACTGAAAATAAACAGAATTAACTTTTGAAAGGATTGGGTTAGAGTTGTGTTATATATTCAGAAGGAATGCTGTCATAAGAATAAACTACATTGGTACTATGACTGGTTTCACATCAGAAAGAACACTACATCTGGAGCCAGAGGACCTAGGATCAAATATTTCCCCTGACACTTATTATGTTGATAATCTTTTTTTTCAACTTTCCTGATTTTATTTTATTAACCACATAATTTACCATATGCCATGCTATAACACTGATGTATATACAAATTAAATGTAGTCACAATTTTTGATATTTTTAAGTTACTCCATATTATCCTTACACTAGTAAGCATGTATTAGGACAGGACAACTTCCACTGCAAATTTTTTCTTTCTTTCTTCCACATCTGGCTTGTTTCAGAATATTAAAGGATGTTAATTGCCTTACTAGAATCTAGCCTTCTTAAATTTAAAAAAACATATATACATATACACACATATGTATATATGTTTTCTAGTCAAAGACTTCATTCGATGCAACTATGCAACCAAGCTGGTGTTTTCTTCAAAAGTATAAAAACAATTCATAGGAGGCTGAATGAGGTGATCAGTTTCATGACTCAGAAAGAAGAAAACTTCAAACTGAAGAGGTTCTAATTTTTGTGGTTTAACCATTCTTTTTGATCATGTTCCCTTATTCCATAGAATCCAGTCCATTCATTGGATTTGTAATAAACTTCCAAGATTAAGGGAAATCTCTTACTCATTGTATGTCTGAAATCTTGATTTGCATTCATTTTATTAAATAGCAAATATGCTCCAGTGATTCCAAGAAGTTCAAGTGCTAAAATTCTTTTAAACATCCTTTTTGCCAGCGATTCATTTGGGAGAGCCATCCTGCCCCACTTTGCACATATTTTGAAAAAATGAAATTATCATGAAAACATGTCTAGAATTTATCACGTGCTCTGATATTTTCACCCATATAAGTCCTAATTATTTCTAGATTGTTGCAATCTCCCTTTACTGTTATGATTATTGTCCATGATTCCTGTTTCCCAAGCTTCTTTCCTATCTGCTCTTTTGTTAGTGATTTTTGAATATTTACAGGACAACATGATTTCTGTTTCTCTATCAATTCATTTTCAATTAAAAGCGGTGCACTATTTTTCCTCTACTATGGATTCAGTTAACAGTGTGAACCCAATTTGTTGCATTCAAGTGTACACTGATACATGAATTTAAATTGTGTCTATACTTTAGATATCCCCATCCTCCAGATTCATCTTAAACCTCATGAGGTAGAGAATTTCTCATATCTGACATTGCCCATGAATACATATGGCTAAAGAAAAGAACTCTCTTGTAATGTCAAAATGTTGTTTCTTATATTTTTAGCAAAAACACTGGCTGAAGTGATATTTTTTTTTTCAGATGACTCAAGGTTGAAAAGAATAGGTAACACCAGAAAGACATAAATTAAGATTCAAGGTTATCAGGCTACAATCAGAGACAAACATTAAGAAGATTGGATTTCACAGAAGGAACTTATTCCTCATAGGTAACTCTTCTCCTGACTCCAACCATTTTTACTGGCTTTTTCCTATGACTTTGCCTCTGTCTTTTGGCTTTCTTCAAGTCCTAGTCAAAGCCCACCTTCTAACAGAAGATTCTTACCATTCTTCATTAATCCTAGTTCCTTCCCTCTGAGATTATTTTTGATTTACCCTGTATATATTTTGTTTCTACAAAGGTGTTGTATGTTTCCTCCTCCCTTAGCCTGTGAGCTCTTTGAGAAGCAGGGACTATCTTTTACCTTTCTTTATATCTCCAGCTTAGTAGCTGGCACAAAGCTGGTGCTTAATACATGCTAGTTGATTGATAGAAATCTTCTCCCTTCCTCCCTCCACAGCTCCCTCATTGAGAAGGCAAGTAATTTGATATAAATTATACATCTGTAGTCATACAAAACATATTTCTATATTAGTAAAAGAAAGACCAAAAAGTAAAACCTCAAGAAAAACAAAATTTAAAAAGTATACTTCCATCTGTTTTCTGACACCATCAGTTCTTTCTCTGGGAATGGATAGCATTTTTCATTATAAGTCATTCAAAGTTGTTTTGATCATTATATAGCTGAGAATAGCTAAGTCATTCACAGTTCATCATACAATATTGTTATTACTGTGTACAATGTTCTCCTGGTTCTACTAATTTCAATTTGGATCCATTCATGTAAATCTTTCCAGGTTTTTCTGAGATCATCCTCCTCATCATTTCTTATAGAACAATATTATTCCATCACAATCACTGAACACAACTTCCTTAGCCATTCTCTAATTGATGAGTGTCCACTCAATTTCCAATTCTTTGCCACCAGAAAAGAGATGCTGTAAATATTTTTGTACATATAAGTCCTTTTCCTTTTTTTAAAATCTCTTTTGGGATACAGACCTAGTAGTAGTGTTACTGGGTCAAAGGGTTATTCATGGTTTTACAATCCATGGGGCATAGTTCTAAATTGCTCTACAGAATGGTTGAATCAGTTCACAAGTCCACCAACAGTGCATTGATGTCTCATTTCCCCCACATATTTTACATTTGTCACTCTCCTTTTCTGTTGTTAGCCAATCTAATATATGTAAGGTAGTAGCTCAAAAATTTTAATTTTAATTTCTCCAATAAATAGTGATTTAGAGCATTTTTTTCACATGGCTATAGATAATTTTGTTTATGACATCTGAAAACTGACTGTTCTTATCTTTTGATCATTTATCCATTGGAGAATGACTTATTTTTTTATAAATTTGAATTAGTTCTCTACATATTTGAGAAATGGGACTTTTATCAGACAAACTTGGCTTCAAAAATTTTTTTTCATACTTACGATTGCTAACTGTATTTCCCTCCATCTTATTACCCCCATTTATTCTATTCTCTCCCTCCTTTCACTCTGTCGCTCCCCAAAATCAGTTCACAAGTCCACCAACAGTGCGTTGATGTCTCATTTCCCCCACTTATTTTACAACATTTGTCACTCTCTTTTTTGTTGTTAGCAAATCTAATAGATGTGAGGTAGTACCTCAAAAATTTAAATTTTAATTTCTCCAATCAATAGATTGTTTTGCTTCTGATTACCACCTCTCCCAATCTGCCCTCTCTTCTATCACCTTCCTTCTCTTATCTCCTTCCCCTACTACTTTCCTGTAGGGTAAGATAAATTTCTATACCCAATTTAGTTGTGTATGTTATTCCCTCTTTGAGCCAATTCTAATGAGAGTAAGGTTCACTCACTTCCCCCCACATCCGCACTTTGCCCCTTCTCTGTAAAAACTTTTTTCTTTCCTATTTTATGTGAGTTAATTTACCCTATTCATTCTACTTCTCTCTTTCCCTTTCTCTCAGTGCATTCCACTTTCTCACCCTTTAATTTTATTTTGTAAGTATCATATCTCCATATTCAACTCACACCTGTGCCCTCTGTTTATATATACTCCTAATTGCTCTACTAATGAGTAATTTCTTACGAGTTACAAGTATCTGGTTCTCATGATTATTCTTATGATTCCCTTATGATTATTCTTACCTATTTACCATTTTATGCTTCTCTTGAGTCTTGTATTTGAAAATTAAATTATCTATTCAGATCTCATCTTTTCATCAAAAATGCTTGAAAGACCTCCATTTCATTGAATATCCATTTTCCTCCTGAAGGATTATATTCAGTTTTGCTGGACAGGTGATTCTTGATTATAATGCTAGCTCCTTTGCACTATGGAATATCATATTCCAAGCCCTCCAATCCTTTAATGTAAAATTTGCTAATCTTGTGTTGTCCTGTCTGTGGCTCTGCGATACTTGAATTGCTTCTTTCTGGCTGGTTGCAATATTTTCTCCTTGACCTGGGAACTCTGGAATTTGGCTATAATATTCCTGGGAGTTTTTTTGGGGGGATCTCTTTCAGGAGGTGAACAGTGGTTTCTTTCAATTTCCATTTTACGCTTTGGTTACAAAATATCAAGGCAGTTTTCCTTGAGAATTTCTTGAAAGTTGATGTCTAGGCTCTTTTTTCTGACGGCAGCTTCCAAGTAGTTCAAAACTTTTTCGATTATCTCTCCTGAATCTATCTTCCAGGCCAGTTGTTTTTTTCCAGAGATATTTCATATTGTCTTCCATTTTTTTTTTCATTCTTTAGGCTGTGTTTTATTGCTTCTTCATTTCTCATAAAGCTATTATCTTCCATTTGCTCCATTCTAATTTTAAGGAATTATTTTCTTCAGTGAGCTTTTGTACCTCCTTTTCTATTTGGTCAATTCTGTTTTTTAGGGAGTTTTTAATTCAGTGAATTTTTGTGCCTCTTTTACCATTTGGTCTAGTCTGTTTTTAAAGGTGTTATTTTTTTCAGTATTTTCTTGGTGTCTCCTTTACCAACCTGTCGACTCATTTTTCATGATATTCTTGCATCACTTTCATTTCTTTTCCCAATTTTTTCTCTTCCTGTCTAACTTAATTTTCAAAATCCTCTTTGAGTCCTTCCATGGCCAAAGGCTAATTCATATTTTTTCTTGAAGGCTTTGGATGTAGGAGTTTTGATTTTCTTGTCTTCTTCTGAGTAGATGTCTTGATTTTCCTTGTCACAATAGTGACTGGGCAGAATTTTTTTTTCTGTTGTTTGCTTATTTTCCAGCCACTTCTTGACTTTTAACTCTCTGTTAAAGTAAAGGTCTGCTTCCACAGTGGAGGATACACTGTCCCAAGTTTTTAGGGTTTTTTTTTTTAGCTGTTTTCAGAGATACTTCCAGGGACTTATAAGTTTTCAATGTTGTGCCAGTGCTCCTTTTCACCATGGGACTGACACCCAGATCCGTGTACAGGCAAAGCAAAAGAGTCCTGCCTGCAGTACCAGCAAAAAGACTCCTGTAACCTTCTTCTGACCAGTTGTTTGATCCCTCTACCATGTGTGGGCTAAGAGCTCCAGAAGCAACTGCTAATGCTGGTGATAAATGGCCCCCAAGGCTTGCTCTTGGTTTGCTGGGGCTTGGTGTGTGCTGCAGTCAGGTCTGGGCCTGCACTGTTTTCCACTCTTACCTCAAAGCAACAAGCTTTTTCTGCCAATCTTCTAAGTTGCATTTGGCTGGAAAATTATTTTATCCCATCCTTTTGTGGGTTCTCTCACTCCTGAATTTGTCTTAGGGCATTATTTAAATGTATTCAGAGGGGTTTGGGGGAGAGCTCAGGTGAGTCCCTGCCTTTTCTCTGTCATCTTGACTCTGCCTTCTATCAAACCTTTAAAGAAGAGTTAGTATCTATACTTCACAAATTATTCTTGAAAAGTAAGAAAGAAAACACCTTACTAAAATTGTTTTTATTAGACACATAAGCATAATACCTAAATGAGGGAAAAATTAAACATGAAAGAAAACTATAGACCTATATAATTAATGAACATCGATTCAAAGCTTTATACAGAACCCCTACTATAGTGATTTATCTGAGAAATTGTTCATTATGATAGAGTGGAATTTTGCCATGTATGTGAGGATGGATCGGCATTAGGAAAACAATTGATATAATCATATTAAACCTCCAAATATCCAAAACCACATGATCATCTCAATAGATGCAGAAAAAAAGCCTTTGACAAAGTATAACACTTGCATGATAAAAACCCTACAAAGTATAGTCATGGATGGACCTCTTTTAATATTAGGTCCTTTTTCATAAAAGACCTAGAAAAAACCAAAAACCAACATCATATATGATAGAGATAGACTAGAACCTTTCCAAGTAAATTCAAGAATGAAAAAGGAGGTCTATTTCTATCAGTATTATATTATGTAGCTCTGGAAATGAAAATAATAACAATAAGAGAAGAGAAAGGAATTCAAGGAATACAGATAGTTAAAGAGGAGATAAAATCATCCCTATTTGCTGACCAAATGGTGGTTTACTTGGAAACTCCTAGGGAATCAGCAAATACTATGAATGCTTCTGTAAAGTTGCAAGCTACAAAATAAATGCTCAAAAATCAGTAGCATTTCTGTGTAATGATAACAAAATAAAGCAATCAATAATAGAAAGAAAAATCTCCTTCCAAATAGCTAAAAATTATATAAAGTACCTAGGATTATATAAAGTATCTAGAGCACAAAATCTCAAAATACACACATACATACAAAATGCATTGATTCAATTATAAACTGCCTCTTAAAAAAAAAAAGAAAAACAAATACTGGAGGAATATTCAACGCTCCTAGCTAGACCATGCTAATGTAATAAAAAGGATAATACCCCCAAATTAATTTATATTTTAATACTATATTAATCAAATTTCCAAGTGAGTGCTTTCATAACTTGATAAAGCAATAACAAAATTCATTTGAAAAAAATACTTATACTACCAAGGGAAGTAATGAAAAGAAATAGAGGTAAAGGTGAAATAGCACTTTCAGACCTCAAACTGTATTATAAAGTGGTCATAAAAATCATCTGGTATTGGTCAAAGAATAGAGATGGATGAGTGGAATAGATTAGACAAGAGAAATTGAGAAATAATAGATCTTAATAAACTATGGGCATTCTTGGGTCTCATAGGAACATTCATTGTCTCAAGCCTCAAGGTACATGACCACCCTGCAGGGCAAAGAATCAGAGTTCTGTGATAGGAACGGGAATACAGCACAAGGAACAGGAATTGTGAACATGTGATGGATGGCTCTGGGAAATAAGGGGAGCTGAATCCCTCAGTGAACACCTGTTGCTGGTCCAAGCAATACACTTGGGTAGAGGGTGAGGTCATTCTAGAGCACAAAGGATTATTGTTATAGCAAGCTCAGAGCACAGCCTGCTTGCTGGGACTTTGCCCTGGGAAACAGGGTATCTCCAAAATATTTTGATACTGATAATATTAGAAATGCAAATCAAAGCAACTGTGAGGTTTCCCCATATGCCCTGCAATCTGGAAGAGTTGTGGAAGGACAGACATACTAAAGTATTCCTGGTAGAGCAGTGAAATGATACAATTATTTTGGAAAGAAATTGGCATTATGCAAATAAAGTGACTAAAAAAATTTCTTAAAAAAACCTTTGAACCAGAGAAACCATTATTGGGCTTACACCCCAAGGAAGCCATCAATAAGAAAAGAAAAAGTTTCTATGTACTCCAAAATACTGATTGAAGGACTTTTTGTGATAGCTAAGAATTGGAAACACAAAAATATGTCAATCAGTCAGGGAATGGCTAAAGAATTTGTGGGCAGTTTGGTGGCACAATGGATAGAGCATTGGCCATGGAGTCAGGAGGACCTGAGTTCAAATCCAACTTCAGACATTTACTAGCTGTGTGACCCTAGGCAAGTCACTTAAGGTGGCTCAGTGGATAGTGATGGAACTGGAGTCAGGAAGACCATCTTCCAGGCTCAGACACTTACTAGCTATGTGGCCTTGTGCAAGTCATGTAACCTTGTCTACCTTAGTTTCCTCAGCTGTAAAATGAGGTGGAAAAGGAAATGACAAACTTCTCCAATATATTTGTCAAGAGAACTCCAAATGGGGTCATGAAGAGTCAGATGTAACTGAAAAATGACTGAACAACAATAACAAAAGCAATATAGTGCATAAATGTAATGTAATATTCCTGTCCAATAAGAAATGATGTGTGTCATGTATGCAGAAAAACATAGAAAGATCTGCATGAACTGATGCAAAGTGAAGTTGGCAGAACCAAGAAAAATAACATACACAGTAATTTTAACAGTGCAATTGGGAAAATAAATGACACCAAAAAAATTTAAAAATGCAACAAATTATAAAGATCAAATAGGACTATAATGAAGAAATGTAAGAAGATACCCCCAAAACTACTTCTGCATGGAGATAAAAAGTCATTGGGTATTACATATAGCACCTGTTTTCTGACTTTTTTAATGTATTAATCAGTTGTGCTTACTATTTTTTCTTCCCTAAAGAATTATTTGTAATATAGGGTTGCTCTCTGGGAGGAGGCAGGAAGGTATATATCAGATAATAATGGTGATGTGAGAAACAAAAAATATCAATAAAAATTTATTCTAAAATATGTTGATATCAGGGGCTTCCCAACAATCACCCCACCCCCATATCCAGATAATTATATTCCAGTTAAGATCTAACATTAAAAAGAAAGGTCATCACTTGCCACTACAGTAATTTAACATGAGTACATAAAGGATGTATGCTTTGAGAATGAGGTGCCAACTTCTGTTGTCATGTTTATTGTTTAGTAATGATTTTTTAAACCTCTTATTACTTCCTAAGTCTTGCCATTTTTCCTGAATTCTTCATAATTATTGGTCCTTAATGTGCCACAAAATTCCATTGTATTCATATGTCTGCCTATTATTAAGTCTTTTTCTAGTCCTTGGATATATGATTTGATACATCAGTTCCAACTATTTGTTATCACAAATAATGCTCCTGTAGATTTTTGTCTTTGTACAGGTTTCCTATGTTTCACTGAACTCTCACCCACAAGGAGTTTTTCCTCAGAATTTGTATGGACTGGGTTCAAACCTGAGAAAATCTTACTCCAAAGAAAATAATTATGTATTTCCCATTTTTCCTTTGTTTATTATGCCTCATCCTAGAGTAGAATTTGGAATGTTGGGTTGGGGAAGATCTTTACTATAAAGCTTGGGTATAACTCATGTGTACATCAGCCCTGAAATTGGGAATCAAGATCCCTTTTCAGAAAGGCTATTTAGTATATAATATAGATTTTAGGTGTAAGACAGCTATTTATGGTGGAGCCAAGATGGCGGAGGGAAAGCAGTGACTTCCTAGAGCCCTCCCCCAAACCACTCCAAATACCTATAAAAAATGGCTCTAAACAAATTCTAAAGCAGCAGAAACCACAAAAAAACAAAGTAAAACAAATTTCCAGCCCAAGACAACCTGGATGGCTGATTGGAAAGGTATATTGTGCCGGACTGGGAGAGGAACGCAGTTCGGCATGGGTGTACAGGCCACAACGACCCTGGAGCAGGCCCCAGAGGACTGAATCATGGGCAGCTGTGGTGGTTTCCAGACTTCTCAACCCCTGAACGCCAAAGGCAACTTAGAAGGTCAGTGGGAAAAGTCTGTTACTACGGTAAGAGAAGAAGCTAGGTTTCAGCCACAAGTCCAGAGCATGCCCTTGGGGCAGCAGCTGTGTCCTGAGCTTCTGGCCCACAGACTGAGGGGGAATTGAGTGGCTGATCAGAGAGGGATTGCAAGGATCTCTTTGCCAGGGCTGAGGCAGAGATCTCTTGCTTTGCCCATGCTTGAATCTGAGTCACAGTTCTGAGGGGCGGTCCTGGGGTGAGCGCTGGCATGATGGAGTTTGTTGTGGTGGTGGAGAGGAAACACCTTGCCCTTTATCATACCACCTTGGAAGAACTGACACTTTCCAGGTCCCTAGAAGTATCTCTGAAAACAGTTGTACAAACCCCCCAAGCTTGGGACAGTACATTCTCCACATTGGAAACAGACTCTTACCTTAACAAAGAGTTTAAAACTCAAGTAACTGGTTGGGATCATGAGCAAGCAATGCAAAAAGAGTCAGACTATATTATCTTACTTTGGTAACAAAGAAGATCAAAACATACAACCAGAAGAAGAAAATAAAGTTAAAGCCCCTATATCCAAAACTTCCAAGAAAAATATGAATCAGTCCCTGGTCTTGGAAGAGCTCAAAAGGGATTTTAAGAAGCCAGTGAGAGAAGTAGAGGAAAAACTGGGAAGAGAAATGAGAATGATGCAAGAAAATCATGAAAAGCAAGTTAACAGCTTGCTAAAGGAGACCTAAAAAAATACTGAAGAAAATAGCACCTTAAAAAATAGCCTAACCCAAATGGCAAAAGAGGCCCAATGAAGAGAAGAATACCCTAAAAAGCAAAACTGGACAAATGGAAAAGGAAGTCCAAAAGCGTACTGAAGAAAACACTTCCTTAAAAATTAGAATAGAGCAATTGGAAGTTAGTGACTTTATGAGAAATCAGGACACCATAAAACAAATCCAAAAGAATGAAAAATTAGAAAACAATGTGAAATATCTCGTTGGAAAAACAACTGACCTGGAAAATAGATCCAGGAGAGAGAACTTAAAAATTATTGGACTATCTGAAAGCCATGATCAAAAAAAGAGCCTAGACATCCTCTTTCAAGAAATTATCAAGGAAAATTGCCCTGATATTTTAGAACCAGAGGGCAAAATAGAAATTGAAAGAATCCACCAATATCCTCCTGAAAGAGATCCCCAAAGGAAAACTCCTAGGAATATTGTAGCCAAATTCCAGAGCTCCCAGATCAAGGAGAAAATATTACAAGCAGCCAGAAAGAAACAATTCAAGTCTTGTGGAAACACATTCAGGATTACACAAGATTTAGCAGCTTCTACATTAAGGGACCACAGGGCATGGAATACAATATTCTGGAAGGCAAAGGAGACAGGATTACAACCAAGAGTCACCTACCCAGCAAAACTGAGTATATTTCTTCAGGGGAAAAATGGTCATTCAGTGAAATAGAGGACTTTCAAGCATTCTTGATGAAGAGACCAGAGCTGAATAGAAAATTTGACTTTCCAATACAAGACTCAAGTGGAAAATGAAGAGGTAAACAGAAAGAGAAATCATAAGAGACTCATTAAGTTTGAACTGTTTACATTGCTACAGGGAAAGATGATATTTGTAACTCGTGAGACCTTTGTCATATTAGGGTAGTTGGAGGGAAAAAATTATATGTATGTATATAGATAGATAGATAGATAGATAGATAGATAGATAGATAGATAGATAGATAGATAGAGGGCACAGGGTGAGTTGAAGATGAAAGGGTCATATCTGGAGAATAAAATTAAGGGGTGAGAGAAGATTATACTAGGAGAAGGAGAAAGGGAAAGGTAGAACAGGGTAAATTATCTCACAAAAAAAAAACAGAAAAGAAAAGGCTCTAACAGTGGAGGGGTAAGTGGGGAAGGTGAGAGAGAATGAGTGAATCTTATTCTCATAGATTTGACTTAAGGAGGCAATAACATACACACTCAATTGGGTAAGGAAATCTGCCTTACCCTACAGGAAAATAGGAGGGGAATGGGACAAGAGAGTAGGGGGATGATAGAGAGGAGGGCAGATTGGGAAAGGGGGTAATCAGAAGCAAATACTTTGAGGAGGGATAGGGTCAAAAGAAAGAATAGAATAAATGGGGTGGTGGGATAGGATTAAAGGAAATATTAGTTTTTCACAGCATGTCTACTATGGAAGTGTTTTGCATAATTGTACATGTATAACTTGCCTTTTCAATGAGGGTGGGTGGGGAGGGAGGAAGGGAGAAAATTTGGAACCCAAAGTTTTAAAAACACATGTTTAAAAAAAATGATTTTACATTCAACTGGGAAATGAGAAGTACAGGAAATGGGGTACAGAAATCTATCCTGCCCTACAGGAAAATAGAAGGGGAGGTGGGGGGAGAGATAGCAGGGAAAGCAGACTAGGAGAAGGGGTATTCAAAATGTATGCCATCTTGGGGTGGGGAGAGGGGCAAGATGGGGTGAAAATTTGGAACTCAAAATCTTATGGAAGTAAATCTTAAAAACTAATAATTAAAATTAAAAACAACAAAAAAAGACAGCTATTTATTTCTTCCATGGTAGCAAAAGTTTAAGACATAAAACATTCCTAAGTATATGTTAATAAATTCTTAGAGCCTAAAAGAATAATTAATAGCCATTATACTATCACAGATGATAGTGATTATGATACTGCTAAACAGACATTCCAATTTTACCTCAGATTTGCACTGCATCAGCAAGGTCCAGATATCTTGTCCAGTTAATGCATTTCTGGGTTTTTTCTAATTTTTTTTTTTTTAGTAACAGCATCTTTCTGACAGTGGCACTCTTTTTTTTTTGAGATTTGTACTGTTATGGAAATTACCTCCCACTTGAGAGCTGTCACTGACTCAATGACCCAGAATTTCTCAAATTCACAAAGGTAGTCCCCAGCACTGGAAATGTCAGTTTCTAAGCATTGCTGGTTAGTAAGCCTTGCTGAACACAGGCTTGTGCTCAGGGAAGAAAGACAAAGGCAGAGGAAGGTCTCTGGGTAAAAAGAGATTTCAATAAATGGCTAAGTGAGAGATTGTACATAAACCTAGAATTTCCTAATAACCTCACAACAGTAAAAAATATACCAGATGCACTAAGAAGAAAAAAAAAAGCAGCTAACAGATAATGTAAAGAAATCCCCAAAGGCATGGAGAAGTGGAAATGTAGAAGATGTGAGTTAGTAAAAACAAACAAATAAACAAATAAACAAAACCTCCTTACAGAATGAAGGAGTACTAGGAGCTAAAAGAAAGATGGGGGGAACCCTAAAAAAATATGATCCTATAATAACTAAAACCAGAACCCCCAAGTAGAAAGGCAACAGGAACACAGAATTACATTTGCAAGGATTAATAAGAGAATTGAAGAAATAAAAAGGAAGGTGAAGGGGTAAAGTAATTTATCTTAAGTGTCCTATAACTTCGAGTGGTAGAGCTAGGCAAACCCAGCTCCTTTTGTATCCCTGAAAAAAAATTTGTTTTTGTTTTTTTTTTTTACTGTACTATTCTGCTTCTTAAAGTGGAAATATTATAATCAGCCAGGATCATTCAGATTATATATCAAGAAACTCTAGTGAGAATTTTCTATAATTGTACATTATCAATAATAAATGAAAAGAAAAATTGGAATATTATATATCAAAAAGTAACAGAAAACTGAGTCGCACCTAAGACAATGCAAAGTTAGGTATAATCTTTCTAGGGGGGAAATGGCACATAAAGAAAAGCATTACTTTAAAAAAAACTATAGCTGGGCAGAATCTTTGAAATGCAAATTCAGTAGACAAAGACATTTAGTAAATGTAAATCTATATGAATAATTCCTAAAAACTAGGTTATAAAAAAAGCTTTTTTTCCCTTGGGAATCCCACCTTATCTAAAAATCCCAGGGGAAATATAGACAGCCCTGGCTCTATAGGATCAAAAAAGAAATGCTGTAGGAAAAAAAAGTGAGGGAAAAAATCTATTGTGAATCTCATCCTTAACTGATCTGGTCTAGGGAAGATTAAAGAAAAATGATTATAGAAGTAGAAGTATTATTATACTACTAACTACAGCTAGAGAGATGATTAAAAAAATGAAGAGGTAATCAGTTTTAGGTTAGAAGATTAGGTTAGTAATGGAATACTATTACTGTGCTGTAAGAAATGTTGAGCTAAATGATTTTAGAAAAACATGGAAAAACTTGCATGGAATAATGAAGAGCAAAATGAGTAGAACCAAGAGAACATTGTATACAGTAACAATATTGTTTTAAGAATGACTTAGAGTGGATAAGTTATTTTCTCTGTTATAAATACCCAAACTAACTCTAAGGGACATATGAAGAAAGATGCTATCTGCATCCAGAGAAAGAACTGTTAAATAGAAGTATATATAGTATAATTTTGCAGACACACACACACACATACAACCTATTTGTGTCTAATGGTAGCCATCTCTAAGGTGAAGGGGGAGAAAGCAAAAGGAAAAAAAACTACATGATAATTTTGTTGTGTATTTGAAAGGAATATCAAATTGTGCATAGTACATTGGCAGTTTCATGTACAATTATCTTTTTATTGTACTGTTATGGAAATGCTTGTTTAATCCATAAATTTAAAAAAAAAACAAAAGGAAATAAAAAAGAAGCCTAGGATGAGACTGTTTGAAGTAATACAGACTTAAGCTAACTAGTACTTAAAAAAAAAAGAAAAAGAAGAAAATATTAGCAAGGAGATTGTAGTAATATATCACAAAGATCATACACTATGGCCAGGTGGGATTTATATCAGGAATGTAGAGCTGGTTCAGTATTAGAAAAACTATCAGCATAATTAACCATATCAATAACAAAAACAACAAAAATCATATGATTTACCAATTGCAGAAAAAATAATTTAAACCAAATAGAGGAATAAATGGAGCTTTTCTTAAAATGATAAGTAGTGTCTATCCAAAACCAAGAGCAAACATCTGTAATGAGGATAAACTAAATGCCTTCCCAATAAGATCAGGAGTAAGGCAAAGATATCCATTATCACCATTATGATTAAATATTGTGCCAGAAATGCTAGTTATAGCAAGAAAAAGAAATTGAAGGAATAGGAGTAGGCAACAAGGAAACAAAACTATCATTCTTTGCAGACAATATGATGGTATACTTAGAAAACCCTACAGAATTAACTTAAAAAAACTATTTAAAACAATTAACAACTTTATCAAAGTTGTAGGACATAAAATAAACCCAAATAAATCTCTATATTACCCAAAAAGTCCAGATAGAAAGTATAGAAATAGAGAATATTAAATACCTGGAAATTTACCTGCCAAGACAAACCCAGGAACTATAAGAACATCATTACAAAACACTTTTCATGAAACTGATTTAAACAATTGGAAAAATATTAATTGGTCATGGATAGGATGAGATAATATAATAAAAATAGTAATTCTACCTAAATTAATTTATTCATTGGTATACCAAGCAAACTAACAAAAATTACCTTGCAGAGCTAGAAAAAAATTATAAGAAAATAAATCTGGAAGATTAAAAGGTCAAGAATACCAAGAAATTTGTTGTCCAGTTGTTCAGTCATGTTAGACTCTTCTTGACCCCATGGACCATAGCACACCAGGACTTTCTATCCTCCACTATCTCTTGAAGCTAGTCCAGGCTTATGCTCATTCTTTCCACAATACCCTCTATCCATCTCATCCTCTGCCATCCCCTTTTCCTTTTGCCTTCAATATTTCTCAACATTAGGGTCTTTCCCAATGAGTCCTGTCTTCTCATTATGTGGCTAAAGGATTTAAGCTTTAGCTTCAATATTTGACCTCCTAGTGAATAGCTTGAGTTAATTTCTTTAAACATTGACTGATTGGACCTTCTTGCAGACCAAAGGACTTGTAAATTTTTCTCTAGTCCCACAATTCAAAAAAGGCAATTCTGTTGGTGCTCAGCTTTCCTTACAGTCAAATTCTCACAGATACTGGAAAAATCATAGTTTTGACCATTTTGAACTGTGTTGGTAAGGTGATGCTTCTGTTTTTAAGTATACAATCCACATTTTTCATAACTTTCCTTCCAAGTAACATACAACCTTTCATTTCTTGGATGCAATACAATGATAATCATTTTTTAATGTGAAGGAAGGTTGACTAGCAGTACCAAATCTCAAACTATATTACAAAATAGTGATCATCAAAACAATGTAGTATTGACTAAGAAACAGAGTGGTGGATCAGTGGAATAGACTAGGTACATAATACATGGTGGTAAATGACTTAGTAAACTAATGTTTGGTAAACCCAAAGACCCAAGGGATAGGAAGTCACTATTTGAGAAAAGTTGCTGGGGAAACTGGAAAGTAGTTTGGCAGAAATGATCTCACACCACATACCAAGATAAGGTTGAAAGGAGTACCTGACTTAGACATAAAGGCAATATCATAAGCAAATTACAGGAGCATGGGAAATTTTACCCTTCAAATCTATGGATAATGGAATTTTTTTTTTTTTTTACCAAATAAGAGATAGAGACGATCATAGGAAGTAAGATGAAAAATTTTGATTATATTAAATTAAAAAGTTTTACACAAACAACCACTCTAGCCATGATCAGAAGAAAAGCAGGAAATTGGGAAGAAATTTTTAGAGAAAGTTTCTCTGATAAAGGCTTCATTCCTCAAATATATAGTCAATTGAGTCAAATTTATAAAAAATATGAGCCATTTCCCAATTGATAGTCAAAAGATTTGAACAAGCATTTTTATAAGAAATTAAAAATAAAAATAAAAAATAATAAGAAGTATAAAATGCTATGGTTCATTGTTGATTGTAGAAATGCAAATTAAAACAACTCTGAGGTATCACCTAACACCTATCAGATAGGCTCATATGGAATAAAAAAAAAAAAACTACACATGTTGGAGGGGATGTGGGAAAATGAGGCACTAAAGCACTATTAATGAAGTTTTATGCCCAAAGGGCTATAAAATTGTGCATGTCCTTCAACCCAGTAAAGCCACTACTAGGTGTGTATCTCAAAGAGATCAAAGAAAAAGGTAAAGGACATACTTGTATGAACATATTTGTAGCAGCTCTTTCTGTGGTGGCAAAAAATTGGAAATTAAGGGGATGCCCATCAATTGAGGAATGGCTGAACAAGTTATGGTATTTGATTGTGGTAGAATACTTTTGTGATATAGAAATGATGAGCAGGATGTTTCATCAAAAAAAAAAAACTTGAAAAGATTTATATAAACTGATGCTGAGTAAGGAGAGCAGAACCAGAAGAACATTATACACAGTAACAGCAATTTTCTACAATGAGTAATGATGAGGGACATGATTATTCTGATCAATGCAATGACAAAAGACTATTGGAAAGGATTTATGATGAAAAATGCTATCCACCTCTAGAGAGAGAGTGCATATTGAAGCATAATTTTTTCACTTCATTTGTCTTGCCTTATTGTTGCAACGTGACTCATATGGAAACACATTGCGTATGATTCCAAATGTGGAATTGATATCACATTGTTTTGTCTTCCTAATTGTCAGTGGGGGATGGAAGGAAGGAACAAAACTTCAAAATCATTTTTTAATGAATGTTAAAAATCAGTAAGTTACATTGTTAAAAGGAAGGAACAAAGGAAAGGAGGGGAAGAGAAGGAGGGAGAGAAGGAATGAAGGCAAAAATGAAGGCAAAAGGAAGGAAGGAGGGAGGAAAGGATGAAGAGGAGAAAAGAATGGTGGGGAGCTAGGAGGGAGGAAAGGAAGGAAAGAATGGAGGGAAAGAAGGAAGAACCAAAAGGAAAGAGGGAGAGAAGGAAGAGAAATTTATAAAGTGAAAAATAAACTTGATTATTTTAACTTTGTATATGGGTGATAGTAAAATGGAATAAAAAGCAAACACCAGCATTCTTATGTATATAAGAAAATCTGTAAAAAAAAAAAATCATACAGAGTTACAGTAGAATATGGGTTTGGAGTATAATTTAATTACTTAAATTGAATCTCCATTCACTTCAGCCATTCAGCTGAAATCCAGCTCTTCCTCTGCCTTCCATTGTGCCCTTTGGAATCATTGTTCATTGTTAAGAAATTTCCCTTTTTCTTAAACATTTTCATCTTGTACTGCTTCTATTTTTTTTTTTTTTGGTGCCTCACCTCTTTCCATCTCAAGAAAATTGAGTCCATTACCATTAACCCCCTCTCTTTTTTTTCCACTTTCTAGATCCTCTTTACAAACTACTGGCACCCTCATAAATCTCTTTTACCCTCTTTTGCTTTTGGCTCTGAGGAAGAGGTTGCTCTTAATCTATTACTTAGTTCCTTGATAGCATTCCTTTCTATTTCTTCAAAAAGTCTCCTCCCAACCTAAACATCTCATTTTTTCTCTATAACTTTCAAGCCTTTCCTATCTGTTGATTTCTACTCTGCTCCATTTCCCTCTGCCCTTCCTTTCCATCCTGCCCCCCCAAAATTCTAATTTCTCCCTCCCCCTAAAAACTTTTTACAAATAATCATAATGTATTTCTTTTTACTTTTCACAGCTAAAAGTTGATTACATTCATTGTCTCTGCTTCCTCTCCCCTCACTCAGTTTTTAAGTTCTTGAAATCTGGTTGTTTTTTTGGTTTCACTCAATTGAAACCACTCTTTCCAAGATCATCAGTGATCACTGACCTGCCAGATTCGAGGGCCTCCCTCTAAAATGTCCTAATCTTTCTTGACCCTGCCACAACACTTAATAAGCTTCAGCCTTTCTTCTGAAAATTCTTTCCTCTGTGATGTTTCAGGACATTCTTTTTACCAGTTATTCTTCTACCTGTCTTCAATCCCTCAGTATCTCACTGCCCTTTGCTATCTATCTATCTATCTATCTATCTATCTATCTATCTATCTATCTA